>NW_025767540.1:0-466063 GCF_003918875.1 Haliotis rubra
TGCAAATCCTCTCAAATTATTTATCTCAGTCTACTATTTCCAACACTATTACCACTGATATTGTTATTCGATTGCAAAATCTGTCTGCTTACAGCGTACGCAGAGGAAGCTAAAAAACCTATAGTTCAGCATTTAATTCATCTCAATTATGTAAAATGAATTATTAAACACTACCAACAAACAGCATCTGTATACTCTGTGCAGCTAATCACAGCACTGTATACTCCACCCCGTAATCTCTCCCTTGAATCAGTCTATTACCAGACAGGTAAATGCCGCGTGTTGTTTTAACCGAATTGTAGGGGTTGGTGGCTGTAGGGGTTATAAGGCTGTAGGGGTTATATATGATGCAGGGGTTATGCATGAGAGGGTGTTACTGGGCCGGGGAGGTTTATGGGCCGGTAGTCAGGCCGTAGAAGGTTATGGGCTGTAGGGGTTATGGGATGTAGGGGCACTGGGCCAGGGGCACTGGGCTGTAGGGGTATTGGGCCAGAGGCATATGGGCTGTAGGGGGTTATGGATGTGGGGAATTGTGCATGCTGTAGGGGCTATGGGATGTAGGGGTTTTGCGAGACAACCGTTACTGAAGGCGAATATTCTAACCCGGACCTTCACAGGTCTTTTCGTGATGTAGTCAAACATACTAATAACATTTGTATTTCCTTCATATAATTATACATTAATAGTTTAGATAAGTTTATTGGTCATATAATTGCATTTGCGTGACTCTTAAACCATATAAATAAAAAAAAATCAATTGGTTCCGGTGCTATTTGTTGGGATAAACAAACCAAAATAGGGGACGCTTTTCCTCGGGTTCCAAACTTTAAAGCGAAGACTTCAATTTAGAAACATTTTCAATTGATAGGATAAACGGTATAAGCACTCTATATCAAAACGTCGCAACAGAACAATAAAGAAGTTGATCATCCATAAACATTTGTCATAACTATTGTAACAACTTCTAGAATGCCTCGCAAACAAAGTTCATTTTCAAATTGATTCTTTGTACAATAACATCTGAGTCCCGACAGTGGCCAGT
This sequence comes from Haliotis rubra, assembly GCF_003918875.1. NCBI lineage: Eukaryota > Metazoa > Mollusca > Gastropoda > Lepetellida > Haliotidae > Haliotis > Haliotis rubra. Next base: position 1,043 of record NW_025767540.1, read on the forward strand.
GCATTGTTTCAAAAGAAAGAAACAGTAATTCCAGTATCTTAAACCATGTTACACTGTCACATTGTATTGCAATAAATATTGTAATGCGCAAAACACATATAGTATGACCAGAAATTATTGAGAATTTTAGGAATATGTTTAATTGGATTTCTAGTATAAACAACCTTGACCAGCTATCAAGTGCTTGGTTTCATTCAAGAGACAACTCCGTTAATCCTTTTTCATTAGTTTGTGAAGAGTTATCCCCCTTTGTTTACTTGCTAGCAGACGACATTTTCAGTGATCCTCAGTATGGATGATTTAGAGAAGAGGAAGTTGATTTTAGAGTATTATAACAAGGACATCAGATCAGCTAAAGTGATTTCAAGTAGAACAGGCATCCCTTGTCCACTGTTTATCGTGTTTTGAAAAATATTGCAAATGGATATGGCATTGAGCACCAGGGAGGCGCAGGTAGGCCCAGAACATTGACTGTCGGTGACAGGAGGCGGCTTGGTATTCTTGTTTCTAAAAAACAAACGAAGGAGTTTAGAAAACTTAAGGCTGATATGATTGACAGAGGAACTGTGGCTGTCTGTAAGGAGACAATTAGAACTGAGCTGCATGCAATGGGTTGGCAGAAAAGTCGAGGAATTCCATCACCGATCATGAAACCTGAACAAAAGGAGCGAAGGTTGAACTGGTGCTTACAGCATACAGAAATTTTAACTGGGACAATGTGATTTTCTCGAGATGAAAGTTCTGTGTGGCTGTTTCAATACACTGAAATTCTGGACCAAACAAACTGAAAACCTTTTGTATCAGCGCCCAAAGAACAGTCCGAAATTTAACGTGGGGTGGCGATCTCGGGCAACGCCCCTCTGTGTATTTGAAGGAATATGAACACTGAGTGGTACATAGATATGCTCGAGGACATTTACTTCCATCTGCTCCCGTGTTCTATGGAATTTGTTTGGATTTTCCAGCAGGACAACGACCCAAAACATTGTTCAGCATCTACAGGCCTGGTTTCGGACCCAAAAGGCGACATTATTAGATTGGCCAAGCTATAGCCCTGACCTAAATCCAATAGAAAATGTTTGGGGACTCTATGAAGGAAAGTGTCAATAAGAAAAATCTGACAAATATTGCTGAAATGAAAGAAGAGGTGGTCCGATATTTGGACAGCGTGGACTCACGACTTCTAATTTCCTTGATCAGTAGTATGGCCCGGCGCATTGAAGCTTGCATTGCTGCCCATGGTGATTCTGACAAAATACTGTTCACCTGTCGTCTTTGAATCTGAGTTATGTTCTGCTATTCACATTTAATATGTGAGTAGTGAGTGAATTTTTTTTTTAAATTACAATCTTTAAATTCTCAATAATTTCTCAGGTTGTACTGTATCACAATATATCACACAACAAAAAGTTGGAGCAATAATTCCAACCCCTAACATTTACAGGTAGTGTTGGAATAAGTGAAGGAAAGTCAGTTGTGAGAGACAGTGGAGCAGGTAAGTACCAAAGAAACACACCTACCCCCTATCTGATAGAATGGATTAACCCCAGCTTATTAGGGATTATCTATTTAACTGAATCTTGTGGAGGTAGCTTAAAAGATAAAGTAGCACTAACCTTACTGAGGTAAATGGCTTTTAAAAATAAACGCTTTGTAGGTAACTTCGTGATCAATATGAAAAGTGTCAAAATCTCCAAACATGGACCCTTGTGTAAAAGTGTTTTATAATGACACACAAACATCATATAACGCAAATCATCAAAGTGTGTGAGTCAAAAATCATAATGAAATATTTAATGAACTATTTCTTCTGTGTAAATATAATGATAATCTTTTTCAGTATTTCAGTATTTAACTTGTTCTTCATTGAAAACAATAAATGCTCTTTAATGCTCATTAATGAACTATGCCTCCTGCGGGACTCTTCAGCAGCAGGGCTGTTCCCACTTTCATCGTGGGGATGGGGAAGCACCACCTGTGTGCACTGAACCATTAATTAATGTGTCTCACAACTGGGAGTTCTCACAAATGGGAGGACACCTTTACAGGTAGTGTTGGAATAAGTGAAGGAAAGGCATCCACATTTTGACATGCTTGGATCATGTGTATGTTTCTGTGGGGGAATTCGGGAATATACACTCAGTGTCTCAATGGAGTGTTTCTGTTTCAGCTCGAAAGTAACAGAATTAAAAGAAGATGTGTTTTCATCAGATTCCTTCAGTCATCTCTCTCTCCACCCCTTCATGGTGAGATAGTCATTAGCTTGTTAACATGGTGGGATTGTAAATGGCTTGTTAACATGGTGAGATTGTCATTAGCTTCTTAACATGGTGAGATTGTCATTGCTTTGTTAACATGGAGAGACTGTCATTAGCTTGTTAACATGGAGAGACTGTCATTAGCTTGTTAACATGGTGAGATAATGCTGATGGCAGAATGGTGAGATTGTAATGGTGAGGTTGAAATACTGATGTCGACATGGCGAGATTGCCCTTATGATGTTGATATGGTGAGATTGCCATTATGTCTTCATGGTGAGATTGTCATTAGGATGTCAGCATGGTGAGATAATGCTGATGTCACAATGGTGAGATTGTAATGGTGAGGTTGAAATACTGATGTCGACATGGCGAGATTGCCCTTATGATGTTGATATGGTGAGATTGCCATTATGTCTTCATGGTGAGATTGTCATTAGGATGTCAGCATGGTGAGATAATGCTGATGTCACAATGGTGAGATTCTTGTAATGGTGAGGTTGAAATACTGATGTCGACATGGCGAGATTGCCCTTATGATGTTGATATGGTGAGATTGCCATTATGTCTTCATGGTGAGATTGTCATTAGGATGTCAGCATGGTGAGATAATGCTGATGGCACAATGGTGAGATTGTAATGGTGAGGTTGAAATACCGATGTCCATTATACGGCGAGATTCGCTCTTTATGATGTTGATATGGTGAGATCGCCATTATGTCTCTCATGGTGAAATTGTCGACAGGATGTCAGCATGCGAGATAATGCTGATGTCACAATGGTGAGATTGTAATGGGTGAGGTTGAAAGACTAATGTTGCCATGGTGGCGAGATTGTCCTTATGATGTTGATATGGTGAGATGGCATTATGATGTCTTCATGGTGAGATTGTCATTAGGATGTCAGCATGGTGAGATAATGCTGATGGCACAATGGTGAGATTGTAATGGTGAGGTTGAAATACTGATGTCGACATGGCGAGATTGCCCTTATGATGTTGATATGGTGAGATTGCCATTATGTCTTCATGGTGAGATTGTCATTAGGGATGTCAGCATGGTGAGGATAATGCTGATGTCACAATGGTGGAGATTGTAATGGTGAGGAGTTGAAATACTGATGTCGACATTGGCGAGATTGCCCCTTATGATGCTGATATGGTGGAGATTGCCATTATGTCTTCATGGTGAGATTGTCATTAGGATGTCAGCATGGTGAGATAATGCTGATGGCACAATGGTGAGATTGTAATGGTGAGGTTGAAATACTGATGTCGTCATGGTGAGATTGTCCTTATGATGTTGATATGGTGAGATTGCCATTATGATGTCTTCATGGTGAGATTGTCATTAGGATGTCAGCATGGTGAGATAATGCTGATGTCACAATGGTGAGATTGTAATGGTGAGGTTGAAATACTGATGTCGACATGGCGAGATTGCCCTTATGATGTTGATATGGTGAGATTGCCATTATGTCTTCATGGTGAGATTGTCATTAGGATGTCAGCATGGTGAGATAATGCTGATGTCACAATGGTGAGATTGTAATGGTGAGGTTGAAATACTGATGTCGACATGGCGAGATTGCCCTTATGATGTTGATATGGTGAGATTGCCATTATGTCTTCATGGTGAGATTGTCATTAGGATGTCAGCATGGTGAGATAATGCTGATGGCACAATGGTGAGATTGTAATGGTGAGGTTGAAATATAAGTCGACATGACGAGATTGCCCTTATGATGTTGATACAGTGAGATTGTCATGATGTCATCATGGTAAGATTGTCATTAGGATGTCAGCATGGTGAGATAATGCTGATGTTGACCTGGTGAGGTTGAAATACTGAAGTCATCATGGTGAGGTAATGCTGATGTTGGCATGGTGAGATTGTCATTATGATGCCGATATGGTGAGATTGCCATTATGTCTTCATGGTGAGATTGTCATTAGGATGTCAGCATGGTGAGATAATGCTGATGTCACAATGGTGAGATTGTAATGGTGAGGTTGAAATACTGATGTCGACATGGCGAGATTGCCCTTATGATGTTGATATGGTGAGATTGCCATTATGTCTTCATGGTGAGATTGTCATTAGGATGTCAGCATGGTGAGATAATGCTGATGTCACAATGGTGAGATTGTAATGGTGAGGTTGAAATACTGATGTCGACATGGCGAGATTGCCCTTATGATGTTGATACAGTGAGATTGTCATGATGTCATCATGGTAAGATTGTCATTAGGATGTCAGCATGGTGAGATAATGCTGATGTTGACCTGGTGAGGTTGAAATACTGAAGTCATCATGGTGAGGTAATGCTGATGTTGGCATGGTGAGATTGTCATTATGATGCCGATATGGTGAGATTGCCATTATGTCTTCATGGTGAGATTGTCATTAGGATGTCAGCATGGTGAGATAATGCTGATGTCACAATGGTGAGATTGTAATGGTGAGGTTGAAATACTGATGTCGACATGGCGAGATTGCCCTTATGATGTTGATATGGTGAGATTGCCATTATGTCTTCATGGTGAGATTGTCATTAGGATGTCAGCATGGTGAGATAATGCTGATGTCACAATGGTGAGATTGTAATGGTGAGGTTGAAATACTGATGTCGACATGGCGAGATTGCCCTTATGATGTTGATACAGTGAGATTGTCATGATGTCATCATGGTAAGATTGTCATTAGGATGTCAGCATGGTGAGATAATGCTGATGATGACCTGGTGAGGTTGAAATACTGAAGTCATCATGGTGAGGTAATGCTGATGTTGGCATGGTGAGATTGTCATTATGATGCCGATATGGTGAGGTTAACATTAGGATGCTGCATGGTGAGATTGTCATTAGGATGCCAGCGCGGTGAAGTTGTAATACTGATGTCAGAATGGTGAGATTGTAATGGTGAAGTTGAAATACTGATGTCAGCATGGTGAAATTGCTATCAACATCAGATTGTCATGCTCATGTGAACATACTGAGGTTGTAATGCTGATGTCGACATGGTGAGATTGTCCCTATGATGTCGATATGGTGAGATTGTTATTAGGATGTCGATATGGTGAGATTGTTATTAGGATGTCGATATGGTGAGATTTTAATTAGGATGGCAGCATGCTAAGGTTGTAATACTGATGTCGATTATGATGTTGACTTGGTGAGATTGTAATGTTGATGTAAACATGGTGAGATCGTCATTATTGATTTGACATGATGAGATTGTCATGTCAACAGGTAAATGTACTGGAAGAAAGGCTGCAGCTGACACAGATGACAGCTGTACAGCAGCGAGCCATCCCCACAATCCTGCAGGGTCAGGACGCCCTCATCAAGTCACAGACTGGCTCAGGTAGGTCAGATCACAGACTGGCTCAGGTAGGTCAGGTCACAGACAGGCTCAGCTAGGTCAGGTCACAGACTGGCTCAGGTAGGTCAGGTCACAGACTGACTCAGGTAGGTCAGGTCACAGACTGACTCAGGTAGGTCAGATCACAGACTGGCTCAGGTAGGTCAGGTCACAGACAGGCTCAGGTAGGTCAGATCACAGACTGGCTCAGGTAGGTCAGGTCAGAGACTGGCTCAGCTAGGTCAGGTCACAGACTGGCTCAGGTAGGTCAGGTCACAGACAGGCTCAGGTAGGTCAGGTCACACACTGGCTCAGCTAGGTCAGGTCAAGGACTGGCTCAGCTAGGTCAGGTCACAGACTCGCTCAGGTAGGTCAGGTCACAGATTGGCTCAGGTAGGTCAGGTCAAGGACTGGCTCAGCTAGGTCAGGTCACACACTGGCTCAGCTAGGTCAGGTCAGAGACTGGCTCAGGTAGGTCAGGTCACAGATTGGCTCAGGTAGGTTAGGTCACACACTGGCTCAGCTAGGTCAGATCACACTCTCTCAGGTAGGTCAGGTCACAGACTGGCTCAGCTAGGTGAGGTCAGAGATTGGCTCAGCTAGGTGAGGTCAAAGACTGACTCAGCTAGGTCAGGTCACACTGTCAGGTAGGTCAGGTCACACACTGTCTCAGCTAGGTCAGGTCACAGATTGGCTTGGCTAGGTGAGGTCACAGATTGGCTCAGGCACGTCAGGTCACAGACTGGCTCAGCTAGGTCAGGTCAGAGATTGGCTCAGCTAGGTGAGGTCAAAGACTGACTCAGCTAGGTCAGGTCACATTCTCAGGTAGGTCAGGTCACAGATTGGCTTGGCTAGGTGAGGTCACAGATTGGCTCAGGCACGTCAGGTCACAGACTGGCTCAGCTAAGTGAGGTCAAAGACTGGCTCAGCTAGGTCAGGTCAAAGACTGGCTCAGCTAGATCAGGTCACACACTGGCTCAGCTAGGTCAGGTCACAGACTGGGTCAGCTAAGTCAGGTCACAGACAGGCTCAGGTTGGTCGAGTCAAAGACTGGCTCAGGTAGGTCAGGTCACAGACAGGCTCAGCTAGGTCAGGTCACAGACTGGGTCAGCTAAGTCAGGTCACAGACAGGCTCAGGTTGGTCGAGTCAAAGAATGGCTCAGCTAGGTGAAGTCAAAGACTGGCTCAGCTAGGTCAGGTCAAAGACTGGCTCAGGTAGGTCAGGTCACAGACTGGCTCAGCCTTTGAACCGGTTGAGGCATCAATGGAGGAGAACCGACCAGAGGAATCTGAAATCCCATGGAAAGAGTTGACTGAACGAAGGGGTCTTTCAGTATCGTCCAGTTGAGTTCATAATCTCCAAGTCTTCCGCCGACTGGTGAGTCTACCACTGGCACAACTGGAGGCGAGAGTTCCTAGTCATGCAGCAATGTCACAGAGTTACTGCTTCGAAGATCCCGACACAGGGGGCTGTACGTTCCTGGCAGAGCCACGAGAGCTGGCGAAGTAGTGTTGCTGTCGTCTGGGACGTCCATGAGAGAAAGATCGTCCCCCCAAAGGGAGCTGAAGACATGGAGCGTAACTTCGGATTTCTCGCAATGTATTGTTGCAACGATTCCTCTACCTGCATACTAGTGGTGGTCCGATTAATTCAAATAATCGAAATTGGTCGTAGTGACTCAATGACCAAGCAATCAATCATAATTTCTCATAATTGAACACAAACAATTCTGAAACACTTGTTTTCATTAACAATATTTTTCTCATGGTTGGTTTTGTCTGTTACATTTCGTCAGCACTACAAGCTCGTTTCAAGTCATGATTGAATTTATCTTAAAGATTCCAAGAAATTTATGTTCCTAACATACTAGTCATCCTTAAAGATGTGAAATTTTGCCAGAAACTCCCCCCAAAGAACTACATATTTTTTCCTTATTTTTATGTGCATTAACAAATTTCATAAATGACGCTAACCACTTATGTTCCATGATTGATCGGTAGTAATGAACCAATCATCAATTATGAGATTTTAACCAATTCCCAACACTATTGCTTATGCTGAAACTTCAGGAGTTGAACTGAAACCTGAAGTTGTGTATCTTGCACGACTTTAGTAGCTACCTCTCTGGTGGCCCCATTAAAGAGTGTGCATCCAGACCAGGGCTGGCGAAACAGGTCAGTTGTAGACCCATCCTCCAACCACGACAGATTCAGTGGTCCCCTACACCTGACAGCCATCAGGTAGGAGAAAAAGTGTGCAAACTGATCCAATACTTGCGCATGATCCAATACTGTCGGGAACTGCTCCTGCATCAGAACCATGGCTCCTCTAATGTAGGCCTGTTCAGGCAACAGAGCATGAGCAACTGGCTGTAAGGATCATAATAAAGGGAGCAAGGATCTTGCGTACTGACAAATCCAAGTGACACAACTCCCTATTTTCTACTAGAAGTGGGGTGTACGTATGTTGTTTGGTCCCTAACAAAGCAAGGTCATCATCAATTGAGTGATACATGGTCGAGGCGGGAAGGTTCATGCAAACCCGGAGGAGTAGCAGTCGCTTAGGGAAGATCCCGACCTAAGGCAGAGGCTACTGCTCAAACAATTGAGTCAAAGTCGAAAGGCTGGGAACCAGCACTGTCTCTAGAAAGATCCCAAGAAACCAGAATAATCGGACGGGAGGATGTAGACTAAACCGTCACAGGAGCTGAACCCGGCAAAGTAGATGACGTTGTAGATGGGAGTGATGTCACACCTGGCCGGAGAGGGACTGTCACCTTGAAGTGAAACAGCGCACAAGTCTGAAGTGCTGGAGTTAGAGGGATCACCGTAAACAAGCTCGCACTACAAAAAGTGACTGTAGACATTTTAATTGCTGAGCCAGAAAAGAGAGATACACTGCCAGTAGGTGCTGACATTGCTGTACCGGGTGTTTGAGAAATTGTCACTAAAACTGTTGGTCGGGACTGTGATCGCGATGTATGAAGCACTACCAAACGAGGGGGGGAGTCAGTCTGTCTCAACACTGGACTCGATGTCTGGGGCCTCAATAAACGGCTTTAACTCGCTGAGGTAGGAATCTGACGCAGCATCAAGAAATCACTACGTCCGGTGATGGTGATGAACGGCAAGCTGTTCAGAAGGCCTCCGACGGTCCCTGTCTGCCACTCGTCTTGTGCCCACTCTACGATAAGCGGTGAATGATTCATCATCTAAACTGCCAAAATATGAGCAACGGCTAGACCAGTCACACCATCTGATACAATCAACACACAGTGTGTGAGGATCAGCGGCGGAGAAATTACTTCTGCATTGTCACAGTGTTTTCTCTTCCTGGTAGATTGGTTACTTTCCCCCATGATGAAAAATAAGAGACGACTGCAGACAGAGCATAACACACGTCCACCTCTGTAGGCAACAAAAAAGAGAATGACATTAGTGGGACGTCACGTGACCATCTGAGCGCTTAGCTTCACAAAGATGATTGACAGGTCCAGCTATTGGAGCAGTGGGAGCAATCGGGTGGGAGAGAGGCCAGAAGATTTGATTCAACTTAACCTACAGGACATATCCACGCCATAGTCGAAGTGAGAGAGAGTAGTGCATACCGTGAGATAGGATAAGTTTAAAAATTATTCATTTTCTAAATCTATACACAATCATACAACTTGGTTCCAAAATAGTATAACCCCAAACTAGAATATCCCCTACTTTTTCAAAAAGTGTATGATGCCCAGCTGTGAATATATCCGACATTGGTTAAGGTAGGACACCTCGTCTTAGGGGATGATGAATGGTTCCTGGAGGACTAGTGTCAGAAACTGCTTGGCTACATGGGAACGTTTTGTGGGATACAGTCCGTCATCGGTATCTCCTGGAAACTTAACAGGATTTGGGTTAATCATATTCTTGGAACCACAAATTCTGGATAGGTGTAGTTGAATAGGTGACAAACAATTTAAACTTTCATAGTGTTTAATTCTGATGCAACAATAAGAAATATTTTACAAGAAGAACCTTCTCCAAAAGTAATCACTATGTTCAGCAACAGCAATATTCACCACCAGAAATAAGGAAGCAACAGTGAGTGTGTGTTTAGTGTTAGGCCGCTTACAGCAATATTCCAGCAATATCACGGTGAGGTACACCAGTAATGGGCTTAACACTTTGAGCCTATGTGGGGAATCGAACCCGGGTCTTCGGTGTGACAAGTGGATGCTTTAACCATCAGCCTACCCTACCTCCCAGGGCAGCAACAGCAATATTCACCACCAGCAATTCCCATGTTGAGGAAGTCAGCAGCAGCAATATTCACCACCAGCATGTTGGGGAAGTCAGCAACACCATCAGCAGCCATTATGTGCACAAACTCATCAAAGCACTATTTCCCTCAGCAATCACTATCTTCATAAATGCAGCACCAGCCTCAACTACAGAGCACAGACAAAACAATACAGACAAAGCTGTCATAGACTGGAATGTTTCCTTGTGGGGATCACAGGGCCAAAGTCTTTCAAGAACTCAAGATATATGACGTAAAGACAATATCATGCTTTAGAACTATATTACATAAATCGGAATCTGTATGCTGAAGTGGATAAAAAGATGGATCATGTCATTGTTGGAACCCAGCTGTAATGATAAGAGACTTGCACACAGTCTACATGTATACTGAGCCAGGCGAGCCGGACCGGCCCCCTACCCGGATGTGCCTGCCTCACACGTGCTTCTCGAGAACCGTGTCACCTTGTACACATCATGTTCAGTCCTCTATTGTTGGTCCTCGTCCTAGCGTCACATTGTTACATGGTGTCAGGAGTGGTTTCGTCAGAGAATGGACAAACTACATCCACCCTCATCTTTGCCGTTGACGGTAATCTTGTAGTTCAAGCAACGGTTTCAGTTGTTTATGACTGCTACTGACAAAGACCCGAAAGGTGACAAGGTATTTTTTTGTCTACTATTGGAGAAGATGCACTGGAGATTTATAACACATTTCATTTTGAGAATGACACGGATGCTATGAAACTTCATCCGATTTGGGATAAATTTGAAGCTTATTGCATTCCCAAACATAACATTACTTTGAAAGGCACAGATTCTTTACCTGTAGCCAGAGGGAAGGGGAGAAAACAGACCAGTATGTTACAGAATTAAAGAGCAGAGCAAAAACATGCGAGTTTGGAGATTTGCATGATTCTCTCATCCGAGATAGGATGTGCTGTCTTGTTTCACATACAAAAATATAAAACCCTGACCCATCTGCCATTACTGCCAGACTTAGACTTAAGGTCAAGGTCATGTGTGGGCCCTAGTTCATTGACACTTCCAACAAAGGAACGAGTATAAAACAGTTCCAATATCTATACAAAGTTATGTACAAATAAATTATCATAATATTGTCCACTAGCATAAGATGCAGCTCCAGGCCTCTTGAAGGATTTTTAAAAAGGTTAAACACTATGCATTTTTATTACATAATGCCATTCAAACATGAATATACACCACATCTGCACCATCCGTTTACGAAAAATAGTCGTAAAAATTATAAATATGCACTAAAACTAAAACCACTTTAGCCCCGCCCACTCGTATGCATATTTTTATTTTTAGCGATCTGCCATCTGTGGGTGTGACGTCAAACCAGAGAGTCCGCTCAGTGTGTTGACATTTCAGTAGTGTATACGCCATCGAGTTGAAAGTGACTTGAAGCGCAATATTTTGAATGGAGCGTTGTTGTGATTATGTATTGGAAACTGACAACGGCTCTACGAGTTTTGATGATTATCCAACTGCGTAAACAACACGGATGTACATTTCCTGAGAAATTCTATTTTACAAGAGAGGAAGAGCATAGATTGTTTACTGTCGTCGTCCGGATTTTGTGAACCCCTCTAGTACGCACGGTCATCTGTGTTCGTTACACTTTTCAAAGAAGTGCTATGAAAGAGACCTAACCTGTGGCGAAATATGGATACGAATAAGCAAAACCAGAGACCATATACCGACTTAAACTTTAAAAGGATGCTATATATCGGGCATTCCTTTCGACATTCCAAACAAACACAGAGGCCGAAATGTCAACTTGGGACTGAGACCGAGAGAGTTGCATTCCGGACGCGACGTTAGTTGCAGGTGAGTTTTAAGATTTAGTTGTTTTGGAGCAACATAAACACTCCAGTAGCTAGCTACATGAAGGAATAGTTGATTAAAAAGTACGTCATAATATGCGCTCATGTCCTATTTTCGATCAGAGATATATTTTCACAGCCACTGTTAGTGTTACTCAGTAGGGCCAAGTCATCTATTTCCCGAGACGGGTGTTTTGTGATGTGAGTGTGTGTTGAGGGATGGGGGTGGGCATGGACAATGAGAACTTGCAACATATGGGTGCGGTGGTGAGAGAGAGCACATAATTACTAAAACATAATTAAAAATAAGTCATATCAGATAATTATCCACCAGGGACTGGTCCCCTACCATGTTAAAATGGGTATGTGAATTTTGTGTGTGTGCGTGTGTGTGTTAGGGCATGATTAAAATGTTGACTCTCACTCTTTCTCTCTTTGTGGCAATGTACAATAAACAAAATGAAAATGACTGCTCTGCACTGGCATAAAACTTAGGTATTAATGGACCCCTTGTAAAAACATCATGGCAGCTGTATATATAGGTAACTTTTAACCCACTTTCAAAAATGGGAAATCAGGGAAATATGTTCATTCAGATAATGTATTTCTTTGTGGGTTTTATTTTTGGCAAATGTGAAAATGCTACTTTAATGCTATTTTTTAGGATGTACATGGCAGCATTTCACATCAATGAAAACAGCCTAAATGCCCTAGAAGTGACCAAGACTGGAGAACCCAACTGGGCAATCAGCTACCCCTAGCCCTAAACCAAGAGGCCCAGCCAGTGAACAAGAAAGTACATGGTAAATATAATTCAGACAATTAATAATCTTTTGTTGAACTGGTGCACTCCAGTTTGAAAAACAAAACAAAACACTGTTCCTATTACTGCATGTTTTTCTCAAACCAATGAGTCAACACTGAGTCTTGTTTGCAAAGACACTGGTTTTTAATCCTCATATCTATTTTCCCTCTCAGCATTTGTTAAGACAAAAGTACTTACTTTTTTAGTGCAGATTTCAAAGAAAATTATTATTTTGTTGCCAAAACAAAATATACTGAAATTGTGTTACAAAATGTCTCTAATTCAATGTAAAATTTATTCACAGAGTTTGTTGAATTCCTACCCAGTAGGCCATTCTTAGGAGAAGAAACATATTTCCTTCCTACAGCCTTGCGGGACAAACAGCCTAAATTTCCAGGATATTCTGCCAGACACTTTCATTTATAACTAGTAAACAGGAACTGGTGAATTCACAGACATCAAGATATAATGAAATCATGTATATGTGTCTAGGATGTGAACTGAAACCAGTTGTGCCTGATGTCTTAAGGTCTGTTGTATTCGTCTGTTTGAATCCTGGGACTTGTTCAGATGGCAGTCACCACTGTGTCACATGGTGTTATTGGAGATCAATCTTGTTTTCTTAGGCTTTTACAAGTCCATCCAGTTAACTTACACGCAAGTCTTTGCCTTCATGATGTTGGTGTACACACTGTATTCATTATTTTGTCATAAATAGTTTGTATGCAAATAAATTATTTGCTTTAATTTTTGTGTGCTGGTTTCTTGATTTGATCCATGGTCTTTCTTTGCGGTTGATCACACTTTACACGTTACTACTAGAACACAATGAAGACTTTTCTTTTTCAGTAGCTGACAGTTAAAGAGATAGATAAGGATTTGTCAGTTCTTTTTTTTGCATCTATATGTATTTATTATATCTATTATCAGCTGTTAAGGAGGTTACAGGTCTTTATCATTTTACATTTTACGTATATTTTGCAGATTTATATGACTACGTATCACGACATATAACCGATGCTTTAGACGTGTATGGAAATTGAAAATGTAATGAAACTGATGTTTGATATACCATGTCAGAGACGATCGATACACCGACTTCTCCTAAAACATACACTAACGAATTTATCTCTATACAGTAGTGAGATCGAACTTATCGACTTCCGTAACGGTACGTATTTCATAGAAAAGATTATCACCATACTTAAACCTTTACGGATAAATTTAGCAGAAGACGCATTTTATGAAATAAAGCTGAAAGTTACTTAATAACATTTATAAAATCATGAACCTCGAACGTAACTATTTCAGTGTTTACCTTCCCATACCGATGTATACCGGAAAACAGGCTCAACACATTGATCGAACATTGCCGTTATCATGACTGCAAATTTTACCGTGACCGCGGAAAAATTAATTCAGTATCTAATCCGTTTTCCATGAACATGTGATAGGCAAGTAACTTTCATACCAGTCTGCAGTAGGTCTAAACAAAACATAGTCATAGTCGGGATCGGGATCGTCCCACGGCTGTATGTTGTCAACTGGTGTAATCGTCCTCAATATTCCTCTCGGTCCTGCTGCTAGAAATACTTTCAAATTGAAAAGGTTGCATGTATGTGGTATTATCTGTATCTAGTATGCCATCCAAATCCAGGTTTGACTTCGTGGATTGATTTATTTGCTAAACTAGAAGCAGACCTCAGTTTAAGCGAACAGGCTCGGTACCACTGTACATGTATTTTCCGTGTGTTGATTTAGCAACTCTCGGGTCTGACGTCACGTGACCATCTACCTCATTATCTTGCGTAATCGCGAAATGCTTTTGAGGGAGGTGCGTTTTAGATTCCTTATACAAGCTGTATAATGAAAAAATACCGTTTTTAACTGTATTTTGTGGATATTATATATACCCAGGTGTTCATTAAGAGCGAAACTAAACAATGTGAAGTGACCTTTTTAAAAATCCTTTAATCACTTTGCAGGACATTTTTCTGAGGATGAGCCACTGACTGATGTTCCACAGACAGTTTGACCCTACACAATCTCTAAATACCAACAATTGTGTATTTACTTGTATCACTTGATCAACAAACAAAATTAAAAGAAGCAAATAGAGAATTAGAGACTATTAATAAAAAAGAAACAGAAGGGATACTACTACGATCTAAAGCTAAATGGAAAGAAGAAGGAGAAAAACCAACAAAATATTTTCTGTCTCTAGAAAATCGAAACTTTTTAAACAAAGCAATATATAAACGTGAAAAAAATCAAAAGGAAACCCTAACCAAAAACGATCTTATAACTGAAACTAAATCGTTTTACCATAACCTATACACGAAAAAACCATGTGAAAAAGTGAACCTAACAGAATTGCTTAAAAACATAGACGTCCCAAAGCTATCAAAGAATCAACAAGAAAGTCTAGAAGGACAATTAAGATATGAAGAAGTATTAAAGTCTTTAAAAAATGAAAAATGAAAGAAGTCCTGGCTCATCGGGTTTCACTGTTGAATTCATCAAAAAAAAAATTTCCAATATTCACGAGTATCTTATAAGATAATTAAATTTAGCTTACGAGAAAGGAGAATTGTCTTTGACTCAAAAGCAAGGCATTATAACCTGTTTTCCCAAAAAAGGTAAATCCAAACATTTGCTTCAGAATTCGAGACCCATTTCATTGCTGAATGTAGCGTATAAAATCGGATCATCAACCATTGCAAACAGAATAAAAACAGTCCTACCCTCTATAATAAATGAGGATCAAAAAGGGTTTATGTCAAAAAGATATATTGGTGAGTGTACTCGCGTAATATATGACATCATTGACTATACTGAATATATGAATATACCAGGAATTCTACTTCTTATTGACTTTGAAAAGGCATTCGATTCTGTTGACTGGCATTTCATTCCAAAAGTTCTTCTATTCTTTAACTTTGGACCATCGATTACTAGATGGATAAATACCTTCTTTAATAACATTCAACCATGTGTTGTTGTAAATGGTTTCCTTCAAATTATTTCAATATCTCGAGAGGATGCAGACAAGGAGATCCCATCTCCCCTTATATTTTTATACTGTGCGCAGAAATATTGGCAACAATGTTTAGAAATAATAATAAAATAAAAGGAATACAAATTGGAGATACAGAATATCTAATTTCCCAATACGCTGATGATACTTCGCTGATACTAGATGGCACTGAAAAATGTTTACAGGCGACATTAGAAATTCTTAGAAAATATGCCTCATTTTCAGGCTTAAAAATACATGTAAACAAAACACAGGTATTATGGATAGGCTCAGAAAAAAAACTCTAAAAGAAAATTTTGTAGAAACTGGAATTTAGACTGGAAGAGTGACTCGTTTACACTATTAGGAATTGTATTTACTCACAACATCGCAGAAATGGTTGAAGGCAACTATAAAGATAAACTTAAGACTCTCAAAATATCAATGAATCAATGGTTAGCAAGAGATCTAACTCCCTTAGGTAGAAATACCATATTGAAAAATTTACTTTTACCGCAACTTAATCATTTATTTGTAAGTCTACCGAACCCAAACGATCAAATGATTAAGGAAACTGAGCAGCTCTGCTTTAAATTTATATGGAAAAACAAACCAGACAAAGTCAGTCGAGAAACTATCACAAAGAACTATGAATACGGAGGAATACGAGCTCCAGAGATAAAAAATCTTATTCAATCACAAAAAATATCATGGATTAAAAGACACATCAACTTAGATTCAAAAGTAAGGAAATTGCTACAAACGAAGACACATTTGGACATCGACAGCTTTATACAAACATGCGAAACACACATACTTGAATCATTAATAACACAAGAAATAAATCATTTTTGGAAAGACACTTTGAAATCATGGGGTAAATTCGTAACCAGAAAAGCAGAAAAAGAAAAAAACGCATGTGATATTTTATCCCAACCCTTATGGTTAAATGACAATATTAAAATAGATGGAAAACAAATTAATTATAAACATTATTCAAGCAAAGGGATTACTTATATAAACGACATGTTTGACGCCCAAGGTAACTTTTTAACGGTGGAACAATTAAGAAAATCGTTTGGGTGCAAAACTAACTTCCTAGAGGTCAAGGAATAGTGGAATCAATTAAATACTACTGCAAATCCATAAACATCCATATTGAAGAAAAAATCCAAGCCCTGATCTTGCCATATCTTTTACCAAATATAGTAGGAAACCCAAAAGGATGTAGAGATATTTATGACATACTCATAAATGGTAAATCTAGAAAAAACTTAGTGAGTCTATTGACGATAATATATGGGAAACGATAGAAAAAACAACCTTTAAATCGTGTAATAGTTTAAAACACTCGTGGTTTCAATACAGCATACTGCATAGGTTTCTGCCTACAAATGATTTGCTAACAAAAATGAAATATAAAGATTCCAACACATGCACATTTTGCAAATCCGAGAAAGAATCAATTCTACATCTATTTTGTGACTAAAGTCATAAAAGCTATTGGGAAGAAAATAGAAGAATGGATATTCGAAAAAACAGGGTCAAATATTATCTTTTCAAAGAAAAATATTATTCTAGGATATTGTGAAAAGAGAAACCATGCTCTGAATTTGATAATAACAGCAGTGAAATATAATATATACAAAATGAAACAAAGAGATTAAACACCAAAGACAACATATTATGCTGAACGTTTTAATGCCTATTCAAATTGCAAATATGACAGCTTCACAAAATTTTGGTCACTATGTCACAAGCTGTTCTGTTAACCTAGCACTATATATAATGTACTGCTATTACATTTTCAAGTACCTATTCATTTTGCCTGTAAATCGACTTTGTATATATTTGCGAATCGTGATTATACCAACCCGTTATGTTATGAACTGTATGACCTGAATTTATGGAGAATCAAAAATGAAAAATTATAAAAAAAACCCAAACAAAATGGTAAAATTTGTCAGATAGGGAATCGAGTCTGCACATAATCAGCTGACAAAGCTTCATGTCGATCTAGGTGCTCTGCTGCTGACAACCACGGCATATGCCTGAATGTAGCTCCTGTAGAATGGGCAGCTCCGGTCCAAGTCAGTGATGATCTTGTTCACACAGTCAATACACACGTTGGTGTGTGAGCAGGGAGATAACTCTATATTGCCCTCATTTTCGAAACACACAGCGCACTCGTTGCTGATGTCTGGGCCCCTTCCACGCTAGGCGATGACGGCGATGACAAGCTCGGCCAGTCTGGTTGTCATCAGGGTTGTCATCAGGTCTGTAATCAGGTCTGTCATCAGGTCTGTCATCAGGTCTGTCATCAGGGTTGTCATCAGGGCTGTCATCAGGGTTGTCATCAGGGCTGTCATCAGGGTAGTCATAAGGGTGATGACCTGTAGAGAAGAAAAATATTATGGCCAGTAGACCACTTGACTACTCCATTTCTTCGAGGGCATGGAGCCTGTAACCCATTGAGCAACTCACGGGGATGGGGCAATCCCTCTAACCACAACAATCTTTCTAACCATTACAATCCCTGTTACCATGACAGAACAATTACTCTGGGGTTGTCCAAAAAAGTACAGATCATTGGGGTCCAAGGTAAAATGTTGTGATGGTAGTGTTGTTTAAAGTGATTTAAACCCATGGATAGTCAGACATTGTGTCACTGTTTCAACTCTCATTGTTACAACCTCTCTCACTATTAAGGTCACTCTAACCATTACAATCACTTCCCATGGTTACAATCACTTTTCATCACAATCACTCTCAGTGTCACAATCGCTCACAGTGTCAGTCACTGACAGTGTCACAATAACTCTCCATCACAATCCCTGACAGGGTCGCAATCACTGACATTGTCACAATCACTCTTCATCACAATCACTCTCTATCATAATCACTCTCTGTATCATAATCACTCTCAGTGTCACAATAACTCTCCACCACAATCACTGACCTGGTCACAATAACTCTCCATCACAACCACTCACAGTGTCACCATCATTCTCAATCACAATCACTCTCAGTGTAACAATCAATCACAGTGTCACAATCACTCTCAGTGTCACAATAACTCTCCACCACATTCATGCTCCATCACAATCACTCTCAGTGTAACAATCAATCACAGTGTCACAATCACTCTCAGTGTAACAATAACTCTCCATCACTCTCTATTATAATCACTCTCAATGTCACAATCACTAACAGTGTCACAATATCTCTCCACCACAATCACTGACAGTGTCACAATAACTCCATCACAATCACTGACAGTGTCACCATCATTCTCCATCACAATCACTCTCAGTGTAACAATCAATCACAATGTCACAATCACTCCCCATCACAATCACTCACAGTGTCACCATCACAATCACTCTCAGTGTCACAATTACTCTCCACCACATTCATGCTCCATCACAATCACTCTCAGTGTCGACGTCACAATCACCAATAATGTTACATCACTGGTACAATATTACAATCACCTTGACAAGCTCTCACCTGAGTGATATCCTGAGTCAGGCTGTGGACAGTGCTGCCAACTTTGGCGAAAGAAGTAGAAGGCAAATGCCAAGGCTATCCCGATTGGAATTACTGTTACCAAAGGTGGCAGCATCCTCAACCGTACACCAAGTGCTCTTTATTTTATCGCAACACAGTAAAATGTCACACCTGCGAAACCTGCGAACATAACGCACATCATAAACACTGATGTCTGACTATTATATGGACATTTAACACTGGAAAGTAGAGCACAACTACAGTATGATCATAAAGTAGTGACATTATCTAAAAAAGATTAAACCTACCAAACTACCCCATACTTCTACCCCCAACATATTTTCTGGTAAATTTTCCAAATTCAAAATTCACATAAAAAAATTCAATATGTAACCCACCCCTTCAGGTTGGTCTCTCTTTCTGTGATGTTCACCCCTCTTTCGATCTAACACTAAACATGGTAAATGGCCTGGCAGGCCTGTGTGTGAAACACATGTTGGAAAGTGCAAGTAAAATCTCGAAATCATCATCAACTAATATGTAATGGTCTCATCCTTAACGATGCTAAGGTTTGAATTGATGCTCCGGGTGCCATCCCAACAGACACCAACACTGTGCGAGTCAGCAGATAGTGCTTCTTGAATACTAGTATATCTCTTTGTTGAGTACAGACTTGCTCTCAACTTCCGAAGAACATGCTTCAGCTGATTACCACAAATCTACAAGATTAACCAAAAGCTCTATCACACATAGTCATGTTTACTATGTGATCAGTGTTGTATATTGACCTCCAAAGTTAAGCAATCAGTTAACCCAGAAATCCAAACACAGGAGGATTCAGCGCGAAAGCAACAAGACACATATTACAGGGAACAGGTGTATGATAAACTTATGACCGTTTACATATTAATACAAATTACTGCAAAGTCATTACAATGACAGTATTACAATAGGGTGGCAATATTTGACGGAAGTAAAATTACACAGGCAGTTTGTCATGCATCCGCCGAGCAGGTAGGATAGGGGAAGACCGCAAAAAGACAGCGTGAAAAAGCGCGGACAGACCAGCAGGAGGCAAGCCATGGACACAGAGGGACGAACACTGACCAGCCTATCCAGGCGTTCTGCTGGTCAAGTGTCAGTCTGACTTCTCTGACTTCCCTCCATAGTGCCTGTCAGACTATGTGTGAACTGTTCACACTGCCTCACATAGTTCAGTCCCTTCTGGATTCCGCGACAATATTTAAGAATTCCACGGCAAATATAAGTAAATTCTGCATCCCATATTTCAAAATTCCGCAAAAAAAATCTGCAGTTTACCCTGTCTCTCCGTTTGAATGCCCGACACCCGGATTTACAGGGAAATCCAGAGTGCTGAAGAAAAATGTAATTTTCTGACTAAAATTTAAATTTTATACTTATCCTGACTCATGCTAAATGCTTGTCCTTGTGAATGATAGTGGAACACTTGAAATCCCTTGAAGTGCCCTTCCACAAAGCTGACGTAAAATCACTACTCACCCAGGAGTTGCCTCCCTTGCCCCTTTGGCGCTCTTTTGGTCACCTGACCGACCATGCCTTGTCACTCTCTCCGTTTGAATGCCCGACACCCGGATTTACAGGGAAATCCAGAGTGCCATAAGAGGGGAGGTTGGGAGGGCTGACCTCATGAGTCAGGATAAGTATAAAATATCAATTTGAGTCAGAAAATTACATATTTTTCCTTATCCTGACTCATGCTAAATGCTTGCAGAATCCGTCGGAATCGGTGGTGGGTCAGGCCACTTCTGGATTCTCTGGCTGTAGATTTACGTCCCGGATTACCCCCCATGGGAACTTATGACGGCACTGCTGATGATTCTGTTCTTTCAAGTTCCTCTGATGAGTCTGGGGGGAACCACAACTTGTCAGATTTCTTCCGAAACTTCTCCTGACATTTCGTGTGAATTTTTAGATATACTAATGTTCCATTAGTTATCTATTGCAACTCCATCTCTTGATGCGCGCATCAAGTGGAGATGCGACCCTTGTTCATGTACGAGTATGTCCTATACAAGTACAGGGTCTATCACTCATGCTACCCTGTCCTAGACGTGTGCATCGACTTTAACCATTTGCTCTCCAGAGCGTTGGTTTTCATAAGTCACGTGATAAAAAGGGTGATATTTTTCTCAGCGCCTTTGTGGAACCGTTAGTTGTTGTGCTACAACAAGTGGCCCAAACTGGTGAATGCCTGAGACGTCTTCGGTGGCAATGTCTCTGAGGTAGTGGTTGGCAAACACTGTGTCCGATTTCCAAAAGCAACCCTCCATTATTGTTGTAATCGTGCAGTTTCCATGCAGAGCAAGTGTATATTTCCGTGGGCATCTCAGTAGATAAGGGGATGAATAGGCGCTTGAATTTTCGTTTCCTTGTATTTGTCCTTTGTAGGTAGACTTTTAGTGCTCTGACAGGGCATAAGGATAGATCCTGTGTATCCTGTGGTCCAAGGACTGTAGAGAGTGCTGGGATGTCAGGCTGGCCGGGCAGTTGTTTCTTGGCAATAAAATCCCATCTCAGTCCTAGATGTAAGATGTCACGATTCAAATCGTGTTCGTTCGAAGTCCAGAACATGTATTTCTGACATCCGTGCTGCTGTTGCTAGGGCGATCAGGAACAGCGTTTTCTGAGTCAGTAGTTCAAAGGATGTCCATTTAGAGGCTCGTAGGCATCACTGGTGAGATGTTGTAGAACTATGTTGAGATCCCAGGCAGGAGCCTTGAAATACTTTTGTTGGTCTTCCAACTTGAACGAGCGTAGTAGTGCCAGTATCTCTGGTACTTTGGTCAGCTTGACACCCGTCTTCATGGTGATTACTGTGCTGAGCGCAGCCAGGTACGTTGAGAGTGTTGAACCTTTTAAGCGTCTCGTCTGTTGCAGATGACACAGGTATTCATACCCTCGCTGGCCAATAGGGCACGACCAAAATCAGTTGCAGCGTTGTCATCTGTTTGATTTCCTGTATTACTTGTGGTAGTAGTGCTGGAGGTGGAAACGCATAAGCGTTTAGTCCTTCCCATGAGATGCTTAAAGCGTCTGTTGCCAATGCCTGAGGATCCGGAATCGGAGAGACGAATGTTAGTAGTTGCTTGTTGAACTTTGTTGCAAACAGGTCTATTATCGGAACTAGGAACCCTTGCCATATCCGTCATGGAAGCGGAGAGATGATCGATTCTGGAATCATGGCTTGAAGCTTGTCTCATCAATCTTCCGGTAATTTCTTTGAGAGGCATTTTAGAAGTTGTGAAGATGAAGGAAAACTGATTTCTATGGATAGTTAACTTCTTTATTGCAATGAGTGTGACGTTTCGGTGTAGGAACTAACACCGTTATCAAGCAAGAGATACAACAACTGAAGCAAGGAGAATATATACGTAGCTGTATAGTGAGTGTAAAGGCTGGATGTTTTGTCCTAGTCTTTTGCACAAGTAACCCAATATCCTGCCCTTTACCAGTTATCTGATAGGGTTCTGGGGCTCAAGGCACTGGTGCCATGGTTTCCATAGCAACAATTTTTTAGCCAATCCCCAGGGGCTTTGTTGTCACATGACAGGGGCAAGAGGGAGCGTGGGACCCCCAAGCCTGAAATCTTCCTCTTTCTGCCTGCACTGTCGAGGTGACAACAAGCCAGCTTGTTTTTTAGGTAAGAACCTCAGTTTGCTTCGATATTGCAACTGGGTCTTCTGTATTAAATTCCATTTATTTACAACTTGTTGCTGCTAACAACAGAACTCTTTTTGCCATTTTAATCTAAATTAAAAAGTCTCTGTATCACTGTCCCGGTTTCCAAACCATGTGCTCAGTTGGAGTATCACGGTGTCAGCTGGAACCAATTAGTGGCGGTCATGCTCACTGACCAGTGCTGACCTCTCCACTGAGCAGCACACAGCCTGGGCTGTCTTCGGCTATCCTCGGCATTCTCCGGCTCCCGTCCGGCTCCATTACAAAATGGCTGCACCGGATGTAAACAAAACTAGGGTCCGTCGTCTGCTTCATGGTTATCTTAACATAGCATTGACTACCGTACCATGCCACTATATCAATCATATTTTAGTATGTTCCCCCACTTGATGTGAAAGTGAAGTCACAGTTTATTCAATAATAATATAATGTATTATATTATATGGCCAATAATATACCTACATATTGTAGTAATGTAAATTATGTAATATCCGTTTATTACATATTGTCAATTTACTTACTACAATTAGGTGTTTATCCTGGGTAGCCCCAAGTGGTGTACCTACTGGGTGTATTGACATTCTGTTGGAGCTAGCCTCATATTGACTAGTATGATCATCCAACAGGCAGTCATACCCCATTTCCCTTAGCCACATGTGTCGTACAGGCCAGGTGTCCTGTCGTGGCTATTGTGTTTATCAATCAACCGGTTTTCTGTATCATATATTCCAAATGTGTTGGGTATAAATATTGCCCCACTTTGTGTATATATATATATATTTTTATATTTCCAATTGGCCCTTAATATTAATGTGACCTTCACCTCACCTCAGGTGGGGCCCTATGTAAATCCTCTGATAGGATGGGTGTGACGATTCTTTTGGGTTATGTAATTAAAGGTATTTATGTAAATACTCTTTGGGATTGTGTGCTCATATATGCACATATACTTTTGTACCAATATTGTATTTATTTGTCCTTTAATAATATTGTTGCCCCTATTAAGTATTGTCGTCACATCCTACATATCAGTCGGATTATTATTTATTTTCATTATTGTATCTGTACAATGGCTCTTTCTGCCTGCACTGTCGAGGTGACAACAAGCCAGCTTGTTTTTTAGGTTTCACCTGGACTGTGCAGTCAGATTTGCAACTCTGTTACCAAGACTTTTATTTCAATATATATTATTACTGTCTTTTTGTGTTGTGTCATCTTTGACTGGAGCACTTCGCGCAATAGACACACTTGCCCATCCCTTTTCCCGTGAGACGTAATTGTTACGCAATAACAGCAATTACCCAAGTCTTACATTGGCTTAACGTGGGGCAAAGTGTCGCAAGCGTTCATAGTACTCCTCAACGGTCAAAGATATACACTCATTGGCACATAAGGCATAATTTTGTATCTATACTCCTACCCTTAGTTGCCTTAGTCAACTAAGAATTCTCAGTACCTCATCTCCGATTTGTTGTCAACATGTCCTCGCTCACGAACTCTGAGCTCTTGGACACTATGTTGTCAATGAAATTTGACCCCAAGCGATCAATTGGAATAATTGGGCTCCCAGAGGAAACAAAAACGGAGTCGGTTGAGGAGGAGTTGTCCCCTTGCTATGGGAAGGTGCGGGTTCTCCAGGTGCTTGATTCTATTCATCAGCTGCACCTCGTGGAGTTCCCAAGCCCTCAAGTCCCTCTGAAGCTTGGGGACACTGTACTCATCAGAGAGGAGGAGTATCAAGTTATGAAAGTGAACTTGGTCCAGGAAGGATCCTCCTTAGAAGATGTCGTGGCCAGGGCAGTAGATCAGGCCCTGGACAGGAAGACAGCCCTGATGATGGAGGCGATGAAGTCTCAGATGCTGGAACAGTTCCAGCTGCTACTACGACAGCTTCCATCAGCCACGACCAGCGCCGGATCCATAAAACCAAATCCACCAACTCCCACACCTGTTCTGGCGGCTAACGAGGTTGCTGCTGCCCACTCAGAATCCCCAGCCGCTAGCGACTCTAATGTTGCAAGCTCGAGTGCTGGGGTTGTGGGTAGCGGTAGCACTGTAACGCCCAGACCCACAACAGGTGCTGGTGAATTTGGATCGTCCCTCATCCAGCTACTTCAGACTGAAGACCTTCTCTGGTGCAAGACCCATCAAAGCCGGTGAGGTAGCCTTTGAAGAATGGGCCAAACAAGCGAAGAAATCAGCCCTATTTATGCACCCTGCCAATAAAGAGTGAAGTGGCCCACATCTTCAGCAGCATTGTTTCTGACCCTTCCGGACGCCTAGGAACAGTACGACTAACCGGGAGGAAAAGGATAATTGTACCAGCAGGACAAACTATGGAGATCCGCGGCACGGCAAGAAAGGTCAATATTCCATCTACTGCACAAACAGTTCTGATCCAGGAAAGCATTAACCATCAACAGTTGTATGGAGACAGTCTTCAAGTCATGAATGCTGTTGTGTCTGTCACAGGAAGTGTCCCAAGAATAAGAGTATTAGTCCACAATGTATCATCTCGTGACATAACCATCTCGCCTCGGAAAGCACTGGCTGACTTGTACCTCCCCCAGGACGTCACCCCCCTTGACTGGGTGTATAACCGTCTGAAGAAGGAAGAAGCAGCCAAGCCACCTGTTCACTGCAATGCTGCCCAGATGTCCACAGGGGAGTTATCACCAGAACTGAACTTTGACTTTGGTGACTCACCCTTGCCAAAAGAAGACAGGCAAAGGATCATCGGGAAGCTTCATGCTATGAGAGATGTGTTTTCTACTCATGATTATGACATTGGGAAGACAGAGCAGGCCACTCATGCCATTAAACTGACAGACAACTCACCATTCAGGGAGAGAGCTCGCCCAATACGACCTCAGGACTTTGAAGATTGCCGCCGCCACATACAACAGTCAATAGATGCTGATATCATTCAGCCTTCATCAAGTCCCTTTGCTAGTCCAATAGTCCTCATTCGCAAGAAGTCAGGAAAGCTAAGACTATGTGTGGACTACCGGAAGTTGAATTCTAGGACAATTCGGGATTCATATCCTATTCCAAAGGTTGAAGATCTCTTCGCAGCACTACATGGATCTGCATGGTTCACCCAGCTTGACGTTAAATCGGCCTTCTATGCTGTCCCAATGGATGATGAATCAGCAAAGTACACTGCCTTTGTGTGCCCATTTGGACTGTTTGAATACAAGAGAATGAGCATGGGTCTTGTGAACAGCCCTCTAACGTTTCAACGCCTGATGGACCAGTGTGTAGGGGACATGAATCTTAAGGAGCTGGTCGTCTACATGGATGACCTCATTGTCTTTGCTGAAGATATCCCCACACATGAAGATCGCCTGTTCCAGACTCTTGCTCGACTTCGCAAGTTTGGCCTCAAGCTGGACCCTGAGAAGTGCAAGTTCTTCCAAACAACTGTGACCCACCTTGGTCATGTGTGTTCCAAAGAAGGAATATCACCAGACCCTAACAAAATTAACGTTGTAAAGGAATGGCCTGTCCCAACCAACATCGGTGAACTGAAAAGCTTCCTTGGGTTTGCAGGGTACTACCGTCGCTTTGTGGAAGGATTTAGTCGTCTCTGCAAACCATTAAATGCACTGACAGCCGGCTACATTCCAAGGAAGACCATGCTTAAACTCGGAAGAACTCCTGGGAAGAACAACCTCACCCTGAAGACGCCTTTTGGGGATAAGTGGACAGAGGAATGCCAAACAGCTTTTGAGAAGATCAAGGAAAAGCTAACTACTCCTCCTGTGTTAGGCTATGCTGACCTGTCTGCCCCTTTTGAACTCCACACTGACGCCAGTGGCACTGGACTCGGAGCTGTCCTTTACCAACAACAATGTGGTAGCCTGAAAGTCATCGCCTATGCAAGCCGAGGTCTTTCTAAAAGTGAGGCAAATTATCCAGCACACAAGCGCGAATTTCTAGCATTGAAGTGGGCTGTTACTGACAAGTTCCATGACTACCTGTATGGTTCGGAATTCACAGTCGTAACAGACAACAATCCCCTTACATATGTCCTGAAGTCAGCGAAAGTTGATGCCATGGGATACCGATGGTTAGCAGCCCTAGCAGCCTACAACTTTAACATCAAGTATCGACCAGGAGTGCAGATGGCCGATGCAGATGCTTTAAGCCGCTTGCCACAGGAAGCTCAAGAAGAAGATCTAGAGTTTAAACAGGACACTGAAAGAATAGACTGGTTGATTGCTCGGAGCACACCCCTCGATGCTCCAGAATCTGGAGTGGTGGAGTGTTCCTCATGCTCAATCCGGGCTATTCTTCAATGTCATGGCATTCACAGCAGTTCAGAGGGTAGGCAGCAAGGGAATCTCAAAGAAATAAGCAGGCAAGAGAAGAAGTGCATGGCATACTCTCAAAACGCTGTCTTGTCCAGCACAGAAGAACCTGTTCTGGTGGAAGCTCTTTCCTGTTCCAAGAAAGCAGTTCCTGACAGTTTGGTCACGCCACCTACAGTCCATGATCGAGGGATGTCGTCAGTGGATTGGAAAACAGCGCAAGGCCTGGATTCAGAAATCTGTCAAATCATGTCAGTACTCAAATCAAAGGAGGGATCATGCAAAGCAAAGACATCCAAACTCCATCCCGACATGCATGTCTACCTGCGAGAACTGGAGAAGCTTGTTATTAAAGATGACATCCTCTACAGAATGGTCACTGATGCCAAGGGTATAGAACGACAACAGCTGGTCATCCCCAAACAATATCGCAAGGAGGCAATTCATGGAGTTCATGATCAAGTTGGACATCCCTGCAGCAACAGCACTTTATCCCTTGCCCGCCAGAGATTCTTCTGGCCATTCATGGCTACCTCCATCCAAACTTACTGTTCAAACTGTGAAAGATGCATCAGGAGGAAAGCCAGGAAAGAAACTGCACCACTGGAAGCCATCTTACCATCTGTCCCGCTTGAACTAGTCTGCATTGACTACCTGTCCATCGAACCAGACAAAGGTGGCTTTGAAAACGTACTGGTGATCACGGATCACTTCACAAAGTACGCAATGGCAGTTCCAACAAAGGATCAGAAAGCTACCACTGTAGCCAAAGCTTTATGGGAAAACCTCATCTGTCACTATGGTTACCCTCAGCACCTACTGTCGGATCAAGGACGGGACTTTGAATCAAAAGTTATCAAGAAGTTGTGCGATATGGCTGGCATCAAGAAAATAAGAACGTCACCATACAATCCAAGGTGCAATGGTGTAACCGAAAGGATGAATCGTACCCTCTTGGATATGCTCGGCACTCTCAACCACAGCCAAAAGAAAGACTGGAGAAAATATGTTGGACCTCTAGCCCATGCATACAACTGCATTGTACATGACACCACAGGCTACTCTCCATACTACCTCATGTTCGGCCGTCATGCACGCCTACCAATAGACATGGTGTTTGGAACAGATCCTGACAGCAGGACTTCAAAAGGACCTCAACAGTATGTCAAAGATCTGCGGAACCGACTCCAGTTTGCATTCCAAGTGGCCAGGGAGAATGCCCAAAAGTCAGCGATTCGCAACAAGGGCTACTATGACCGAAAGGCTCATGCAGCAGCATTGGAACCAGGTGACCGGGTTCTTGTCCGTAACATTGGGGTCAAAGGAAAACATAAGATCGCTGACAGATGGAAGTCGGGAGTCTTCATTGTCGAACGTCACCAAGGTGAACTGCCTGTCTATGTTGTTCGACCAGAAAATGGAGACGGGCCCTCAAAGACTTACCATCGCAACCTCTTACTTCCTGTTGGTTCATTGCCCCTAGATATGGATGAACCAGAAAGACACCAGTGTCTGAGGCGGCCTGTTACCAGATCCAAAGCCCGAAATCAACAACCGGAGGACATCTTGGAATCCTCTGAAGACGAACTACACACTGTCAATGTATGGTACCCACAGCCTGAACCTATTAGAGCTGTACCCACTAGCAGCTTGAACCCTGAGGCTCAACCCTTTGAACCACAAGAGCAGGCGCTGCCATACTCACAACCTACTGTAGAGGAAGTCCCCGCAATCCAAGTGGTTCCCGGTATGCAGAATGAGGCAACCACTGCAGGACCCCTCACCTGGGAAACGGTTGCAGTGGAAGCTGAAGCTGCTCCATCAGAACCCATGGAGAGTGGGGACTCAGGAGAACTACATCAAAGAGAAGATAGGCTGCCTGAAGATCCGGACAATGAGGATACATCGCTCATCGCCCCTTGTGATCTGGTAGAATCCTCTGGTGGTGAGCCAGACCTATCTGAGAACTCTGTGGACTCTGCTATAAGTGATCCAGTTGCTGCGGAGGAGCCACTCCAGTCTCTCCCCTGTGAAGAGACTGTTATCATGACCTTGCCGGAAGCTCCTCGTAGATCCCAGCGCCAGCGACGAAGCACTAGGTTCTTTTCCTGGGATCCATTTACGAAGAAGTATTCTCAGGTCATACATGTGTGATACAAGAGGGTTACGAATGATTGTTCAGCTGAAGCATTGTTTAATCATGTATTTGTATTTATCAATTTCAATCCGGGTTACAACATTTCCTTAAAGGGGGGGAGAGTGTAAAGGCTGGATGTTTTGTCCTAGTCTTTTGCACAAGTAACCCAATATCCTGCCCTTTACCAGTTATCTGATAGGGTTCTGGGGCTCAAGGCACTGGTGCCATGGTTTCCATAGCAACAATTTTTTAGCCAATCCCCAGGGGCTTTGTTGTCACATGACAGGGGCAAGAGGGAGCGTGGGACCCCCAAGCCTGAAATCTTCCTCTTTCTGCCTGCACTGTCGAGGTGACAACAAGCCAGCTTGTTTTTTAGGTAAGAACCTCAGTTTGCTTCGATATTGCAACTGGGTCTTCTGTATTAAATTCCATTTATTTACAACTTGTTGCTGCTAACAACAGAACTCTTTTTGCCATTTTAATCTAAATTAAAAAGTCTCTGTATCACTGTCCCGGTTTCCAAACCATGTGCTCAGTTGGAGTATCACGGTGTCAGCTGGAACCAATTAGTGGCGGTCATGCTCACTGACCAGTGCTGACCTCTCCACTGAGCAGCACACAGCCTGGGCTGTCTTCGGCTATCCTCGGCATTCTCCGGCTCCCGCTCCCGGCGTCCGGCTCCATTACAAAATGGCTGCACCGGATGTAAACAAAACTAGGGTCCGTCGTCTGCTTCATGGTTATCTTAACATAGCATTGACTACCGTACCATGCCACTATATCAATCATATTTTAGTATGTTCCCCCACTTGATGTGAAAGTGAAGTCACAGTTTATTCAATAATAATATAATGTATTATATTATATGGCCAATAATATACCTACATATTGTAGTAATGTAAATTATGTAATATCCGTTTATTACATATTGTCAATTTACTTACTACAATTAGGTGTTTATCCTGGGTAGCCCCAAGTGGTGTACCTACTGGGTGTATTGACATTCTGTTGGAGCTAGCCTCATATTGACTAGTATGATCATCCAACAGGCAGTCATACCCCATTTCCCTTAGCCACATGTGTCGTACAGGCCAGGTGTCCTGTCGTGGCTATTGTGTTTATCAATCAACCGGTTTTCTGTATCATATATTCCAAATGTGTTGGGTATAAATATTGCCCCACTTTGTGTATATATATATATATTTTTATATTTCCAATTGGCCCTTAATATTAATGTGACCTTCACCTCACCTCAGGTGGGGCCCTATGTAAATCCTCTGATAGGATGGGTGTGACGATTCTTTTGGGTTATGTAATTAAAGGTATTTATGTAAATACTCTTTGGGATTGTGTGCTCATATATGCACATATACTTTTTGTACCAATATTGTATTTATTTGTCCTTTAATAATATTGTTGCCCCTATTAAGTATTGTCGTCACATCCTACATATCAGTCGGATTATTATTTATTTTCATTATTGTATCTGTACAATGGCTCTTTCTGCCTGCACTGTCGAGGTGACAACAAGCCAGCTTGTTTTTTTAGGTTTCACCTGGACTGTGCAGTCGGAACTTGCAACTCTGTTACCAAGACTTTTATTTCAATATATATTATTACTGTCTTTTTGTGTTGTGTCATCTTTGACTGGAGCACTTCGCGCAATAGACACACTTGCCCATCCCTTTTCCCGTGAGACGTAATTGTTACGCAATAACAGCAATTACCCAAGTCTTACATGAGTATGTACAATTAACAAGGTTGATGTACATTGGATATTTGATAAGTGATTTCAGCAGAGGAGGTTGATGTCCATCTGACTTCCATGCTTCCCTCCTTTGTGCTTGTAATCACAACTATTGTACGTCAACTTATCAATTGTATAAACTCAACTCTAATCACAATCAATCACTCTGTACATCAACCTCCTCTGCTGTAATCACTTATCAAATATTCAATGTACATCAACCTTGTTAATTGTATATACTCACTATACAGCTATGTATATATTCTCCTTGCTTCAGTTGTTGTATCACTTGCTTGATAACGGTGTTAGTTCCTAAACCGAAACGTCGCACTCATTGCAATAAAGAAGTTGACTTTCCATAGAAATCAGTTTTCCTTAATCTTCCGGTAATATGTAATAAAGATGTTGTCACCAGAATCCGAACAATGTGCAGCGATGATGCATAATACGTCGTCTCTAGATCAGCAAAAATCTATGATGTACTGGGACTGCCATTGATGTGAAGTCTATTTATAGTCGACCGGCTGCTGCGAGCAGAAACCGTCTCACGCTTGTCGCTGCAAGTCCCCAGATAACCAATATTAAATCTGCTGACAGGGGAAGTCCTCTATGACCCGTGAAGATAGTCGAACCACGCTGTACCCTGCTAACTGGAGTGTAAATGGAGCCTTTCCCACGTTGAAAGAGTTGTTTACAACTGTAGACGACTTCCTGGCACGTGACTGTGACATCACCGGTGTTGCAGGTAAATGATCCTCATACAATCTTGTGCAGTCGTTGATTTCTTTGTCAACACGGCCTTGTCCGTAACCTCTCTGTTCAGCTTGTGCCGGAGTTACACGAGTGAACACGTGTCTTGATGGCTGAACCGCGTAGTGCCGATGTAAGCAGACTGTTCCCTGTCTGTTGTGACTGTATTCTTCAACTTCATAATCTTTACTGCCGTCGTCATCTTATACAGATTCACCTTCAGTGTTTCATCGGATGTTATCTGACATCGTTACTTCAGGTGTGCATCTCTTCCTTCAGCCATGCATTGATCCAACATAGCCAACATCTAGTTGTAGTGTCCAGTTGTGTTATTTTCTTATCATGCATCTTGAAGATCTATTACGGGATTCACTGATGATCTTGTAATCTCAAACCCTGATGTATCATGAAGGACTCTGTATGATGAAGGGGAAATCTGCCATCATTGAACAGCGGGACATGCTGACTCTGATTATAATCCTCCCCGTGAGTGCCTGTGCGCAGGTTTATGAAGGTCCAAGTTGGAAGATCCGTATCTGCGCAGTCTGTAGAATCCTGGAGAACGACTGGATCTACTTCGGTGTTAGAATCCTTCCTGCTGAGACGCTGAAACAGCGTGGAGGCTCCGTCATGGACTGCTAGCGCTAAGCTGGCGTTCGTTGAATCCTCCAGGCTGCTAACTGCTGATACTTCTGACGGTAAAGATCTTCGCGAACTTAACCATTCGTGCAGGCCTTCATCCAAGAAAGCTTGTATAGCTAATATACCTTTGCGCAGGGCGACTGTCATCGAAGGGGTCTGCTATGCTGAGCTGACGTTAGTAGAGTTCTCCAGACTTCTAACTTCAGACGGTGAAGTTGGACATTTCCCTATCTGAAGATCAATAATGACGTGAGTCTCTGTATGTAGATCTGTATGTAGAGCTGCGTGCAGGTGAACGGTCCTGGTGTGACTGTGTATTCCTCCTGGAGTCTTGAGATATCTCTCTAGGACTTCACGAAGGCTGATAGACGTAATCTCCCCTCTGTGAGATGTGGAGTGCCTGCGAGCAGGTTCCCGATGTGAGTCTAAGTCCGACGATGATGACGATCCATATATGCGGCTACTGTAGGGTTCTGGAGAACGCTTCAATCTGCTTCTGTGTTGAGAATCTTAGAGGCTCCTTTGGGGACGTCTCAGGCTGAGCTGACGTTGGTAGCGTTGTCCAGACTTCTAGCTTCACTCGTTGAAGATCGTCAGGTGCATGGCCTTCGCGCAGGCTTTCTCTTCAGCCAGGTGCGATGGAGAGGCTGCTGAATCTTCATGCTGGCTTGTAGTCATCATAATGGACGTCGTAGCAGCTTCCTCCTGCGTGAAGCGATGTTCCATCATCGACCTAATCTGATCTGTAAACTGTTGCATAAACAGCCCCAGGTTGAAGTTCTGCGACGTATGTTGAGACTGCTGCGGGGCTGATGATGCTTCTGAGAACGTTGAGGCCTCTTCTAAGGTAGGCTGCACTTGTGAAGAGTTGACGCTGCTGCTATCTCTGGTACCCGATGTCTGTGTTGATGGAAGGTCTTCTGTCAATGTCTGCGCTGATATAGTTGCCGATGTAGCTGTTGAAGCAGGCTTCGTCTTCTTGCTGATGACTGTGACTTCAGGTATGATGATGGGAGGATCATCATACACGTCTGCTTCTTCCTGCGGTACAATTTCGGCAGTGAAGGATCTCGTCTTCTGCATAGAGCTGTGAAGAGACTTCGACGAAGTCTTAGGTGCTGTAGACTTCTTCTGCGCTGAAGAAGATCTCGTCTTCTTCGTCTGCGATGAGGACAGCTCCCTTCACGATGATCTCTACTAAATCGAGACAGAGTTCATCATTGGAACAGCGACCTGCCCTCATAAAACGCTCGGCAATTACTAGAATTATGAACCTAGGTTATCAGCGCAATCACTCGATTTACCAAACATGACTTGTGAATACCTTCTTACCCAGTCCTTTGCACGTCTATGAAGGGAAAAAAGGTAGTTATTAAATTCAAAAGTGGTTAGTTTCTGACAATGTTTACAGCGAAAGCTTGAAGAACGTGTAGCATACAATCAGGACATAATATCTGCAGGTCAGCCACAGACAGCCGGTAGCTACAACGAATAGAAGTTTTCATCAATTGTAAACCAGATGAAAAACATGGCACACAACGTATAAATTAGACAAAATATCAAAACAATTGATAATATACAATCCAAAAACCGTATACAGCTGCCATTTAGATGTAAAAGGTCCAAAGTAGAAAAGGATATGTGCCATATAGGGACCCAGGTGCTCTCACAGCCGTCCTCAAGGGCGAAGAAGGAGAGAGTGACAAACATGGCATGGTCATGTGACCAAAAAGGGCGCCAAAGGAGGCAAGGAGGACTACTCGTGGGTGAGTGATGATTATACGTCCGCGTTTTAGAAGGGATCTTCAAGGGATTTCAAGTGTTCCACTATCATTCGCAAGAAGAAGGAGACAAGCATTTAGCATGAGTCAGGATAAGGAAAAATAAGGATATGTGCCGTATAGGGACCCAGGTGCTCTCACAACCATCCTCAAGGACGAAGAAGGAGAGAGTGACAAGGCATGGTCGGTCAGGTGACCAAAAGAGCGCCAAAGGGGCAAGGGAGGCAACTCCTGGGTGAGTAGTGATTTTAAGTCCGCTTTTTAGAAGGGAACTTCAAGGGATTTCAAGTGTTCCACTATCATTCGCAAGGAGAAGGAGACAAGCATTAAGCAGGAGTCAGGATAAGGAAAAATTATTACCTTAGGAATAAATCATCTTTATTCGTGAATATTTTGAAAATATCATTGTAACAAATGTCGCAGTTCGTTTTTGTGTAACCAATTATATTTTGGTCATTTACCCTGACTTTTCGTTTCGGTCGATAGTCAATCTTGATTCAACTTTCAAAATATGTAAATTCCGTGGCACAAATATGGCAAATTCAGCAGGTATTCTGCATGAAAATGCATTTTCCGTGGACCAGATGATTTTCTGCATCAAAAGGTAATTTCTACAACCGCAGAATTGCAGAATCCAGGATGGACTGATAGTTGTACTGCGAGAATAAAAACACCCATTCTGTGTTTGTCACTACGCCTCGTGTTGTTTGAAGAGTGACATCCATCCCGGATTTGCCCATAGCTTTCTAGAAGTTTCCCGGCAATACTAGATTACAAAAGGATCGAAACAAAGTAGTTACACATTCAGTGATGTCAATACAATGACAACTCTGTTTTACAAAGATTACACTACCATACATACTGAGTCACTGACACCATGACAATCAAAACTCTTGAAAATATAATGGAATTTCCTCAGTTTCCACGAGATGAATCTGTTAAAAGCACTGAGATAGGTAACACAAACCTTAACACTAACCCTTAATTGTAACGTAGAGCAGTCCTGAAAGAGACCAAACGCTGACCATTCTGAAGCACTGCTTGAAAACAATAGCCAATAAACGTCAAGTTAACTAGGCCCTGTCAACATATTCCACAAGAAAAGTTTCTGCTCGAGTGACCACATCCTGGCTAGGATTATCACGTCATCAGACTTTTCACTATTTATCCAAACACACTTGTGCTAATAAGAACAGACTAACCTAATATAAGAATTGAAGTGCACATTACATATTGTTAAGCATAATTCAATAGATACATTACTACAACTGTGACAAGTGTGGAGCATGACACATCAACAAGGCCATGTAACCACTTCTCTGTATGGGCTTTCACGACAGAACAACCCGGGAAGATCCAGGTTAGAATTTATCTTCAGTAACCCATGCTTGTAGTAGGAAGCAACTAGGAATCGGGTGGTCAGGCTCGCTGACTTGGTTGACACATGTCATCGTATCCCAATTGTGTAGATAGATGCTCATGCTGTTGACTCAATTATTTACAGACCACCGCCATATAGCTGGAATACTGCTGAGTGCGGCGAAAACTAAACTCACTCACTCATGACAGAACAGGATAAACTAACAAGCAGAAATAGTCTTTCAAGTTTTGTGTACAATGTGACAATGTGTTAAAGGTAATGATTGGCTACATACGGTCAATTTGATTATTTTCTATATTCTACTCAAGATTTTGATAAACACTGGCAGCTAATTTAAGCAAGCTGGCTATGAGTATTTTGCAATTTATCAATGAGGAAAACACACAATCTTTCTCTTTCATTTGCCCTCAATATAAATCATGACAGAAACCATTAGACCTCCTAATGACCTTGACACTGCTGCTTTCCTGCGCCATGTACAGTATTCTTTCAAATCCTACATTCAACAGTTTGAATGGCATTGTTGACATCTTGAGAGAAGATGCAAAAGTTGATGTCTTCAACAATACTTCAACACTATCGAGACGGTATGCATCAGCTCCTCATCTTTTACTGCACTTGAGTCACATCCCCTGTTTTTTGACACCTGCTTCTTGAGCCCATGAAATTGACCATGCACCTAATGATGTCATCATGATAGACACTTCAAGGCCCAGTGAGGACAACATATTGTTTGCCACTTGCTGCTGAAGTCCTTGAGTAAGCCATAAAAGGATAGGTATTCAAAAAGTAATGACAACAAACCTCAAAACTTACATTTTCTCTAATGCACAATATAATTGGGGAATACTAGTAACTGTACTGTGTTTGACGAATTGGGGATGTATACCGGTGGTTATATAGCTGCAAATTTAGTTATCGGCGACGCGTAAGTGGAGTCAATATAACGTTAAATTTGGGGCCATATAACCACTGGTATACATCCCCAATTCGTCAAACACAGTACAGCTATCCCCATTTTAATTCAACTCGTTTTGCGCTGTTTTTTCGTGAAAGAAATTCATTATTTAAACCAGGTCAAAGTTCCTCGAGGTCAAAGGTTAATCATATCACTCCTTCAACTGACACCATCGCCAGAAAAACTAGTTCCCTTTTCAAACTTCAACACATTTATTATGTGCACACTGACTAAATCTGACAATGATGAATAAATCATAGTGTTACAGCTAAAATGGACAGAATTATCATGAAACCGGACTCTAATTATCAGAAATGAGCGGAACACTGCAAATGATAATGGCCCGCTGATTCCTTAATGATGGGCCATTCTAAGATGCCTAGCATTTAGAACAATCAAAAGAAAATACATTATCAGACAATAAAGGTATAGTTTTTTGATGACGTAACAATTGAATGACGTTATCCCGTCGCTGCGCCATTCTAGTGTGCCCCCTCGTAATCGAACCATTTTACATTACGTCACAATGTAAGCGACGTCACGATGAATGTCAGTTGTCATCGCCTCGTACGGCCTCCTGCAGTAAACTACTCCGTTGCATCCCGTTTTTTGCTTTGCAGTTGCTTCACGCAGCTAACATCACTGGTGGAAACATTACGTTTATGTTTTACGACGGTAAAATGTGTCAATTCGACTCACAAGTTTTCAGCGACACGGTAACGTTCGCAATGTTTACATTCCCACAATGCAATCGTGGAATGTCGATTGACTACTCAGCTTCATCTTGATGTGGGTGCTGGTCGAACCCTTGGCTTCGGGGATGACGCCACTATACCCGTTTCACCGGTATTCACCGTGGGTGTGACGTTTAAGACGTTGATACCCGGGTTATTAGCCAAATTTTGATCGGTGGTGGCGGTGACTATTTCGTTGTCGTAACGCACCACTTTATGGATTCTCAGGTGCATGTCTCTCGGGGCCATGTACAGTCCCACTCCGAACACGTAGTCGGCTTTCGACCGGGCATATTCCAACACGTTTTAGTAGCGTTGGATAGCACTCAGTAGATCAACTGGAGCATTGATAGCATCCTCAATGTTTGACACGAACTGTTTCTGCGCGTCGTAAGCCGTCCCTTTACCCACGATGTCGGAATGCGTTTGTATCTGCGCTCCCTGCAGCGCCCACACATACGTTCGAATCGAGTAGTTCAAGTGTGAAGTGAAGCACGAGTGAACCCTCTCGAATCCAGCATGAACATTTTCCAATCGTTCGCAGACCCCTGCTCAAACCTCCAAACGCGATAATCCTTGCTGTCCTCGAAAGCCATGAGATCATCTCTCCACTCGTTACTCGTGACGTAAGAACCTGCATACGTTCTACCACCACATACTCATATTGTGAACGATAGGAATACCCAAACCGTGATTCACGCCTGGCAAACGCCAATCCGTGTTCGGATCGATTTCGAATTCATTGCAAATTCTTTCGTATGCACGTCGATCGTACGGATTGTTTACCGCATCCCATGCTTTGTCCTGTGGAAGCAGAGCGCTGATTTCTTTGAGGATACGCCTGATCTGGTAGCACACGTGAAACATAAACACAGACTTACTCAGCAGGCCACGTTGAGTGTCGCTCAACGTCACAACGCACCCTCTCGTTGTGCACCACACGCCAAAATTGAATTGATTCTGCCAGAACTGCATCTGGTTGTTAAACCAAGTGTGTACCATCTTAACGTTCGTCACCGAAAACCTGTAATTTTTAAACACATCGATAAATGGTGCTTTGAAATGCAACCCATCTGCAACCAAGATCTTCATGTGTGTGAAATCAGAAGTATCGCTTTTAGAATAAAACACTCCTGGTTTGTACATGTTGAATTGTTATATAATATATAATATATACATCCAATATGTACGTGACGCTTCCGGGAATAACGAGCGGTGAGGCCGTTCAACTGCTGCACGCGATCAATAACACATCCGGCTTACTTGAAGTCACACGCAATATCACCTACTACCCGCGATGGACCAACATCAACAGCAAAAACAACAGGCTGTTCGTCAACAATGTCCGCAACCAAATAACGGACGGCTACTACAGCGTGTACTATCTCAACAAAGAAATCTTCAAATCCGTGGGGGCCGAACTCAAAATTAACGACGGAGAAAAACACTTTGAGACTCAGTAAGCCATTGACTAAAACGCTCGGGTTTACGACATTCCACCAAAAACCACCGTGACCGGCACGAAATTACCCGATCTTGTTCCATACCATGAACTGTGCATTCATCTCGATCAGCTGAGCACATGCAACAACGTTCAAGGTGATGCCCTTCCACGCTGTTGAGAGCCGTACCTGTGAAAACGGAAAAGTGTAACAATGGCAGAACCGAATCGTTTTCGTCACGGCAGTACAAGAAATTAACCCGAGGCACCATCTAGGAATTAGAAGTATCTGTTTTAGACATAAAACATAATCCTGTGAATATAGGATTCCTCAGCGTGACGCTGCACATCCGATAATGACAAGCGCCCAAGGTCCCGGAATGCGTTTGAAAAAATGCGTTAATATAGTGGTCTCCGACCTCGGGGACACGAGCAGATTGGACGAACCAGGAATAGACTGTAAACTGTACGCCTTGCAACTGAAAAACAATATTTACAAACGCGTCGAAGTCCCCGCCGCCGGTAGATCTGGCAGTTACTTAGATGATATAGTTAATACATCAAGAGCTGTCAGCAGCATTCGGTACGACCTAGTCCGCAATGACGAGGATGAATGGATGATATACCCAGCGTTCGGCGGCAAGCTGTTCGACTTAAACGACGTCGAGACCACGGTCGTCGATCGAAACAAGCAGTATGCCCTCGTCTTCACCGACGACAACAAATGGATTTTAACACAATCTCGAGTCGACTGGTTTCTCAACATCATGCTCGGCTCTTCCTACGTGTTCACTGAAAACAAAGACCATTACCTAAACAAAGTCGTGAACAATGGAACCCTGCTCATGGCTTACGTCCCGACGCATAGGCGCAGTGTAATCATCAGCGCAGTCTCAAGTATGGCAGTCCACATGCTATCGAGTAAACCCGGGGAGCAAAACGTGGGGTTGCAGGTGGTGTCTGAATTCGAGGGCGTTGTCAACATCCTGGAAAGTCTACCGGCGAATTCCACGCTGGTCATCCAAGTCTACCTCGGTGAACCATCATCACCAGTCGAAATCGTGAAAGGAATCAAACTCCGGTGGACCAAACAACATCAATATCGCGTTTGTTCTGTTTACGTGTGGGTGAACGTCGATTCCCACACCAGTCTGCAGGGAGTCACCGTGACCGTGGAAGACACGATATCGCTCACCAAAATTTTCCTACCCGACAACATACATCTCATGGGGTTGAAGTGCACACCTGATAAATTATCAGAAAAACAATTGGAAACTATTTTATAATTTTATATAGACGATGAATCATCATCCCAACGTCACACTCAGTGATTTAGGAGACACGGAGGGGTTCGATCTGCCTGATGATGAAAACACCTGGTACGTCCTACAAGACAACGTGTATGAGCGGGTGCCGCTGGCAGACTTTAAAGAGCCCGAATGGTTGATCAACGTGACCCTCACCACCACCTTACATCTCTTTAAACAAAAATAGGTTTGTCTCCGAAATTAGGAACAACGGCGTCTTTCTCGCGTCTTTCATTCCGAATTTTGATAATATAATGGTTGACCAAATACCACATCACACGTGCAACATGTTAGTTTCAAACGGGGATTCAAATTTAAGGTTCGACTTACCCGATCACCTATCAGATCTTATGACTATGAAACCAGGCTCCACACTGATCATAGTCTTTCTCGGACACGCTGCTAGTTGGAGGGGTTCAGACCGATAATTTATACCTGGGTTGACAATACATTGTGAAGAGGGGGGCACACGTTGCCGTATCGTCATACAACTGGGATCGGAACCTTTACTGAGATTTATACCACCCTTATTAATACACACACACACACACCCCAATCCCCACCCATAGGTTTCGTATAGACCAAGATTTACCTATTAGCCTTTCCAGTATTTTCCTGTCCGAGGATCTAAACCTTATAAGTCTCAAATACACTGAGCAACCATTAAATAAAACACAATTAAAAAATCTCTTATAAAATATGTACACGGGATGGGTCTGTACCCAGTCGTAGAAGAAGTAGCGAAAACCAAAGAAATCATAGGAGATTCACATTAAATTGTTTCGCTGAGATCAACATTATATAGTTTATTGATGTGAAAATTTACTGCTAGGACAAACAACACTTACCTCCGCGTCGAGTGATCACAATAGTGCAGGGAGTGTTAGCTTGAGTCATAAGCCGCGTGACCAGGAGAGTGCCGATTCGCGGTCATAGTGACCAGGAAGTTGGCTGGGGATTCAAAAGTAGTATGCACACTAGTGGAGAGAGATAAGGGCCTGATAAAAGCTTTATTTAATAGAGTCTTTTGTTGAAAGTGATCTCGTACCATCACTCTGTATATTACTACTACTCATCTGGAATTTAATGAAGTATATATCATAAAAGCAAGAAGCCAATTACAATCCCACCAGGTTAACAAGCTTATGACAATCTCTCCAGGTTAACAAGCTAATGACAATCTCTCCATGTCAACAAGCCAATTACAATCCCACCAGGTTAACAAGCTAATGACAATCTCTCCATGTCAACAAGCCAATTACAATCCTACCACGGGGGGGGGGGGGGGAGATGACTGAATAGAAGGAATCTGTTACCTGCGATCAGAAACAGAAACAGAAACACGCCATTGAGTCATTGAGTGTTGTAACATATCCCCCCCCCCCGATTCCCCCCACAGAAACATACACATGATCTAATGATGTCAAAATGTGGATGACCTCCCTTCACTTATTCCAACACTACCTCTAAATGTTGATGCTGA
This sequence comes from Haliotis rubra, assembly GCF_003918875.1. Lineage (NCBI taxonomy): Eukaryota > Metazoa > Mollusca > Gastropoda > Lepetellida > Haliotidae > Haliotis > Haliotis rubra. The sequence goes on from NW_025767540.1 coordinate 42,519, forward strand.
TATCTCAGCTGTTAAAATAATGAATTGGAGTTAATATACATGCTTAATAAATCAACAAATATTAACATATGTTAGTATATTATGATCATCAACACGAAGATGACTTCCAGTAAGTCTTCACTTTGAAAGGGAGAACAGATAAACAAGAAAGATCATTACCATTTAATTCTATGATATAAGCAACTTAATACACCACATTTACACAGTGAAAATATATTTACAGGAAAATAGAAATACATTGGAATTTCTGTCCAAGGTAATCTGTATAAACAGATTTTCATTAATTGTATGTATGATGCTCAGATTTATTTAAGTATTAAGTATTTGTTGAGAGGTAGACACTTAGAACTGTATAGCCCGAGGTGAGGTGAGGTGAAATTGGGTTTAACGTCGTGCTTGAGAATATTTCGCTCATATGACGACGTGCATGCGTGTGTATTTGTATGTGCGGCTGCTTGTACTAGCCCAGACTTAAGCTGGTTTTATAGTGCTAGCCCACTGAGATACCATGCCGCAGTGAAGCATGAATACCCTACTCAGACACATTATACTGACTCCAAGCCGACCAGTCCTTGTTTTACCCATTAATGCCGAGCGCCAGGCAGGGACCAACAAGTACCATATTTTAACGTCTTTTGGTATGACGCGGTCGGGAGTATATCCCGATGGGGAAATAGGCAAAGTAGACTGTATATAAAATTTGATTCACATATTTTAATTTTAAGATGATAACCACACCATAAACCTATTAAAAGTGTTCTGAACTGTATGACAATATATATACTTTAGTTGAACCATAATGAACAAAACAGCTTAAAATTACTTTAAATAGCCTCATGTTTCACAAGGTATTTGAATCCAGAATTATTCTCCTTTATATCATAACACAAAATACAGAGTTTAAGTACAATTCCTCTGTGAGTGACACTGACAGCTTGCTTCAAATACGTTTGGTTATCTGCGCTGTCCTACTGAGAGAAAAAATATGAATGCATGATATAAAAAACTCTAAAGAGTGCCATCAGGCGATAGAACTATTTTCTGTGGAATACAATATTATGAATGGTTTTCTATGAAAGAAAAGAGCAAACAAATCTCTCTTTTCAATGGCCCCCACTCTGCAGTGTCATCTGAAAGGACCAGTAATTGTTTTCCAGATGCCAGAACGTGTAAAACAAGGGCTTTCCTGTGAGGAAAACTGGAGCATTATTTATGTTAGTTTTGTAGAGTTACATCCCATGCAGAGCTACTTGGTACAAACGTGTTAATTCTAACATATTGCATAGAATTTCCTTCAGAAAGATTTGATTTACTTGTTGGCAGCGATGGTTATCCCTAAGTCTAATAAACCAAATAGGGATTAAATGGTTATTTTTAATTGTGAAGTGGTTATGTAAACACAATGATATTAAAGGATGCTTGATCGGAAAGAGGATCCACACAAACTAACACAACTAGTCCTAAGGCATAGAGATAGAACAGTCAGAGCTGTGAGTTATGTCTGGTAAACTGTAGTTTTTGCCAAACTTAAACTTTCTCACCTTTGGTGAGTATGGCTAGTTAGCTTCTGCAATGCTATGTACATCAAGTGGTTTTTCACATACTAAATATTTAGACCATTGCTTGATGTGTCAGACGAATAAAAGGCCGTCGGAAGCTGACAAGTAAACAGAAGAAGGAATTTGCTGAGTCCAAAACTGAAGAGAAAGTAGATGCGGGGGACACCATAGATGGAGGCGTGGCGGGGTATGAGTCAGCTGATACAAGAGAGGCGGTTGCTACACCACAGACAGGTGATGGGCAGTCAAGAAAGAGGAAACAAAAAGGTGACAATGTCGGAAATACTACTAAGAAGATGAAGAGTGGACATGGCGGACAGGTTGTTTCATCGTTGTTCAGATACAATCCGGATATACCTAAAGTTGTCAGGTACGTTGATATCTGCCTGCAATATTTAATAGGGATGGGAGATAAAACCGGTTAACCGGTATATCACAATTTGAACTTCACAATACGATATATTGCTGTACACTTTTCGCAAACCGGTTCACCCGATACGATCGGCAATTGGCGTGACCATGATCGATAATTTTGGTGATGTGAGTGAGTTTAGTTTTACGCTGCACTCAGCAATATTCAAGCTTTATGGTGGCGGTCTGTAGATAATTGAGTCTGGACCAGACAGTCCAGTGATCAACAGCATGAGCATTGATCGGCGCAATTGGGAACCGATGGCATGTGTCAACCAAGTCAGCGAGCCTGACCACCCGATCTCGTTAGACGCCTCTTACGACAAGCATGGGTTACTGAGGTAACCTCCCAAAAGCCCGACAGCCCATAATCCCAAAAGCTTATATCAACAAAGTTCATGGTCCAGTGCACTGCTAATCTCCTGCATGTTACCTATTTCATACAATGGACCATTCCAAACATTTGGAAATTAAGGGAATGATTTCAATGAGCAATAAGGAAACTAAGAGTTTGAGATAATGGTTTAAATGGAAGATCACAAAAATATTTTAATAAAAGTACAATAATATTGAACTTGAGGTTTAATTAACTTCATTAAATATCATAATATCATAACATATGAGTTGTGTTCATGTTATATTTTTCTACATATTATCTGTCAACCTCAAGCAAATTGGTTTTACCATGTTCCAGCCCCATCTTGTTTCACTTTTTATTTTGGTAGTTTGCAAAATCTGCAATAAATGCATCACAAACTTCAGGAAACAAAATATGAAAGAAACACTTTGGTTGTTTGAGATATTCAGAAGTTCGCTAGAATCAAACTACATTAAAGTGCATAAAATAATAAAAGCAATGGTCACACAAGTGTCAGCTCTCAACATATTGTATATCTGGACTTAATAGTTTTGAAAGATTAAAATGGGGTGTCCTTGAAAACCAGCCCCCGTCTAAACGTAAATCAAGCAGTCCAAATCTTTAAATGTTGATTATGACGGGAAGTCATCCAATATTAGACTGAATATATTTTATATGATATTATCTGAGGGCATGCCATAATCTAAGAGGTATCAAGTAACAGGTTGTTACGACGTAAATTGTAATAAAAACGTAAATTGTAATAAAAATTGACGTCAATTGTAATACGCAAATTGTAATAAAAATTGACGTAAATTGTAATAATTTTCGTTGCGGAAAAATGTAATAAATATTTACGTAAATTGTAATAACAGTTTTAATCCCTAATAAATACGCTGGTGTTTGTTTTTCGTTGCATTTCATACATCAAATAAGCTTGTTGGGGCGATAACTCAAGAAAGAAATGATGGATTTTGTTCAAATTTGGTACCAAGGTATATTGGCGAGATTCACCGACACAAGTGAAATGGAGTGACCTTGAGATAATTTTAAAGGTCAAAGCAAAAATCTGAAGGGTTTTGCCAATGTAAATATTGTTAGCGCGATAACCCAAGAAAGAACTGACAAAGACAAATCTTAGCCAAACGACGAAAATGATATTCGTCCTGATATATAATCGATATAAAATCTCTTACTATCCTCTGTATCATGTCTTTTCGCAAATATCTTTTAAGGTTTTGATATGTATAAATATAAAGTGGGGGTGGGGTTGAGGTGGCTTTCTAACTGGTATATCAAATCAAATCAAATCAAATTAGACATTTGTATAGCGCTACATATCCAGAGTCCTGCTCATGTGCGCTTAGTCGAATGCTCTTTGAAGAGGATGGTTTTGCGACAAGATCGGCAACTGTTGATATTTTCCGTTTTCAGACATTTTCAGGTAATCAATTCCAGAGTACAGCGTCCGGTCTGCTAAATGATCTGTCTCCGTATGTTGTGGTTCTGACAAATGGAATAGCCTAGCTGACTAGCAATGAAATGCATCACAACTTAAACTACAGGAAACAAAATATGCAAGAAACATTTTTGTATGTTTGAGATCGGTAGAGGTCGGCTAGAATCAAACTTAGATATTAAACTGCACAAAAAGGCAATTTGAAACTACAATCGCTTGTTCAAATGACTGCCCCTTCGGTTTACTGAAAGAACTCGAGAAAGAAATGATGGAGTTTGTTCAAATTTGGTACCAAGGTTTACAGACGAGATGTACCGACACCAATTGAATTTAGTGACCTTGAGGTCATTTTAAAGGTCACAGCGAAAGTGTAACAGTTTTGCACATGCCAAGCTTGGTAGCCGCGAACTTAGGAAAGAATTAATAGATTTTGATCCAATTTTATATCAAGGTGTATTGGCGGGAATCCCCCTACACCAATTGAAACAAAATATGCAAAAAACATGTTGTATGTTGGTAAAAGTCAAACATAGATATTAAACTGCACAAAAAAGCAATTTTAAACGATGATCGCTTGTTCAAGTGACTCCCCCTTCATGTTTACTGAAAGGGCTTGTTTTGGAGACAGTACCCACCCCCTTTCAGTTAACGTCATCATAAGGATATAACTCATCCTAAAGTTTTCACTTATTCATACATGGTGTCAATGGTTCAACTAAATACTGAATGGTCACACAAGTTTCAGCTCTCAATTTGTTGTATATCTGGACACAATGTTTTTGAAAATTTAATGTTGATGATGACGGGAAGTCATCCAATACTTTGCTGAACATATTTTATATGATACTATCTGAGGGTATACCATTATCCAAGAGATAGCGCAAAAGTGCAGTTGTGAGGTGTCTGCCTATCACGCTGAAGGCCCTGTTTCGAGGAGGCACTGAGGTTTGGTTCCCGAGATGGGCACATTTGCGTACTATCCTTGGACATGATACTTAGATCTACACTGTCTCAGTTCACCCAGATGTAAAATGGGTACCCGCGAGGATGTGCTGGCAATGTGAGTGTTTAGTTCATTGCGCCTAACATGCAGCATGGCTGTACAGTCCCCAGGGAGTTGAAAAAGTATCGGAAACTACGATAGTGTCCTATGATCGGGGATAGTAATGTACGTAGCGCCGTGAGCAGGCAATGTGCCTGGATGTGAGCGCCATATAAGCCGACTATTACTATTACTAGATACCAAATGGGAGATTGTTTTCCATTTTCTGCAAATTTGCAAGAAACATAACACCCCAATGTTGTGATGACTAATATCTCGTTAACCACATTACCCACATGAAATTTTGGATATGACTTTGCTAATGATTCCTTCAAAATATAATGGAAGCTTCGTTTCAAACATTGGACATCGAGAATATAGTTAGCCTTGACTACTTTTTCAACGCCCCGTAACATACTTTAAAGAAATGAGAACGTCTAAGGAAAAAGCATTTCGATCTCTGAATACTCTGAGCTATTTTATATACAAAAGCAAAGGCATGAAGTAAATAATCTGAAAAGAATATCCAAGGGAAACTTTTATTCTAATTTTGATAACTATTTATCACCTCAGTCTACTCAATCAGGTGGTTAGTACTTCATCGGGGCGCGCTCTCCTTCTTGTCACTGATGATTCTGGGATACCTTCAGTTTTTACAGATTTGGATAAAGCTCAAACATTAAATGGATATTTTGTATCTGTTTCAAATGTTACTGATGGCGACAAGACTTTGCCACCTGTTAGCCATCGCTGTGTTAACAGTATAACAAATGTCATTAACACGTCACAATTTAATTCTGGACTCACAAATGTCCCCAAACTCTCCGCACTGTGGGTACTTTCTGACAAGTGATTTGACCAAATTAAACCAGTAGTTATGAATATATGCCAAGGATTAAAAAATGAATTATTTTTTGGCGAAATCTTTAGATTTAACCTCGCTCGCAGTGGAACAGTGGCCCATGGGCGAGAATGTTTAAGTTTGCTCAGAATTCATGTTTTGGAGGTTGTAAATGAATGAGTGTATGTTTATAAGCATCATGACACAAATTTCAGCTCATTTTGACTTAATTCGACTAAGTTAGAACGATATTAAAAACTCTCGCCCATCAAATTATGTATTCTGTGAGACATGAAATGAAAAATAGTGACAAAAATGGTTTTCATAATGTTGCATTGCTGTACCTTCACCCGTCGGAGAAGTCCTTCTCAAAAGATACATATTCCGTTGTTTGGAGCAGGCCTATATGACTATTACGCCCCAGTGCTGCTAAACAACTCGTAGACCTTTAGTCTGACATAGACGCAGACCTTGCATGTTCAACTTCACTTCTGATAGGGGCCGATGTCCTTCTTATATTTCCCCGAACGGAAGCTCTACCCATTTTAGGTACAATGTGCATGTTACAGAATAGTAGGGAATAGTCTTAAGACGTTTCAACTTTGACCAGGATTCTCCGAACTTGTTACAGTCGTTTGAGAGATCAAAAGACAAAGGGGTAGTGCGCGATGTATCTGACGGACGTATGTGTAGAACGTTTGAAGAATGTTACTGTATAAATACAATAATTGAAATACCAGTTATGTTTAAAAAGTACCCTCAATCTGATAGCCAGAGAGATTATTGTGAAAGATCGCCGTATTTATCTTCATAAACGGGCCAAGATAAAAGTACATGCCATTCATCCCCATATTATATCCCTTCTATATACAAGGGACACCGTTGTTACAGGTAAGGCAAACACTTTCTTCTATAGGTATCCGCCGGTTTCACGCTACATACATGTATTCAGATTATTGAGAAAACTAGCGACGCAAGATCTCCTCCATCACACATATAATTGTATACATACCCAGTGATTAGTGATAGCGTTGAAGCAACTTATTAAAATTACGACGGTGACACTATCAACTGCAGTAGTGCTGCTATACCTAGCATCGTATTTATTACTCTCTTACATAAGGTGAAATATCACAGGGTTGTCATGGTAACGATAATTTGGCATACTATTTACTGTCTTACTCTTTAATCAGCGATTAGAATTTAAATCAGTTTTGAGGTCATCATGTTAAGAGAAACGAAGTTGTAAAACGAAAAGTATTGTGATCGAATCTATTGGCCTTTGTAAAAGCAAGTTTCAAGCCACCTACATAAAACCTATTTTCATGATAAATATCTGCTAATCCGTGGCATGATTCCGACCGTATCATGAGCATGTGTTTGTGAATCATAATCAAATAATGATGTTACAAGGCGTCCATGCCGCGTCAACAACACATGGAAACGCACGAGAACTGCAATACGGGCCCCAACACCAATGATTCTCCGTGACCTGGAGACACATGTGATTGAGCGTATGTAGGGACGTAGTCTGTCATACAGACCCTGAAGCAATATATCCAAGTCCAAGCAAGTCTAGAAAATGCGGCAAGTCTAGATTTCCACAGCTTCAGGAGAATGTCTCAGGGGTCCTTTTTATTATATTTCTCTTTTTTACTATGAACTTTTTTTCTGTAAAATATGTTCATTTCAGAGACCAGTTGTTCGTCTAGTAGGGACGGGTAGAAGACAAAAGACAAAATGGATACTCGTGCTGTCATACTTTTGAATTATATGTAAACATTCGTTCTTGTCTCGGGATAAATGTATATTTTCCAGTTTCAACCAAATGTACATACGAGGATATCTAGGTTAAGTTATTTGAATCATATTTACAATTAAAAGACCCAAGCAATGGTCTGTTGTCCAAATTGTTGGTTTTCCATACCTTGTCCAAGTCTGTATCACAGTCACAGACCGATATTATTTGCCCTTCTGTCCAGCCCTTACTGTAATATGCATACTGCAATACTGTATATGTTGCACATATATTACACAACGTATTATGCATGTAGTCAATGCTATGCTAAGCAACATCAATTCGTATTCAAGAGTACACCTGGTTAGACTGACTGACTGACTGAGTTTGGTTTTACGCCGCTTTTAGCAATATTCCAGCAACATCACGGCGGGGGACACAAGAAATGGGCTTCACACATTTTGCCCATGTGGGGATTCGAACCCGGGTCTTCGGCGTGACGAGCCGACGCTTTAACCATTAGGCTACCCCACCGCCTCCCCTGGTTAGAGATGCAAACAAATGTGTATTCGTATGTGCATTTTAATGAAATCATAGCAAAATCATAGTATGCATAAAAATCAAGTTGGTACACTGGGACTCGTTATCATCGGAGGAAGCTCACAGTTTACTTGTATGGACGATTACAGAACCGTTACATAGCGTGTAGAGCACGGATACACTGCTCGTGCATCCCACACACTCACATTCGCAGCTCGTTCACCGTTAACATCTGGCGGTGCGTGTCACTGACTGAAGACGTGAAGGGAGGCATTGACAACTTCATGAGCACATATTATCATATTTATCGAAATCATATAAAATGTTCATTTACATCACATGTGAATCTCTGCAAAAGCGCAATGTTACTGTAAACAATACAGTTTTATGCACAGTTATACTGATGTTAACATATGTAAAGCATGGAGTCATGATGACTATCGTCGTATCGACAGTAACTGTTCATGAGATCGTGCAACGGCATTATGGGTATTTCAAACAAGTTATCTCATGACTGTAATAGTATTCATTTGTCTTGACTCAGACTAATCACCACCTTGAGTTTAGTAGACTCGCACACTTCATCGAAGTGCTATTGGCCACCTTTCTCGCCGGCCCGTCCCCCATCTTAATGAGGATGCATGACCCCGCTGGTCACCCATGACGCCTCAACTTTCTTATACAAGACCAGTTGGCGGGCCCTTCGACCTTGCCCTGCTCGGGTCCGGTAAGATCTTCATTGATGATAAATCGTGTCATCTGACAAGTTATGTGTTCTCCGAAGGTCCTCATATAGCTTCCCGTCTCGATTACGATTTGTGAATCTTAAATCTGAGTCCAATATGTGTTATTCAAAATGGTTGCATTGTATTCTCTCTTCAGGAACAGTTTTGAAAAGGAAGTAATAAAAGTATGTTTTTCAATGGCAATGCTAGAAAATAAAATTGTATATATACACATACTTCACTTTCCGAATGAAAGCATAAAATTATCTGCTGTGTCCATATATGAAAACAACCATAGGAATGTGCTTGATGTTAAACAACTTATGTTCTGGTCACGTGTCCTCGTTGATCATGGAGGGTCGGTTTGCTTGGCTAGTGGTTAAAGCGTTCGCTCGTGGATCCGGGTTCAATTTGCATAATGTGTGAGGCCACCCCCGAGATATTGCTGGAATATTACAAAAAGCGGCGCAAACCACACTCACTCGCTCACTCGTTGATTACAGAGTAACAGCATGCTACAAGATTCCTTCTTATCGTTTATTTGCATATCTCCTTAAAGGCATTGTAACTCTTTAATCTTGCATGAAAACGCATTTAGATGATATCAGCTTTTACTGACATTATTGTAACATGCAATTTGTATGTGTCTCTGTATGGTGGACATACACGGACATGGGCGACGGCAAAATAGTCGGGGCTGCATGAAATACATGGACAGTGTCGGTTATAATGAAGTGAGTGGGTGAGGGTTTTTTTACCCGCTTTTAGCAATATTCCGGCAATATCACGGCGGGGCACACCTAAAATGGGCTTCACACATAGTAACCATTTGGGGAATCGAACCCGGTCTTCGGCGTGATGAGTGAACGCTTTAACCACTTGGCTACCCCACAGCCCAAATAATGGCTGAATGTTTGACAAGTTATATTTATCAATAATACCATTTGCAAGGCATTACATGTACTTGACTTCATACTCATAGGCATATATGGAGAGATTATTCATATTGGTCAACCCATTTCGATCGTTATTAAAAAGTCATTACTGCAAAATTGACACTAGTCTTTCATGTTAAATACCTGTCTTTGAAAGACAGCGTCTATTCCGAGCTGATTTGCTTTTCAGTCACTTCACGTCCCACGCCCAGCGATGACATTGGCATTTTGTGATTTACACCAGCCATTAATGTTAAATAGCTGTCTTTGAAACACAGAAAGTATTCAGAGCTGATTTGCTTTTCAGTCACTCCACGTCCCGCGCCCAGCGATGACATTGGCATTATGGGATCTGACAACGAAAAACAAATGGAAGTTCTTGTGCTTATTTACTCTTTGAAGTGTAGCGTTTCTACAACTTAACACATGTTAAATGATACATAATAGTGTCGTCGTATATCTCATAAAGCGATAGCGTGTAGTGAACGCCTGTGTTTGTTCGTGTTGTGCTTTCCTTTGGGAACATGAATCTAATCAATACCCTGTACGGTGTTTATGCATAACTCCATGTTGAGTCACTCACTCAACAACGCTGTGAGTTTTAAAAACTCTTGTTACCTTTGATCGCGCAGTGAATATCGAAGATATTCAGTCGCAGATGATATTGTGAAGCTAATTCATAACGCCATTCGTGTTGAACATGTAACGGATATTACTTCATACGTTTACACGCGCACCACCTCCTGTACAAACTTGACAAGACGGTTCTCTATGAACCGTTCTCTGTTCATGATAACTGTCTCTTACAGTAATATGTAGAGTTTCAAGTTAGGGTTTAGTACTACGGAAGCGTAGTAGGGCCACGGTGAACAAAATGTTTGGTCTCACTATCTCCTATATAGGACTTAATATCTACTACGTAAGGCATATTTTCTCCTACGTAGGACAAATTATTCCCTACGTAGTACTTAATATCTCGTATATACGTAGGAGATGAGCGATATATTAATAGACATTAATCTGATATGGTCGACTTAGATCGGCAGACCACGTGAACTCATTATTCTTATCACCAAAAGAGCCTGACAAAGAAAGCAGTATTACGCAAGCTACCACGGCTTATTAAGCTGCACTCGCTCTTGCTACCAGTATCAGTTACGTCTTGACTGCGGTGTTGGCAGATCTTGTGAGGTGCTTGTTTCGAGGGATTAAAAGGTTCAGTGGTGAACAAAGGGCGATGAGGTGCCTCTTTGTCCTCTCAAGTGTCCCTAGCTGTCCCAATAGAATAGCACTTTATCTCTCTTACATCCTCGATAATCTCCAGGGTATACGTTACGATCACTCTCCACGATACCCTGGATACATTCACGGCTTAGGGCGATGATTTTATTACCTCAATTGGCTGGTTTTTTATCCAATCAGGGGCCTACGCTGGGAAGTTGAGAGTATCAATCACAACTTCTCTCGCTTCTTAAATTATCTAACCGTTAAAACTTGGCAACACAATTGATGCAGAGGTACTCTGAAAGAAGTAGAAGGAGTTCTGTCATATATTTTTTAAAGTTTCAGATCTGTCAATTTGTCTTTATTATTTCCCATCTGAGTGGCACTGCGAACAAACCTTCGCGACTGCGACCGCTATCCTTGTTGACACTGGCAAGCTCGGTTGTAACGGCGGATTAGCTGATTGGCTACTGTGAGAATGCGGATCCAGGCAAGGGAGGTAATAAAATCATCGCCCTAAGCCGTGGATGCATAGTGGCGAGTTATCGTAACGTATACCCTGGAGATTATCAAGGATGTCTCTCTTAGAGCACAGCCAAATATGCCCCACGTACCTTCTCGTAATTCTTAAGTCTATTCAGCTCACTACTGTAAAATATGTTTTGTCAGTACATAATTGGAATATTATTGCGCTGCATGTGACCTTTCTTAACAGCCTCATAGTGCCGGAACCATGTTATTTCTCCTTCCGCTCAGCCTTTGCTGTAATAACGCCATACATCAGCTTTAAGTTGTCCACAGTTGTTTCAATAACGCAAAAGTATGCGACAACAAAAATGGAGGTATCTGATAAGACTTTACCAGCAAACAAATCTAGTGGACCTGATGGCATTAACACGAGAGTGTTAAAACGAAATTGTACATCTATAGCTGAACCTCTTTGTTTGTTGTATAATATATCACTGAGTGACTGTATTTCTCACATTGTGGAAAACGGGTAATGTTACTCCTATTTTGAAAGAAGGAAATGCATCTCTCCCAACTAATTACAGACCTATTAGTTTAATACCTATCCTTTGGAAAATCCTTGAAAGAATAAGGGTAAAGCATGTGCACGACCATTTCCATGAACATAACATTTTAAGTAAATTCCAGTCAGGTTTTACTGCTAGTCATTCTACTACATCTCAACATAGACATTTATCATAATATATGTTCAGTCCTAGATAATCACCATCTTTACTGTATGCTGTTTTGTGATATTTCAAAAGCTTTTTACAGGGCAGGGCATAAAGGTTTATTGCACAAATTAGAAAATAATGGTGTTCGTGGAAACGTACTTAGTTGGTTAACTAACTAGACGACAGTGTGTCTCTGTTAATGGAACATTATGAAAAACTAAATGTTACTGCAGGGGTTCCTCAAGGATCTGCCCTTGGTTAATTTGTGTTCCTTGTATATATCAATGATTTACCACGAAATTTACAAAATATCGCAATAATGTTGGCCGATGACACATCAGTCGGTGTTGCGGGAAAATATACTGAGTCAAAAAAGAAACTTCACAAAATGTAATTTGAAAAATAATGAATAATTTTTCTCTGATGATACATCTATGTCTCCGAAATGGGATCCCTATCTTTCGACTCAAGAAAAAACGTTGGCAAAACCCACTCAAATCCATCCATTCCTCGTGCAAATGACGTTAGTGCCAAATCAGGTTTTGCATGTGCAGTCGATCACGTGATCTTCGCATCGAAGTTTTCTTCATATGCACGTGTTTGCATTGGCCTCAAGAATTGAAAAAAACACTTTTAAACCACAGTTCTAACGGTACTTGAAATGCCACGATTGTCAAATGTGCAACGTGAACGTGCCGTTGGCATGTTGCAAGCGGGAAGATCAGTTATTGACGTTGCAAGAGCAAAGGGGTGCAGCCGTCGTACTGTGTACGACTTGCCAGGTCGTCTACAACAAACTGGCAACACTTCTGATCGCCCAAGGTCGGGTCGTCCACGTGTGACGTCACGAGCAGAAGACCGTCAAATCGTCCTACGTCACCTACGTGACAGATTTCTGCCGGCTACACGAACCAGGGCTGAGATGTTTAGAGGTCGACTGTCCTCACAGACCATTCGAAATCGGTTGCGGGCTGCCAATCTCCATTCTCGACGTCCATATTGTAATTTGACATTCTGTATACCCATGTTTTGGAACGGCGGTGTAGCCTAAGGGAACTGATTATGGTACTGTCAGTGTATCGAGTACATCACACAGATCTCAGCAATGAAATAATGACAATTTAACCATCTTACCATCTCTTGTTCTTTTATAGTGCCCTGAAGAAAGAATGTGAAGTTTCTTTTTTGACTCAGTATATGTAAAATCCATAGAAGCAACTCTCAACTATGATTTAGCCCAATTGAATTAATGGGCAGAAAAGTGGTGTGGTGTGTTCTAGCAGTTATATCTAGCATACTTTAAGACATAGAGGGGCTGGTGGTGGTTCTAACGGTTATATCTCAAATACATGTAGAGGCGGGAGGCCTAACGGGTATGAACAACAATAAAAACTTTCATGCATTTATGACCCACATTTTCGAACCTTTTATCAGTCTCTAAAAGGGAGCTGGCAATAGATTTTAATGAGCTTCGTCCTTCAAGCCTGGAAACCTTTTAATATGGTTGATTAATCCTTTGTCATTTATCAAAAAAGGTAGTGAGGTTGTGCTTTATTGTTATAGATTTCTAAAATATATGGACACTATTGGGACGTTGGTAACTGTCATCAGACATTATTTGACGACATTTCTCATGGTTTGAATATAGCCGACTTTATAGAAGATAAATATCAGTTTACAACACAACTGCCTAAATCTTGGTATTTTCGAAACCAGAGAAGGGATATGCCGATATTTAGGTCGTTAACCTAGCATATTATGGTCACGAATATAATTTTCTATTTATTACCGAAGTCTTTAATTGCGGAAATTACGCGATAATCTACTTTCCAACAAAGGGAGGCTCCCCCGTCATCGTTGTATTTAGAAGGCGGCTTCTTAGAAGCAACGTGACGTCATAACATTGTTCATGATGTCATGTCACCATTTAAAGTGATATTTTACCCGGTGCGTATCGCATGAAAACAAATTATCCCCGATTTGTTTGCCCTCATATGTTATAAGCATTGTTATTATCATTCATTGAGGTTAATGCAACCCGTTGAATTCTTTGTTGTATTTTGAGCGGTGAAACTAAATAAATGGTTTCTTTGGTCTACCGATAACAATTAAGGTGTCAACTTGCACTGTATACCTTACAGAAAGAAGTTGTGACTTTACTTTGATAACGAGCACATCTGATCGATTCCTTGAAGCAAATGATGCAATTCAATATCATTTCTACATTTTATTTTAAATGCACCAATCACATACAACAAATGAGTAGACAGATTGACTGCTATGTGGCAAGGAATAACCAGGCGCCAGCGATTTATGATATCCTTAGCAAATGTAACTTAAAATTCCCTCTCATAAAAATACAATAATATGTAGTAATATGATGAAGAAAATAATTCGAACCAGGTTAAACTATGACAACGCAATATATGAATGTAGGATCGAAACATAAATCATAATAAATCACATATGATTAAAACATTAAACTAACTTCAAATATGTCATTGCGTCAACATTGAAAATAATTCGAAAATGAAAAAAAAGAAACGTACATTTCAAAGCGTAAACACATAATATCCTGATATTTTGGGATATTCTATGAAGAACTTCAAAATGTAATAGAAATAACATTAAATTATTGAAAGGTATTGCTCGTAAAATATGTCCTTGCGTCAACATCGAAAATAACTCCATAATGAAAAACAGTTAACGTTAATTTTCGAAACATACACATATAATCTCTGGCTTTTTTAAGACGTGTCACGAATAATTTCACAGCTGGTAGAATTAACATGAAATTATAGAAACCATATGCTAACACAAAGTTGAAAATTAGTAATGACAAAGCGTTTGTCACAAACATATAGCTATTACCCCCGCCACATGTCGATATCTGAATGTCGCAATTATCCTCTGTCTGACCCTGAAAATTATGTAAACGTTACCGAAACTGTCATCTGATGCCTTGATACAAAATGCGAACAAATTCCATCCATTAGGTTTGGAGATTTCGCAAGAATACTTGCTGTGACCTTGAAAATAATCCGAAGGTCACTGAATTCGACTGGCGTTAGACGATACTCCCAACGCATCTTGGTACTACCTTTAAGCAAAACATTTTAATTCTGTCTTGTATTTTCGCACTAACAGTTAGACATGTGCAAAACACTTTTCACTGTGAACTTAAAATGAGCACAAGTTTCCCAATCAATTGGTGTTGGGGGAATCCCACCAATACACCTTTATATAGAATTGGATCAAAATCTATTAATACTTTCCTGAGTTCGCGGCTAACAAGCTTGGCATGTGCAAAACTGTTACACCTTCGCTGTAACCTTTAAAATGACCTCAAGGTCACAAAATTCAAGTGGTGTCGGTAAATCTCCAATCTCCAGTCATTAAACCTTGGTACTAAATCTGAACAAAATCCATCATTTCTTTCTCGAGTTCTTTCAGTAAACCGAAGGGGGAGTCATTTGAACAAGCGATTGTAGTTTCAAATTGCTTTTTTGTGCAGTTTAATATCTAAGTTTGATTCTAGACGACTTCTACCAATCTCAAACATAGCATATTTTGTTTCCTGAAGTTTGTGATGCATTTTATTGCAGATTTTACGTTTTTGGGGGAGTACGAAGCCAAGATACAAAGACTCACAAAATGGGATCGTGAGCCTGCAACATAGCAACACCAATTTGCTTGAGGCTGACAGATAATATGTAGAAAAATAAAACATAAAAACAGCTGCATTTGTATCATATTCTATGTGAGGCTGACTACTATTTGAACGTCCCTCGTAGTTATACCCGTTAGAACACCCACCCATCCCTCCGACTCTACATGCATGCAAGTGTGTTAGATATACCCGTTAGAAACCCACCCCTACCCCACCCCTACTTTATATGTATATATATCAAAACCTCAAAAGATATTTGCGAAAAGGCATGATACAGAGGACAGTTTATATCGATTATATATCAGGACGAATATCATTTTCGTCATTTAGCTAAGATTTGTCAATTCATTCTTGGGTTATCGCGCTAACAATCTTTAATTTTTCCTTATCCTGACTCATGTATTATTGCTTGTCTCCTTCCTTTCCCGAACGTTAGTGGAACACTTGTATCTCCTTTTGAAGTTCCCTTCCAAAAAAAGCAGACGTAAAATCACTACTCACCACGAGTTGTCTCCCTCCGGTTTTGGCGGGAAAACGGCGCCATCCGTCTTCCCATGCTTCACTCTCTCCTTCTTCGCCCTAGTGGACGGTTGGGAGAGCACCTGTGTCTTCAATACGGCACTATATCCTTTGATTAATTAGTTATTTCCCTATAAGTTACCTTTATAAGACACCCGTGAAGGTCCGGGTTAGAATAGCCCTTCAGCAACCAATGCTTGTCGTAAAAGGCGACTAACGGGATCGGGTGGTCAGGCTCGCTGACTTGGTTGACACATGTCATCGGTTCCCAATTGCGCAGGTCGATGCTCATGCTGTTGATCACTGGATTGTCTGGTCCAGACTCGATTATTTACAGACCGCCGCCATATAGTTGGAATATTGCTGAGTGCGGCGTAAAACTCAACTCACTCACTCACTCACCTTTATAAGGCTTTAGGGAGTATCCTTGTACAACATGGTTTGAAATTTATTCGTAATTTGACTGTTTATTCACGGTTTTACGTGATTGTTCAGTTTGTTAACATTTCATGAAAACCTGTTTTCATTGCAGGTTTAGGTTCTCTGCTGCAGACCCGCATTTATGTACTTCCAGCTCTCTCGCTGTAAATTGTGTCAGCATTTAACAAATTTGGAATTTAATAATTATTAATTTTCTGTACTTAGACGGCTAAGGATAAATCCAGATGGCTGTTACAAGTCATGGCTAACCGGCTGAGTCCCTAAAGAGCTGTTTGTCGTTGTCTGACGACATACTACCATCCAGTGACCTGCCGGAGGCGTCTTCAGAAGATGAGCGTGGGATGAAGTCCGCCATTACGTCGAAGAAAATATCTTCTACGTCGGACAACTCCTCAACCCATACGAAGAAGAAGAGGTCATCTTCGTCCCAGAAAAAGCTTTATACTACTAAGGCTTCAACGAGATCTACTGGGGGCTCATCGCAGACTACAAGGACTTTTTTCGGCCGAGATCGTCCCGATGGAAGAAATAGGCTTGTACGAAGAACCGCCTATCCTCATCCCAGAGATACTGCATAAGAAGAAGACGCAGGCCTCAGCAACGGTAACGTCAGCAACATTATCAACACAGTCTGAATTACTTTCTACACTGGCACCAGGTACCCATGAGGTACACCGATCCCTGGACCATATCGCTACCCTATCAGATGCGTCATCTCTACCAACATCGCAGACATTCAACCCCGGGACCTTCATGCAGCAATTCTCCCAACAGATGATGGACCCGATGGAGAAGCGCTTCGCGCAGGAAAGGACCTTGCATGATGATCAGGCAGCCGCCTATCCTGCTCAAGTCATCAACAGACAAGAGGGAGCAGTGCTGCACGAAGGACCCAGCACCGGTGGTGCATCTGAGATATCTACAAGAGGTTCTAGCTCTAGGATTAAGAGCAGACCTACCCTGCATGACGTCAACGAACCTGCGCAAAGGAAGGGACATTCATCCGACCAAGAAAGAACCTCGCATGAGGGATAGCCAGACGGCTCTCATGCTCAAGTCATCAACCTCAGAGAGGATCCAGAGCTGCACGAAGGACCCCACAATGATGATACATCTGAGTGGCCTACCAGAGAATCTAGCTCTAGGACTAAGAGCAGATCTACGCTACACGACGCCAGCAAACCTGCGCGCAGGACGGCACGCTCTTCAGAGCCAATGAGATCGTCATGAGATGATGAGGTTAATGAAGAACCTTCACGCAGGTTACCCACTTCTCAGAGAAAGAAACCTACACCACTTAGAAGGTCTTGAGAGACGTCTCGGGACTCAGACCCTCAACAAAATCTCTCACCTGCGCGAAGGTCATCTGAATTATCTTCAAGGGCGTCAACAACACCTCGCAGATCGTCACGGGATTCACCACTTAGGAATACATTGCCAGGAAGGCAATCCCGGCCTAGAAGACGCTCACCTTCACGCAGGTAGCCATACAGATCGCCTCTTAGAACTAGATCGCCACATAGATCTCCACGTAGATCGGCACGTAGATTGCCACGTAGATCGCCACACAGATCGCCACGCAGATCGCCACATAGATCGCCTCGCAGATCGCCACGTAGATCGCCACGCAGATCGCCACGTAGATCGCCACGCAGATCTCCAAGGATATTCAACGATCATATACCAGTGGACATGATACAAATGACGATGGCGGTATCATAATTTCGGACTCAGAGATAAAATATTGGATGGCTAATGGCCTGGACCTAGCGTCACCCTCGAAGGAAGAGATCTTCGCCAGCGCAAAGACTGATGGACACGTGTTGAAGTTCAAGGGGGGTACTCTTGTCCGAATTCATCACCTGCGCAGTCCTTCAGACTGAATCCACATCGTTGAGAAATTTTAGATAGATATATCTACATCAGAAGATAATAACGGGACTCATGGCCATATAGAGATCTTCACTTCCGTACAGATCTTCAGGTATTCACATTGGCGTGGTTCAGCAGCAGCCTTGCTAAGGCTAAGAAGTTACAAAGTCAACATATTCCCAACGTTCAAGTTGGGAATTCCCGCTACTTTACATGGGACCCTGCATAAAGGCCCCAGAGATTGATGTAAACTACAAAATCATCAACGACTCCCTTTGTAGAACTAACAACAAAGTTGAGCATCAACTCTACAAGGACCTGTGTGTTTCAACACAAAGAGGGTAATTTACGGCGCTTCATTGAGATTGATGAATGCAGTCTACAAGTAGCAGCACTGAGGAGGTGTAGACTTCAGCTGATCATCTGTATAAAAGGACGACTGCATTATCTTCAGGACTGAAGTAACAGTCACTGCAGCCAGGAAAACAGCCTACCTACATCGGTATTACGCAGCGAAATCTTTCGCGCGTTTACCATTCAACCCTCTTTACACGTGGTCACTTGTATAACTCGGGAAGGCTACGGACAAAACCGAGTGTTGATAAGATATCAACGGCTGCACTAGATTCTACAAGGACCTTTTTTCTGCTACACCGGTGACGTCACATCGCGGGAAGCTAAAGGAATCAAAATGCTTCATTTTGATTGGTCCATGAGAGACAATGCCCTGCGCAGAAGTCGGACGTAGTTCACATGTCAGGGAATGGTTTACAAGTGACAACAACCTTTCAACGACGGAGGAAGGCCTCAATTACAGTCCAGTTAGACGGGACCTACGTGATTTGGCTGTCTTCACGGGGTTAGAGACCTTCCCTGTCAGCATTGAAGACGATTCATCAGGCGAATTGCAGCAACATACTTTTGACGGACTTTTGGTGACGGCAGCCAGTCTACTTTATATAGACTTCACAACGATGGCAGTCACAGAGTCGGACATTGCTTCGTTTGCTTACGGACATGGCAGGGTTTCACGATCGTTGGATCTAGATACAAGCCATTGTATCTCAAGCACTACTCTCTCCGTTATTACTACGAAGTTGGCAGAGCCTACTCAGTCCTCAAGTCGGAACTAAAGATACAACAGATGGTATCGCAAGCTCTACTCTCTCCGTGGCCACTCAGACAGTGGCAGAGCCTGTTGGGGCTCCTCACATCAGCACAGGATATGAAACGCAGAGGGAGATTACAACTACGCCCACTACAGGTCTTCGTAAATGTACATCTGGACGATCCGGACCCCTACGGACTCCCCGGACAGACTAAAACCATATCTAATGTGGTGGACTCAGAGACCGAATGTTTGCTGAGGCACCTACTTAGCAGAGCCGGATTGCAAGATGCATCTCTATGTGGACGCATCTCTCCAAGGTTGGGGAGCACACCTCGACAACGAAGTGTCAGCTGGGAAATGGACAATAGAGGAGAAAAATCTGCACATCAACATGCTGGAAATGAAAGCAGTGATAAACGCCATAGTCCACTGGACCAGCATTTTGAAGAAAGCTCATCTAACTGTACACACGGACAACTCCACAGTGGCGTTCTACATAAACAGACAAGGATCAACAAGGCCGGCGAACCTTTTGAACCTCTGCTTTCAAATGTTCAGCATAATAGACAATCTGAACATCCACATAAAAGCATGTCACATTCCAGGAGCCAAGAATGTGATAGCAGACGCACTATCTCGTCCAACGCAGCCATCCCCAACAGAATGGATGCTACATCCAGAGATCTCCAAACAGATCATACAAGAGATGGGAATGACACTAATAGACCTATTTGCCACAAGATTCAACAATCAACTGGTATCATTCGTCTCACCAGTACCAGATCCACGAGCAGGGGCAACGGATGCTCTACGCAATTCTTGGGAAGGACTAAATGCTTAAGCGTTTCCACCACCAGCTCTAATACCGAAAGTGTTGCAGAAAATCATACAGACGAAGAACCTGCAACTGATTTTGGTCGTGCCTTACTGGCCAGCGAGAATATGGTTCCCCATTCTCATACAAGAACTAGGACCGCCTCAACTGCAACTACCAGAGTGGACGAACCTGCTAGTACATCCACACACAAAGCAAGTACACGGCAACCCAGAGGTGTTCCGGCTACACGCGTGGAGTGTATCAAGGCATGCTTGAATAAGAGAGGATATTCCGCCAGAGCAGCGAAAGCGGTCACACTAGCTTTACGCAAGTCAACACGCAGCTTGTACGCCGACAAGTGGCGAAGCTTTGAGACCTATGCTTTGAAGACAGGCTTCACAGCCATAAAAGCGACACACCCTCAAGTGGCAGACTATCTTTGTCACTTAAGACAAACAAAGCGGTTAAAAGGGTCAACACTCTCACCATACCTAGCGGCATTGAGCTCAGTTATCACTATGAGGACGAGTGTAAAACTGACGAAGGAACAAGAGTTACTGGCCTTACTACGCTCTTTTAAACTGGAGGACCAACAACAGAGATTTAAAGCTCTGGCGTGGGACCTCAACATAGTTCTACGGCATCTCACCAGTGACGCTTATGAACCATTAGATAGGACATCTTTTGAGTTCTTGATGCAGAAAACTCTATTCCTGATCGCCTTAGCAACAGCAGCAAGGATGTCGGAAATACATGCTCTGGACTTTGAGAGGACACGATTTGATGAAAATCGAAACATCGTGCATATGGGACTGAGATGGGACTTTATAGCAAATAATCAACTGCCAGATCAACCGAACAGACAATTCCACATCCCAGCACTATCATCAGTCCTTGGGCCACAGGATACACTGGACCTATCCTTATGCCCAGTAAGAGCATTGAAAGTTTACCTACAAAGGTCTAGGACCAGGAGACGAAAATTCAAGCGTCGTTTCATCCCTATATCGACAGCGACACAGACTGAGATCTTTCGCACTACGATATCAATATGGATGAGAACTGTCATACTACGGGCCTTCAAAGCAGCAGGACTTGATCCTCCAAGAGCCTCCAAACCACATGAAATCAGAGCTCTGCGTCAACACTCGCTCTACATGGGAATTGCTCTATCACGACGATAATGGAGGGCTGCTTCTGGAAATCGGACATGGTGTTTGCCAACCACTACCTGAGAGACATCGCCACCGAGGACGTCTCTGGCATTCATCATTTCCGCCCACTTGTTGTAGCACAACAATTGACAGTTCCACAGAGGCGCTGAGATGGAGTCTCGCCCTTTTATCACATGACTTGCAAAAGCCTACACTCAGGAGAGTTACAGCTTTAGAGGCCATATTCACGTTTCAGACAGACTAGCATAAGTGATAAGACCCAGTACTTGTAAGGACGTACTCGTACAGGAAAAGGTCGCTTCTCCACTTGATGCTTGCATCAAGAGATGGAGTTGCAAAATCCACATAAAAATGTTAACAGAAGCAAGGACCAAAAGTTAACAATTGTGGTCCCCCCATCAGAGAAAGCTGGAAGTAAAGGGTTACGGCAGCAGCAGAGCCTAGCAGCAAATTGAAGTGCTACCAGGAACACAGGACCAAAAGCCCGGAAATAAACGTAAATACAGTAGGAAATACATGCCATGACCGGATTTACGTATGTTTTCAGATATTTCCTAACTTCGGGCATATATTTCATATGAATCTATACCTTTGAAACATATGCTCATCGTACATTTTCGTATTCACAAGTCCCTCGTTCATGTATGCCATGACCGGATTGTCAGGTATTTCCAAACATGAATTGCAAAACAGATACCCCAGTAAATACATGATCATACAGTATTTCCGATGCATTCCTTTAAATTCAATGGGTGCTGAAATTTCCGATTTCGTTCTAAGTTTACCCAGGTTGGAAACATGTAAATTTACTTATGTGGGGAAACACTTGTAAATTTTCACATGTGCAAATGTTTACACACCTTAGATATTTA
The DNA here is from genome assembly GCF_003918875.1 of Haliotis rubra. Taxonomy (NCBI): domain Eukaryota; kingdom Metazoa; phylum Mollusca; class Gastropoda; order Lepetellida; family Haliotidae; genus Haliotis; species Haliotis rubra. The sequence goes on from NW_025767540.1 coordinate 65,009, forward strand.
TGTATCATACCGGATTTCAGGGGTACGTATATGAACGGTTCATACACCTTCATGTTACCTGTGCTCAAGCAAGATGATCATTTGTTTCCATCATGTGAATTACTTGGTTCATGTAATTTCATTTTCACACATTTTAGAACGTTTGAAATCAACGTTCACGTGACCTCATTATTCTTATCATCAAAAGAGCCTGACTAAGAAAGCAGTATTACGCAAGCTAACATGGCTTATTAAGCTGCGCTCGCACTTGTTGCCAGTATCAGTTACGCTTTGTCTGCGGTGTTGGCAAATCTTGTGAGTGGTGAACAAAGGGCTAAGAGCTGCCCCTTGTCCTTGCAAGTGTCCCTAGCTGTCCCAACAGAATAGCACTTTGTCTCTCTTGTAGTCTGTCTCACAGTCCCTGAACCACATTATTTTCCCTGCTGCCAAGCCCTCTCTGCAGTGCTAAAGCCCTAAATAGAGCAAGTCTAGATTTCCACAGGTTCTGAATCTCTAGTCTCCCTGGGGCTCCTTTCCAATTTAAATGGGCTTCTTTCTTACTATCAAAATTATCTATATTCAGAGACTAAGCATTAGTCTATCTCTCTCTTTGAGCACGGCGAAATACGCTACACGAACCAACTCGTAATTTCTTAAGTCTCTTCAGCTCTCGCATCAGTACTGTAAAATAAGTTTTGGCTGTACATAATTGGAATATTATTGCACTGCATGTGACCTTCCTTAATAGTCTCACAGTGCTTGAACCATGTTATTTCTCCTTCCGCTCAGCCTTTGCTGTAATAACGCCACACAAAAAAATAGTTTTTATCGTGTAGCGATTATGTCCGGATGGCACAGGCGGGTGCGTTCTCTGAGTTTACCATTGGCATGTTGGGCCTCTGAACCTTTTGTAAAATTTGTCTTGATTGTCCTGTTTAAATTGACGATCCATAAACCCAGATTCCGAAAGCAAATGACACACAAGTAAATGTGATGTTGCATTGCTGTAATTTTCCCTGTCGGAGAAGTCCTTCTGACAACATATATATTCCGTTGTTTGGAGCAGGCCTATGACTATTACGCCCCAGTGTTGCTAAACATCTTGCAGACCTTTAACCTGACATAGACGCAGACCTCGCATGTTCAAGTTCAGATCTGACAGGTGCCGAAAATATTGATTCCGACAAGAATGCAATATCTCAGTGGGTTATTGTTTTCCTAAGTAAGTGGAGTGCTTTCGACAACATTGGAGATAATGGTATCGTTGTCTTCCTGATATTCCCCCGAACGGAAGCTCTACCCATTTATGGTACAATGTGTAAGTTACAGATTTGTAGGGAATAGTCTTAAGACTTTTCTACTTTGACCACGATTCTTCGAACTTGCAACAGTCGTTTTAGAAGATCAAGAGAGAAAGGGGTAGTGTGCAATGTATCTGGCGGACGTATATGGAGAAAGTTCGAAGAATATTGCTGTATAAATACAATAATAGAAATACCGGTTATGTTTGAAACGTACCCTCCATCTGATAGCCAGTGAGATTATTGTGAAAGATCGCAATATGTATCATCATAAACGGCACCAGATAAAATTACATGCCATTCATTCCCACATTACATCCCCTTTATAAACACGGCACATCGTTGTTACAGGTAGGGCAAACACTCTCTTCTACAGGTTTCTGCCGGTTTCACGCTACATACATGTATTCAGATTACTGAGAAAAGTAGCGACGCATGTTCTCCTCCATCACACATATAATTGTATAGATATCCAATGATTAGGGATAGCGCTGCAGCAATTTATTGAAATTTACGACATACACTTTCATCTGTAGTAGTACTGCTATACCCAGCATCGTATTTATTTCTCTCTTACATAAGGTGAAATGTCACAGGGTTGTCATGGTAACGATAATTTGGCATACTATTTATTGTCTTATCTGCGATTAGAATTTAAATCCGTTTTGGCGTGAGCATCTCTAGAGAAAAGAAGCTGTAAAACGAATATTAATGTGATCGAACCCATAGGCCTTTGTCAAAGTGCGTTTCAAGCCACCTACATAAAAAACCTTCATGATAAATATCTGCTAATCCATGGCACGATTCCAACCATATCATGAGCATATGTTTGTGAATCATAATCAAATAATGATATTACAAGGCGTCCATGCCGTGTCAACAACACATGGAAACGCACGAGAATTGCAATACGGGCCCCAACACCAATGATTCTCCGTGACCTGGAGACACAATTCATGTGATTGAGCGTATGTAGGCAAAAGACAAAATGGATACTCGTGCTGTTATGCTTTTGAATTATTAAGTATTCGTTCTTGTCACGGGATACATGTATACAGTCCAGTTTCAACCAAATGTACATTCGAAGGATATCGAAATCTAGGTTAAGCTATTGGAATCATATTTACAATTAAAAGACCCAAACAATGGTCTGTTGTCCAAATATTTTGTTTTCCATATCTTGTCCCAATCTGTATCCAGAGACCATACAATAGTCTATGATATAGTCTCTGTTTTATCATAGTCAGAGAACGATATTATTTCCCCTTTTAAATGAAGCATATCTAGATATTCCCAGGTTCAGCGTCTGTTAAAACTCACTGCAGGGTTCGGGTTACAGAGTAAACAATACCAAACACCGGCGGCTGGCGGGGACCAACATCTTCAGTAACATTTACATCTGCCAACGCTTAATTCGCAAGTGGTGAGGCAATACGCTAATGAGGCTAAGGGTTCTGTACCATGTTTGTGAAATATCTATGATGCCTTATATGAAGTCTATAATCTAAGCAAGTCTAGCTATGTATGGCTTTGAGTCACTGCTTGAAGAAAAGCTCCTTTAGAATTTGATTTGGTAAATATTAGTATTTCACTGACTCAATCACATTCGAAAACGCGTAGCAGCCTATAATTCATTGTGACTACGATTAAGCCATCACTGTAAAACACGAGGGTTATTTCCTTTGAGTTAACTGACAGGCTTTCGGTATCAAATATTTAGAACTCCAGTCAAAGGTGATGTTATGCTGTCTGGAAATATGGCGTTTTGTAATGCTTTTGTTGCACTTAATGATAAGTGATTGTTAAATGTACATATGATGTTTTTGAAGGATAATCTCAGCTGACTCAGAGACTTTGCACGTGTTTTCCCCCACTCTTTCCACACCCATCCTTCAGTTTTTATGCTTGTGACATGATCTGCACATTGATAATTTAAAACAGGTATATAAATAATAACTTATATAATGTATAACAAATCAGACAGCAAAAGCAAAAATTAAAACGCATGAGCAACATAAATGATGTCAGGTAGTAAACTTTCAATAATTACAGAAACTGCTTAGTTATCTAACTTTATGAACTAATTGCAATCACTACAGTTTTCTATAATCTACCCAAGAGATGGAATCAAAAAGTGTACAGTATATTCCGTCGGGTAACTGAAATTTGAGAAAACGTCCTTATGGGACAACATCTGTATTCCGAATCAAAAGAGGCCATCTGACGTAGTGGTGTAACGATTCATCGATAGTATCGATGTTTGCATAGTCAACTATGCGATACGAATGCATATACAAAACACATTTAGGCAATACATCAGGATATTAATATCGCAAGGGTCCGTGATACATCGATGTATCGCCACAAGAGATGATATATCCCGATACTACTTAAGTACTACTGAAAGTTGTAAGGAGTATTGCATTAGGAATAGGAAGGGAGTCTCTTTGAAATTCTTCTGAAGTGAACCTTGTACTGTGAGACGAACTTAAGAATAATGCCGACCTGTCATTTGAACCCGTGCATCTGAATAGCGGTGCAGTCCATTTTACCATTAAGGTGCCGAGGGTATGTAAAGCGATAAACTGTCAGTGTTGGCATTGTCTTGGTTACTGTGTAGCAGTGTTGAATGTACTGGCGAATTGCGCATTTATCAAACTCATCAAATTCAATTTTCTCTTCGCTACGAGTACGCACTTTCCCTGGGCTTGTGAACTTACTGGTACCCATCGCGGGAACGCATTTACCAGGCGCGTAGCAAGCCAATTTTTCGTGTAAGCCCGATAGGTTGCAAAGCTGTATATTTAGTTAGTGTTGAGGCCTTGCCCAACTTTCATTTTCAAAATCATGTCTAAGCCCGGGGCTTTTTTCATGGTGATAATTTCAAAACCCAAATCACTTTATTAGGCATTGGTCTAAAATGGAATTTTAACAATTAAGGACCTTTGTAATGAAGATATTTTAAGTCTTTTGAAGATCTGAAAATCAAATTTGATATTGGAGGAACATATATGGTATTGTAATGTTGATAGTGAAACGTTATGTCATGTATATTGGGAATGTGTTGTAACTCAAACCTTCTGGAAAGAACTTGAAAACTGGATAATCCAAAACAAACAGAAATTTGAAATAAGAAAGACTTTGGTTTGGTTTGGTTTTTGGTAATAAGCCATTGCTAAATCATATAATCTTTTATGCTAAAAGTCATATATATACTTGCACTTTAAAGAAAATAATTCCAAAAGTTAATAATGTCTTAAAACTTTTTAAGGACACTTACGCGGTTGAAAAATTCATATCCAGAAGGAACAATAATTTTGATAATTTTCAGAGAAATGGTTTCCTTTATCCTCAGTTTTCAATCTCTGACTTAATCTGTAATCAAACTTGAATAACTTTATTGCATTATAATTTCTTCATGCTACCAGTTGATGAACTTTGATCATGCATATGTACACTTTTGCTTTACTTTATATGCTTGTATTCAATTATGGGAACAAATGGGGAAAAAATCACTAAGAGTTTAAGGTAGCTGGTCACGTGATCATTATCGTATTCTAGTTTCAGACCATCACACCGATTACAAATGAGATATTCTTCAAGATCATTAAGGTTAACAGCTGTGTTTGTTCAAACATGCCATAGAAAGTCAAGTGAGTGTATGAGTGGGTTTTTTCCAACACGTGGGCGGACATACATACATACCATTGCAACCGCTTCACAATATATTATATGCACAAATATTCTACATACACAATGAATTTTAGTAGAGTGGGTCGTTTATGTTTCCGTAGTTCCACCAGAAGACATTTTGGATAATAAATATCACACTTTTGATATAATCATACACAATTAAGTGTTTCGCCATATATTCTTACAAACTTAGCTGCAAATACTTGCAATACTGCTGACTCACCTTTAAGCAATATTTACGTATTCACTCAACAAGTCTTTGTCACTCCAGATGTTTTGTATGCATGCGTTGGTTATGTACAGCAAAGTATACCATATATACAGCTTAGTATTTCTAAGTAACCCACCTTCGTCACACTTTGGTATGAAAGGTGTCAGTTGAGTTTACACAGGACCCTTTGTGTGCCCTGTTGATACTATTTACACTCATATGGTCCTGCTTGCAGGTGGAATATAGCCATTATGTCACTGCATTCACCATACATTACCGATTTCCATATTTCATAAATACCTACACTGAGCACTTATCATCTTAACTTGACAACGACCGGTAAACATCTTTTGTCTTCAATGAATAACCTGTAAACACCATTCGACAGCTTAACAACTGCACCTGTGACAAACAAATGTACTATGTGAACACCGAGAGGAGAGAGCAAGGTTCACATTCGTCATGTGGAGGCACCTTTAGGACAATTGTAGCTATGAGAAGAAGTACCGCAACCTTGAATATGACTTAGCTCTTTGTACAGAAATGTATACGAGTTCAGGTATCAAAAGAGGGGTATGGTCTTACAACAGCACGTAGCTCTCTTGATTCCAGCTCTCTTGGTTTCTGTTAAACCCGGCAAAGCCATAACATGCCATTACACTGATTAACAGTTCACAGAGGTGTCATAGCTCAGCACAGTTATCATTGAGGTACACAGACTAAGTGCGACATAATGTTCAAACACCTGACCCCTATGATAACTAACAGTCAGTGTTACTAGTATACACATGCTCGAGCAGAAATACGACATTTCCGAATCATTGCGCAGAAAGTGTTTTCTGCAAGGATAAAACATCACGTGCCCGAAGTTTTCAAACCTAATACATCGAAGTGTTCAAACTAATACATCGAAGCTCTGTAAAGAACGCGGCGCAGAAATGTCTAATGTTGGTTGGACAGTAGGAATATTTGTTTGTATCTGTTACATGAACAAAGTAGTTGGTGTAGAAGTGATAGAGTGTGAACATTTTTCAAACTCTGTGAACTGTACAATACTTGTCTTCAAGCAATTGAAATATGTTTTAGTTGTTTGACAAATAACACCATTTATTCACAACTATGAATGATGTCTTAGCTTTGTTAAGAAAGAGAACAAAGATAAGATACAATTTAGACAGCAGACTTAAGAGTTTTTTCAGTGATTCTGAATTCTGATATAAATTACATTGAATTGGTGTGGAAACACAACTTCCCAAAGGAAACTTCAGATTCAAATGTATTTTAAGGTGTGCTGAACATGTTTGACTGTACCTTCTTCAACATGAAATGCTGAAATTTTATGATATCAACAGCTCTTTTTAAGTGTGTGTAAGTGAATGTAACACAGGTTTTAATGAATTTATAACTATTTGTAGTCACGATATGGCTGAAATACTGCCACTGTGACTGTAAACTTTAACTCACTCACTCACTCATGATATATCGTCTCGCCTCATTAAACTGGTATCAGGATGTATCGTCTCTCCACTTAGACTACGAAGCACAGCTCTAAAACCAAGTATGTGCATATTTACACATTTAAAACAGGACTTCACATCAGTAATACATTGTAATCATCTTTTTCGAAAGTATAGATAATGAAATTTGTGCAGCTATGTGAACACACCTGTCTGTGTTTTATTGCTATAAGCTGTCTCTCCTTGTATGTCATATATAAGAAGTGTACCTAAGGTCAATTATTTAAACTATAATGTAATTTCCATTACAAAAAGTATAAACGGTATTACCTACTGATCAGAAAGACTTATCAGTACCCCACCGCCACCACCCCACCCTAGGCCTACCCCATCCCACACCCTCTCCCTCTCACACACATGCACACACACACACTTCCTAACATGCTTATCGCTCCGGCCCATAGACCCAGTATTGTAACCTTTTAAACAGACATCACGTGTATGTCAAGAAAGGCAGGCACGTTAATAGTGGTGCTCAGTCATGGGTATCACTTCGCCATGTGTTTCTAATGATCTCCGTGCATTATGGCGTGGTCCGACGCGCTAACGAACCCGATGTTACAGTTACATTACAGAACCATTGAAATACATGTTAAAGTAGTGTTAATCTTGTAACACTACATTTACCCATTAACCAACCATTTACGCGTCTACTAAATATATGACAAACCTAACCCTGGTCATACGAGATTTCAAAGGTATTGAAATGCATGTCCTACAATCACAGCATTTACATACGTTACACATGCTAGAAAACACATGAAAATAATGGCCAGATTTACACACCTGTGAAATACAAGTAAATACAGACTTGAGTGTTCATTTATTTTAACACCCCTTTAAACAGTGTGTGTGGTGGAAATCTGACAGCCAGATGATACGTAGATTTCCAACGTTGTTCATATGGCCGCCGGATGAAACGAATAAAATATTATACCTAATGCTAGTAAATGTGGGTAATACAGTCATTTTGTGTGAAGCATGTTCTTTCTTGAGTTATCGCCCCAACAAGCTTATTTGATGTATGAAATGCAACGAAAAACAAACACCAGCGTATTTACGAGGGATTAAAACTGTTATTACAATTTATGTAAATATTTATTACATTTTTCCGCAACGAAAATTATTACAATTTACGTCAATTTTATTACAATTTGCGTATTACAATTGACGTCAATTTTTATTACAATTTACGTTTTGATTACAATTTACGTCAAATTTATTACAATTTGCTGCAAGTATTACAATTTGCGTTTTTATTACAATTTACGTCGTAACAGTTGTTATTACAATTTACATCGTAACACAGGTTATTTTTCATTTTCTGCAATTTTTAAAAGACATATTATGTCCCAATGTGTTGTGATGACAAATATCTGGTTAACCACATTACTCACACATATGAAATTTTGGATATGGCTTTTCTAATAATTTCTTCAAAATAAAATGGATTCTTTTCAAATATTGGACGTCGAGAATATAGTTTTGAACGCCCCTCGTATATACCACCCCAAATCATCTCAAATTATTTATCTGTCTACTATGTCCAACACTATAACAACTGATATTATTACGATTTGCAAAATCTGTCTACTTACAATGTACACCAGGAAGCTTAAAAAAAATATTTCAACATTTGATTCATCTCAATTATGTAATTTTTTTTATTAAAACACTACCAACAACAGCACCTGTATACTCTGTGCAGCTTAATCTCACACTGTATACCTCACCCCATAATCTCTCCTTTGGGCCAGGTCATTACCAGACAGGTAAATGCAACGTGTTGTTTAAACTAATTGTAGGGGTTATGGGCTGTAGGGGTAATGTGATGTAGGGGTACTGGGCTGTAGGCGTTATGGGAGACAACCGTTACTGAAGGCCAATATTCTAACCCGGACCTTCACAGGTCTTTTGTGATGATGTCAAAAATACTAATACCATTTGTATTTCCTTCATATTATTATACATTAATAGTTTTGATAAGTTTATTGGCAATATAATTGCATTTGCGTGACTCTTAAACCATATAAATAAAAAAATAGAATTGGTTCCGGTGCTATTTGTTGGGATAAACAAACCAAAATAGGGGACGCCGCTTTTCCTCGGGTTCCAAACTTTAAAGCGAAGTCTTCAATTAAGAAACATTTTCAATTGATAGGATAAACAGTATAAGCATCTATACCAAAACGTAGCAATATAACAATATTGAAGTTGATCATCCATAAACATTTGTCATAACTATTGCTTACAACTTCTAGAATGCCTAGCAAACAGTTCATTTTCAATTGATCTCTTGTACAATCACATCTGAGTCCTGCCAGTGGCCAGTGGCATTGTTTCAAAAGAAAGGAAACAGTATATTTGTCCTTATCCTGACTCATGCTGAATTGCTTGTCTTCTTCTTGCGAACTATAGTGGAACACTTGAATCCCCTTTTGAAGCTCCCTTAAAAAAAGTGGACGTAAAATCACTCACCCCAGTTGCCTCCATTGAATTCATCTTTTGGCGCGAAAAGGTCACATGTTCGGCCATACTTGTTCACTCTCCCCTTCTTCGCCCTAGTGGACGGTTGTGAGATCGCCTGGGTCCCCTATACGGCATATATCCTTTGAATTTTAGGCTGTTATACTAAATTAGGCTGTATAAGGGCTTTATCAAGGATTTACCAGCAATATCGTTAGGAATTTATTCTAAATTTGTCCGTTTTTCTCGTTGTTGATAACATGTCTCAACTGGTTTACATTTCATGAAAACTTGCATTTCTTTGTCAGCATTTATCTCAAATTGAATTTTGTAATTATTTATATTCTGTTCATAGACGTGCCAAGGACAAATTGAGACGGCAGTTATTACATACATACTAACATTTGTATAGCGCCGATATCCAGCTCAGCTCAGCTGCTCAAAGACGCTTTGTTTTTCAATCGTTCACTGGATATCAATCTCAACGGCACATCGCATTGTCAATCTCAACTCCCTGGGGAACATACAACTGTTGCAGCCACTAGGCGCACCGAGTTATTGTGGCATTCCCATCCTTACGAGGTACCGATTCACAGCTGGGTGGACTGGGACACATAGTCACAGTACTTCCAAGTTTACTGCACGTTGCTGTACCCGCAACTGGGTGTTTGCACGTATTCATGTGGCCACCATCTGCTCATATACCAACGGATTCGTGGGTTCTTTTAAGTGCACAGGGTTGTGTACTGTACACTAGGGGTTGTGACAACACTGAAAGGGTGTGCACACAAAGTTGACTCCAAGGTTTTTACACCCGGTCACAGGTGGGCTCGATCCCGTCACCTCAATTCGCTGGATCACTAGCCTGGCGCTTTAGACAGTTCGCCCGCAGCGGTGGTGAGATTGTCCCTAATAACTGTGGGTTGTTGTCTGTTGAGGTACATCATTCCAGTGTGCTGCCGGTGACGTCTGCTGAGCAGAGAATTGAGGGTTCCGGCCTGAGGAAAAGATCGTCTTCGACTCAACAATCCTCGTCGCAGTCTAAAAAGACCAAGACGCCGTCTGCTACGAAGACTTAGACGTCTTCAGACAAGTCTACACTCAAGTGGCACCCATGAAGGGCCACCTCCTCGTGGTGGGTGCTGGGTCACGCTAAGCGCCCTTCACCCCCGTTGTGGACCCGGGGGGATATTAGGTCCACCAACCCGTTTGCCGTGGGTTGCGCCCCTGTGTCGGTGGAGGACGGTAGCCTGGTGGTTGAGGGCACTGGTTCCAGGAACAGTGTTCCTTTGCCCAACACACCACTTCGGCCCTGACTTCACCTAGACGGGTGGTTGAATGGGCCCGGTTCAACCAATCGGCTGGTCATGCCGAGCCCTGAGCACTAAAACTTTCATTGCTCTATCATTATTTGGCTTGGATTTTAGAAACATTATTGACTTGTTATTTGTTGTATATTATATGATAAATGAATTTTCGAACTTGAAAAATTTGCCTAGATGCTGGTGCCAGAAGGCGATGGCTCATGGGCCAATCTGGTAGGTCATATCTTTCGAGATGTCATCCTGCTTGAGTATACCCTCCTAGTATCCTTGGTGTCGTCTGTTGGAGATCCATAGACATGTGACATCGTCCTTGTTGACACTCCCGTGGTGGGTGAGGATCTAGGAGGGTGAAACATATATATTTCAATCATGGCACCCCCACACAAAAAACGTTCCTACGAATCCGATGATTCGATTTCCTCAGAGGATGAGCTTCCTACATGTCTCACCAGCCCTGACAATTGGCCTCATTTCCTGGTCATGTGTGCTCCTGATGGTGGCCCTCTCAAGTTGAACCCTTTTGCTGTGGCAAAGGGCATTGAAGGTTTAGCCGGTGATGTTAAGGAGATTAAAAAGCTACGATCTGGTTCTTTGCTCATTGAGTGTAGGTAACAGATACAATCTAAACTTCTGCTCAGCACAAAATCGTTGGCAAATGTTCCTGTTGAGGTGTCCCCTCACAGGACATTGAATACAAGCAGAGGCATCGTCCGTGATATTGGGCGCTTGTCTTGTTGATATGAATGAAGTTGACATCGCCGAGAATTGCAGTCACAAGGAGTTACTGATGTTAAACGGTTCACGGTCAAAAAAAATAACGAGATTATCAAAACAAACACCTATTTATTCACTTTTTGTCTTCCAGTTCATCCCACATCTCTGAAAGCAGGTTATTGCAATTTGAGGGTGGACACATTTATTCCCTACCCTTTGAGATGCTTTAACTGTCAAAAGTAAGGTCATGGGTCCAAGTCCTGCCACAGTCCAGCTGCTTGCCAACGATGCGCAGGAACATGCCAGGACAGCAGTCTGTGTGACAAACCTCCTGTTTGTGTCAACTGTTCTGGTGGCCACCCGTCTTCATCCAAAGAATGCCCTACATGGAAATTGCAATCTAAAATTTCGCGGGTGAAACACGAGCGCAATATTTCATTCCTAGAAGCGAAAAAGACTGTTCTTGCACAAGAACAGTCTGGTCCGAAACTAAAGCCTCGAAACCGAAACAAGTTGAATGTACTTCAGTCGGATGCCAGACAGATTATACCTGGACTTCGACTTCTGCTCCCACGTTGCTGTCTACTAAAATCCAGGTGAAACCTTCTCAAGTGACGTCCTGTTCCCAAACCATGTCTTCCTCCAAAAGTATCATTCAGTCCAAAGCGTCTTCTGAGATGGATACATCAGCATCTCAGAAACAATCATCTGTGAATCCATCTGACGTTCCTCCATCATCAAGATGGAATTTTAAAAAGGCTAACTGGCCTTTATATGAAATTCTGTGTGCTGACCAACTGAAACCTGAACTTTTTAATGATATTCCTGATGCCATAAAATGTTTTTCAGATAAACTCAATGACATAGCTGACGAGTGTATCCCAAAGTCCTCTGCAAATCCTCACATGCGAAAACCTTGGTTTAATGCTGAATGCAAACAGGCTCGCAAGGCACGGGAAAAGGCTGAACATTCCTTCGTCGCCATCCTATGGTCCATAACTTGAACAAATTTAAAATTGTCAACGCTAAGGCAAGGCGTACTTTTAAACAAAATAAACGTCAATCTTGGCGAAACTATGTATCGAAAATTAATTCACGTACGCCGATTTCTAAGGTATGGAATATGATCCAGAAAATCAAAGGTAAGGGCTCTAGATCTAGTGTTCACCATCTCAAAGACGGTGATCACTTATTAACTAATAAATCTGATATTGCTAATAAACTTGGCGAAACACTGGCACAACATTCTTCTTCCTCAAATTATTTACCTCACTTCCAACAGTATCAAAAACAGCAAGAAAAGAAGCCTATTAATTTTACTTCAGATAATGGGGAAGATTATAACGAGGTGTTTTCGACTCATGAGCTCAATACTGCTCTTTGACCAGGCCCACGATACTGCTACAGGAGCTGATAACATTCATTATCAACTTCTGAAGCATTTACCGGATTCATGTTTAGAGACCCTTTTGAATATCTTTGATGATATTTGGACTTCTGGAGAGTTTCCTTCTTCATATGTGATGCTATAATTGTCCCGATCCCTAAACCTGGACGTGATCATACGGATCCTTCGAATTATCGACCAATTTCTCTCACTAGCTGTGTTTGCAAAACCATGGAACGCATGATTAATAATCGACTTGTTTGGTACTTGGAAACAAATAACCTCATAACAGATATACAATGTGGTTTCCGTAAAACAGAAGTACTGTCGATCACTTAGTACGTTTGGAATCGTTTGTTAAAAACGCTCTCATAAATAAACAACACGCTGTGTCTATCTTTTTGATCTTGAAAAGGCATATGACACAACGTGGAAATATGGCATTTTAAAAGATTTACATGGCTTCGATTGCAGAGGCCGTTTGCCTCAATTTATAGCCAACTTTTTAGGGACAGACAATTTCAAGTCCGTTGGCTCTACACTGTCTGACCATTACAATCAGGATCAGGGTGTCCCACAAGGCAGTATTTTGTCTGTCACACTATTTAGTATAAAGATAAATAGTTTATCAAAAGTTTTAAACGATTCAGGTGATGGATCGTTATTTGTGGATGATTTTAATGTTTCCTGTCGTGGTAAAAATATGCATACTATTGAACGGCAATTGCAGTTGTGTTTAAATAAAATAAATAAATGGTGCCTTGAAAACGGCTTTAAATTTTCAAAGTCAAAAACAAATTGCATACACTTTTGTAGAAAATATAAGCCTCATAAGGACCCTGAACTAACTAGGAGGCCAAGTTCTTGGGTCTGATTTTTGACTCCCATTTAACGTTTCTTCCTCATATCAAATCCCTAAAAAATAAATGCCTGAAGGCGCTCGATTTATTAAAAGTCGTGTCTCATTCAAAATGGGGAGGAGATCAATCTACCCTCTTGCATCTATATAGATCACTGGTCCGTTCGAAGCTTGATTATGGCTCAATTGTGTATGGTGGAGCCTGCAAAAGCAACCTAAAACTACTTGATTCTGTCCACCACCAAGGTCTAAGACTTTGTCTTGGGTCTTTTCAAACTTCTCCTGTTGACAGTCTCTATGTCGAGGCAGATGAGCCATCTCTTCCACAACGCCGTACCAAACTATCTTTACAATATATTACAAAACTATACTCTCACAAATCTAACCCTGCATATAACTGTATCTTCAATCCCCTCTATGAGGATTTATACACCAAGAAACCTTCTCTTGTTCCGCCTCTTGGGCTCAAAATTAAACCTTTCATTTCTGCTGCCGGCATTGAGCTGGACAATATATCTCCTTCCCGTCTTCTTTCTTCTCCTCCTTGGCAATTGGTGAGGCCAGAAGTTGACTTAACATTAACCACATTTAAAAAATCAGAAACTAATGATCTACAGTATAAACAAGAATTTAGTCAATTACGAAATAAATATAATACCTATAAATCCTTATATACAGATGGATCCAAGGATGGTGGCACGGTGGCTTGTGCCACTGTCATTGGGTCCAAAACAATATCTTCCAGACTACCCAATGACAGTTCAATTCTCACAGCAGAAGCAAACGCAATACTAACAGCTCTTAAATATATTAATAAACACCGTAAATATAAACAATATATCATCTTTTCAGATTCTCTTTCGTGTCTTCAGGCTATTAAAAATCTTTCTTGCAAACATCCACTTTTATTAGAAATTATTGAATTGCACAATGCACTTGCTACTGGCCAATGCGACATCGTCTTTTGTTGGTTACCCAGCCACGTTGGCATTTCTGGGAATACAATGGCTGATATTGCTGCTAAGGCAGCACTCAACAAATCTGTGACACCACTTCTGATCCCATACTCTGATTACAAAGCTGCTATAAGATCTTATATCCGTGATCTGATGCAAAAGAAGTAAGACACCCAAGTAGGTATCAATAAATTACATGCAATAAAACCCTATATCGGTTACACTTACTTGGGTTGTCAGTCCAGATTTGAAGAGGTCATTATGCGACGATGTCGTATTGGCCACACTAGATATACTCATGAGTACCTATTAAAAGGTGAGGATCCTCCGTTTTGTATTCCTTGTGATGAAAGAATCACGGTCAAGCATGTCCTGCTTGACTCTGTTGAATATTCCATCACAAGGGATATTTATTTCAACGTAAAAACTATGAAGGATCTTTTTAGTCATATAAGTTCTCATTTAATTATTGCCTTTTTAAAAAAATTAGACTTGCTAACTGATTTGTAAATAGATATATATTTTATTATTGGTAGTTTAAATTAGTAACTGATATTGTTAGTGGCAGTACCCTCAAAGGGTGTTGAAGTAGCGTAAAATTATTGTCCTCCTGAGAGGGTACGTAAGTCCCAAAACATTTAGTCAATTTCAGTGTACCAGGTTTTTAATCGTAGAATATGTGTACTTTTAATTTATGGCTAGGTTTCTCTTCTGTCGCCAATGGCTGAAGGGATGGTGTAAATCCAGCTAGGGTCCATGCAGGAAGCAAATGTACTGTAAGTCCCCATGGTCCCTAGTATGGTGATCTACCTTCAGTTGTTGGCGATCAATAGCCTGTTTTTTATATTGTATCGTCTTGTATAGTTCAAATGTTTTAGATTTCTGTTACTAGTTTTATATCTATATCTGTGATAATCTAGTTATTTTACTGTCCTTCGTCGGCAGAATTTTACAATTTCACTTAAATTGTCGATATATTTATAACTTGCTTTAGTCACGATATGGCTGAAATATTGCCGATGTGACTTAAAATCTTAACTCACTCACTCACTCACTCACTCTACACTCAAGTCGTCAATGGGAGCAGCGAAGAAGTCGAGGTGCTTCGCCGCAGATATCAACCCATCGGACGAAGCAGAGGTTTACGATGACCCATCGATCCTCATCCCTGAAGTACCGGCGAGGAAGAAGACGAGGTCTTCTTCTACACTGGCGTCTGCAACTATATCTACGCAGTCAGACGGCCTATCTGCGCAGACTGCAACAACCAGAGAGGACAGGTAGTCCTAAGATGACACCTCAACACTGTCAGATGCGGCGTCATCTGTACAGCAACAGCAGTTATCAGCGCAGACCTTCAACCCGGGCATCTTTATGCAGCAGTTTACCCAGCAGATGATGGACCTGATGGAACGTAGGTTCGCTCAGGAGAAGACTGCAGAGAGGCAGACGAATCTACACCTCAGCGGGATGAAGGACGCAACCTGCATGAAGGAAACGTTCGTGAAGGGAACGCCCAGGATGGCAACAGCGATCGTGACGAATCTCGTGAAGGCATTCACAGAAGGACCACTGGTGAAGACACTCTTGGAACCAACAACCAAGATAGAACATCTGCTACAGACGAGAAGCATTCGTGAAGGCATCGCAGATCATCTTCATCCTCGGACTCAGATAAGCACCAGAGGTCTACGCGTTCACCACGCAGAAGAGATTATACGCCTTCACAAAGGCATACAACTTACAGAGACAGGTCACCATCGCGCAGATCCTCGGCAAGATCTTCATGGTCGTCACCACGCAGGTACAGATCACCTAGTACATCTCCAATTAGGCATTCACCAGTGCCTTCGCGCAGGCTTACACATAGACCTCCACCTAGAGATCAGGACCAACAGCAACGACCTTCAGAATGTGACACATCGCAACCGGAGGATGATGGAGGAGTTATTTTCTCAGATACAGAAATCAAATCATGGATGGCTAATGGTCTGCAGCT
The DNA here is from genome assembly GCF_003918875.1 of Haliotis rubra. NCBI lineage: Eukaryota > Metazoa > Mollusca > Gastropoda > Lepetellida > Haliotidae > Haliotis > Haliotis rubra. The sequence goes on from NW_025767540.1 coordinate 81,416, forward strand.
TGCATCATCTAAGGAGAATAATGAAGCCTACACTTACATGATGTCTAACGACGATTGTAACACGCTAACGCTACCACCCATAGATCCGGTACAAGACGTCCCAGATAACCTCAGCAAAATCCACACAAAATGTCAGGATAAATCTGACAAGCTGTGGTCCCCCACATTCATCAGAGGAAGCTGGAAGAAAGGACAAATGCCATTAGAAGTTCCTAAGGGGGTATAAGGACGTAAATCAGCAGAGAATTCAGAGTGGCTTGACCCTACACCGTTTCCGTCGGATTCGACAGGCAACTAAGCAGGAGTCAGGATAAGGAAAAATATGTGATTTTCTGACTACAATTGATATTTTATATTCATGAGGTTAGACCTTCTGACCTCCCCTCATGGCACTCTGGATTTCCCTGCAAATCCAAGTGCCAGGGCTCGAAATAACGGAGAGAGTGACAAGATGGAGTAAAGGGAGACTACTGAGGTGAGTGATTTTACGTCCACTGTTTGGAAGGGAGCTTCAAAAGGGGATTCAAGTGTTCCACTATAGTTCGCAAGAAGAAGACAAGCAATTAGGCACGAGGCAATTAAGCATAAGTATAAAATATCAATTTTAATCAGAAAATTACATTTTCAATATGTTAAACCATGTGTTACACTGTCATATTATATTGCAATAAATATTGCAATACGCAAACACACATAGTATGACCAGAAATTATTGAGAATTTTAGGAATATGTTTTATAGGATTTCTAGTGTAAACAACCTTGACCAGCTATTAAGTGCTTGGTTTCATTCAAGCGAGACAACTCTGTTAATCCGTTTTCATTAGTTTGTGGAGAGTAATCCCCCTTCGTTTACTTGCTTGCAGACGACATTTTCAGTGATCCTCAGTATGGATGATTTAGAGAAGAGGAAGTTGATTTTAGAGTATTATAACAAGGACATCAGATCAGCTAAAGTGATTTCAAGTAGAACAGGCGTCCCTTTTGTCCACTGTTTATCGTGTTTTGAAAAAATATTGCAAATGGATATGGCATTGAGCACCAGGGAGATGCAGGTAGGCCCAGAAAATTGACTGTCGGTGACAGGAGGCGGCTTGGTGTTCTTGTTTCTAAAAGCAAACGAAGGAGTTTAGAAAACTTAAGGCTGGATACGATTGATAGAGGAACTGTGGCTGTCTGCAAAGAGACAATTAGAACTGAGCTGAACCAGTCTGAGACCTGACCTACCTGAGCCAGTCTGTGACCTGACCTAGCTGAACCAATCTGTGACCTGAACCAATGGGTTGGCAGAAAAGTCGAGGAATTCCATCACCGATCATGAAACCTGAACAAAAGGAGCGACGTTTGAACTGGTGCTTACAGCATATATAATTTTGACTGGGACAATGTGATTTTCTCAGATGAAAGTTCTGTGTGGACCAAACAAACTGAAAAACCTTTGTATCAGCGCCGAAATACACTCCGAAATTTAACGTTTGGGGTAGCATATCTGTGTTAGGGGCAACGCCCTTCTGTGTATTTGAAGGGAATATGAACAGTGAGCGGTACACAGATATTCTCGAGGGACATTTACTTCCATCTGCTCACGTGTTCTATGGAAATGTTTGGATTTTCCAGCAGGACAACGATCCAAAACATCCTATAAAGCATTCACAGGCCTGGTTTCGGACCCAAAATATGACATTATTAGATAAGCCAAGCTATAGCCCTGACCTAAATCCAATAGAAAATGTTTGGGGACTTATGAAGGAAAGTGTCAATAAGAAAAATCTGACAAATATTGCTGCAATGAAAGAAGAGGTGGTTCGATATTGGGACAGCATGGACCACAACTTTCTAACTTCTTTGATCAGTAGCATGCCCCGCCGCATTGAAGCCTGCATTGCTGCCCATGGTGACTTTACAAAATACTAACTGTTCACCTCTCTTTGAATCTGGAGTTATGTTCTACTAATATTCACATTAATACGTGAGTAATGAGTGAAAAGAATAAAATAATGTACAATCGTTAAATTCTCAATAATTTCTGGTTGTACTGTAATGAGGATGGTAGCATGATAAGGTTGTAATACTGATGTCGATTATGATGTTGACATGGTGAGATTGTAATGTTGATGTCAACATGGTGAGATTGTCATTATTGATTTCACATGATGAGATTGTCATGTCAACAGGTACATGCACTGGAAGAAAGGCTGCAGCTGACACAGATGACAGCTGCACAGCAGCGAGCCATACCCACAATCTTGCAGGGTCAGGACGCCCTCATCAAGTCACAGACTGGCTCAGCTAGGTCAGGTCACACACTGGCTCAGGTAGGTGAGGTCGTAGACTGGCTCAGGTAGGTCAGGTCACACTGGATCAGGTAGGTCAGGTCACAGACGGGCTCAGGTAGGTCAGGTCACAGACTGGCTCAGGTAGGTCAGGTCACAAACTTGCTCAGGTAGGTCAGGTCACAGACTGGCTCAGGTAGGTCAGGTCACAGATTGGCTCAGGTAGGTCAGGTCACACACTGGCTCAGGTAGGTCAGGTCACAGACTGGCTCACCTAGGTCAGGTCAGAGACTGGCTCAGCTAGGTCAGGTCACAGACTGGCTCAGGTAGGTCAGGTCACACACTGGCTCAGGTAGGTCAGGTCACAGATTGGCTCTGGTAGGTCAGGTCACAGACTGGCTCAGCTAGGTCAGGTCACAGACTGGTTCAGCTAGGTCAGGTCACAGACAAGCTCAGCTACGTCAGGTCACAGATTGGCTCAGGTAGGTCAGGTCACACACTGGCTCAGGTAGGTCAGGTCACAGACTGGCTCACCTAGGTCAGGTCAGAGACTGGCTCAGCTAGGTCAGGTCACAGACTGGCTCAGGTAGGTCAGGTCACACACTGGCTCAGGTAGGTCAGGTCACAGATTGGTTCAGCTAGGTCAGGTCACAGACTGGCTCAGGTAGGTCAGGTCACAGATTGGCTCAGGTAGGTCAGGTCACAGACTGGCTCAGCTAGGTCAGGTCACAGACTGGTTCAGCTAGGTCAGGTCACAGACAAGCTCAGCTACGTCAGGTCACAGACTGGCTCACCTAGGGCAGGTCACAGACTGGCTCACCTAGGTCAAGTCACAGACAGGTTCAGTTAGGTCAGGTCACAGACTGGCTCAGCTAGGTCAGGTCACATACTGGCTCAGGTAGGTCAGGTCAGAGACTGGTTCGGCTAGGTCAGGTCACAGATTGGCTCAGCTAGATCATGTCACACACTTGCTCAGGTAGGTCAGGTCACACACTGGCTCAGATAGGTCAGGTCACAGACGGGCTCAGGTAGGTCAGGTCTCATACTGGCTCGGGTAGGTCAGGTCAGAGACTGGCTCGGCTAGGTCAGGTCAGAGACTGGCTCAGCTACGTCATGTCACACACTGGCTCAGGTAGGTCAGGTCACAGACTGGCTCAGCTAGGTCAGGTCACAGACTGGCTCAGCTAGGTCAGGTCACAGATCGGCTCAGCTAGGTCAGGTCAAAGACTGGCTCAGCTAGGTCAGGTCACAGACTGGCTCAGCTAGGTCAGGTCACAGACTGGCTCAGCTAGGTCAGGTCACAGATTGGCTCAGCTAGGTCAGGTCACAGGCTGGCTCAGCTAGGTCAGGTCACAAACTGGGTCAGGTCACAGGCAAGCTCAGGTTGGTCAAGTCAAAGACTGGCTCAGCTAGGTCAGGTCACATACTGGCTAAGGTAGGTCAGGTCATATACTGGCTCAGGTAGGTAGGATCACAGATTGGCTCAGCTAGGACAGGTCACACACTGGCTGAGGTAGGTCAGGTCAAAGACTGGCTCAGGTAGGTCAGGTCACAGACTGGCTCAGGTAGGTCAGGTCACAGATTTGCTCAGGCAGGTCAGGTCACAGACAGGTTCAGCTAGGTCAAGTCAAAGACTGGCTCAGGTAGGTCAGGTCACAGATTGGCTCAGCTAGGTCAGGTCACAGACAGGCTCAGCTAGGTCAGGTCACAGACTGGCTCAGCTAGGTCAGGGCACTACTGGCTCAGCTAGGTCAGGTCACAGACTAGCTCAGCTAGGTCAGGTCACAGACTAGCTCAGCTAGGTCAGGTCACAGATTGGCTCAGCTAGGTCAAGTCAAAGACTGGCTCACCTAGGTCAGGTCACAGATTGGCTCAGGTAGGTCAGATCACAGAAAGGCTCAGCTAGGTCAGGTCACAGGCTGGCTCAGCTAGGTCAGGTCACAGACTAGCTCAGCTAGGTCAGGTCACAGACTAGCTCAGCTAGGTCAGGTCACAGATTGGCTCACCTAGGTCAAGTCAAAGACTGGCTCACCTAGGTCAGGTCACAGATTGGCTCAGCTAGGTCAAGTCAAAGACTGGCTCAGCTAAGTCAGGTCACAGATTGGCTCAGCTTGGTCAGGGCCCCGTTCCTCAAAGCTTTCCCATACTTTAACATAGGCATACGACTGTCGTAGCGCTACGATCGCTTTGAGGAACGGGGCCCAGGTCACTACTGGCTCAGGTAGGTAGTTGTAATTCACTATGGAAGTGTATGCTACTATTTCATGTGTTTGCTGTGGGGGTAATATGTCATTTCAGATGTAGTTTGTGGTTTGTAGTGAACTAGGTAAATGAATGCTGAGGAGGTTATCCACTATGTAAGTGTACGCTGCAGTGAAATTATCAATGTAAGGAATGCATGGTTGTTTCAGGAAAGACCCTGGCGTTTGCCGTGCCTATAATACAGAAACTGCAGGCCTTGGAACCTCCTATAACCCGGGCTGATGGGCCGTACGCTATTGTCGTAGTACCCACGAGAGAGGTAGGTAGTAGCATACAAAATGTTCAATACAGAGGGATGACACACAGACAGACTGGTAGCAGTTATAGTCCAGCAAATGCGTTTCTTCCAGAAGGTGGCGCTGGATTGACTGAAATAGACCAATCGTCTTAGCAACCATGATGGATATGGCCAAAGTAGGATTGCAGATTGAACCCAAACAAAACTATATTCTGTATAACACAGAGAAACCAGATAGGTGAGGAGAGGTGAAATTGGGTTTAACATCGTGCTTGAGAATATTTCGCTCATATGACGACGTGCATGCGTGTATGTGTGTCTGTGCGGCTGCTTGTACTAGCCCAGACTGAAGCTGGTTTTATAGTGCTAGCCCACTGAGATACCATGCCGCAGTGAAGCATGAATACCCCACTCAGACACATTATACTGACTCCGAGCCGACCAGTGCTTGTTGTACCCATCAATGCCGAGCACCAGACAGGGACCAACAACTACCATATTTTAACGTCTTTTGGTATGACGCGGTCGGGGATCGAATCCGCGACCTTCCGCTCTCCGGGCGTACGCTCTAACCACTACACCACGGAGGCGGTCAACCAGATAGGTACTATCACAGCTATGTTTCATCAGATGCCATACACTTGACATGAGTCATGACTTCTGTGCAGTGTTTGACATGTCCTCTCTCCGTTTCAGCTGGCCCAGCAGTGCCTGCAGGTGTTTATAAACCCAAACTCTCACACTGTGAGCCCTGGCATTGACTCGATAGTATACCCATTATGGCTTGTGGTTCCACCATAAAGACAGCAAGGTGCAAGTTGGGCTTGTAGTAACTCAGCAAGGACTATAGTTCATGTTTATAAGTAATTGCGAGTTGTGACTCACTAAACAATGTAATATGCAAGATACATCTTGTAGTGACAATCTTTTGTCCATCATTTGCAGCCGTTTATCCGAATTGTTCCAGGCCTTGTGATTGGAGGTGAGAAGAGGAAGGCAGAGAAATCCAGGTGCTGTACTTGATACTTTGTTGGTGTAGTTACACATGTAACACTCTTCTCATCTGGTGGTGTTAACTACTGTGTTGTTGCTACTGTCACTTCTCAGTGTTTCAGCGGTAAAATATCTTTCTTGTTTGTACAGTAACTATCCATTGTTTCAGCTGTAAAACCCCTTTGTTGTTGCTACTGTAACTACCTATTGTCTCAGCTGTAAAACCCCTTTGTTGTTGCTACTGTAACTACCCATTGTCTCTGCTGTAAAACCCATTTGTTGTTACTACTGTAACTACCCATCGTGTCAGCTGTAAAACCCTTTTGTTGTTGCTACTGTAACTACCCATTGTCTCAGCTGTAAAACCCATTTGTTGTTGCTACTGTAACTACACATCGTCTCAGCTGGAAACCCCTTTGTTCTTGCTACTATAACTACCCATCGTCTCAGCTATAAAACCCCTTTGTTGTTGCGACTGTAACTACCCATTGTCTCAGCTGTAAAACCCCTTTGTTGTTGCTACTGTAACTACCTATTGTCTCAGCTGTAAAACCCCTTTGTTGTTGCTACTGTAACTACCCATCGTCTCAGCTGTAAAACCCCTTTGTTGTTGCTACTGTAACTACCCATCGTCTCAGCTATAAAACCCCTTTGTTGTTACTACTGTGACTACCCATCGTCTCAGCTGTAAAACCCCTTTGTTGTTGCTACTGTAACTACACATTGTCTCAGCTGTAAAACCCCTTTGTTGTTGCTGCTGTAACTACCCATTGTCTCAGCTGTAAAACCCCTTTGTTGTTGCTACTGTAACTACCCATCGTCTCAGCTGTAAAACCCCTTTGTTGGTGTCACTGTAACTACACATTGTCTCAGCTGTAAACCCCTTTGTTGTTGCTGCTGTAACTACCCATTGTCTCAGCTGTAAAACCCCTTTATTGTTGCTACTGTAACTACACATCGTCTCAGCTGTAAAACCCCTTTGTTGTTGCTACTGTAACTACCCATTGTCTCAGCTGTAAAACCCCTTTGTTGTTGCAACTGTAACTACCCATCGTCTCAGCTGTAAATCCCCTTTGTTGTTGCTACTGTAACTACACATCGTCTCAGCTGTAAAACCCATTTGTTGTTGCTGCTGTAACTACCCATTGTCTCAGCTGTAAAACCCCTTTGTTGTTGCTACTGTAACTACCCATCGCCTCAGCTGTAAAACCTCTTTGTTGTTGTTACTGTAACTACACATTGTCTCAGCTGTAAACCCCTTTGTTGTTGCTGCTATAACTACCCATTGTCTCACCTGTAAAACCCCTTTGTTGTTGCTACTGTAACTACACATCGTCTCAGCTGTAAAACCCCTTTGTTGTTGCTACTGTAACTACCCATTGTCTCAGCTGTAAAACCCCTTTGTTGTTGCTGCTGTAACTACACATCGTCTCAGCTGTAAAACCCCTTTGTTGTTGCTACTGTAACTACCCATCGTCTCAGCTATAAAACCCCTTTGTTGTTACTACTGTGACTACCCATCGTCTCAGCTATAAAACCCCTTTGTTGTTGCTACTGTAACTACCCATTGTCTCAGCTGTAAAACCCCTTTGTTGTTGCTACTGTAACTACACATCGTCTCAGCTGTAAAACCCCTTTGTTGTTGCTACTGTAACCACCATTGTCTCAGCTGTAAAACCCCTTTGTTGTTGCTACTGTAACTACCCATCGTCTCAGCTGTAAAACCCCTTTGTTGTTGCAACTGTAACTACCCATTGTCTCAGCTGTAAAACCCCTTTGTTGTTACTACTGTAACTACCCATTGTCTCACCTGTAAAACCCCTTTGTTGTTGCTACTGTAACTACCCATTGTCTCTGCTTTAAAACTCCTTTGTTGTTGCTGCTGTAACTACCCATTGTCTCACCTGTAAAACCCCTCTGTTGCTGCTACTGTAACTACCCATCATCTCAGCTGGAAACCCCTTTGTTGTTGCTGCTGTAACTACCCATTGTCTCAGCTGTAAAACCCCTTTGTTGTTGCTGCAGTAACTAACCAATGTCGCAGCTATAAAACTTGGCTGTTGTTGCTACAGTAACAACCCATTTTTATCGCCGTTAAACCTGTTGTTGCTGCAATAACGTCTTGTTGTGGTAGGTTACAATCTAACACAGCAGCTGTAACCACCATCTCTCTGGTTGCAGCATACGTAAGGGCATCAACATTATGGTTTGCACACCTGGGCGACTGGTGGACCACGTGGGTACACAGCCAGTCTGAGGGTGGACAGGGTGGAGTTCCTTGTGCTGGATGAGGCAGATAGGTGGGTACACAGCCAGTCTGAGGGTGGACAGGGTGGAGATCCTTGTGCTGGATGAGGCAGACAGGTCGGTACACAGCCAGCCTGAGGGTGGACAGGGTGGAGATCCTTGTGCTGGATGAGGCAGACAGGTAGGTACACAGCCAGTCTGATGGTGGACAGGGTGGAGTTCCTTGTGCTGGATGAGGCAGACTGGTGGGTACACAGCCAGTCTGAGGGTGGACAGGGTGGAATTCCTTGTGCTGGATGAGGCAGACGGGTGGTACACATCTAGTTTGAGGGTGGACAGGGTGGAGATCCTTGTGCTGGGATGAGGCAGACAGGTGGGTACACAGCCAGTCTGAGGGTGGACAGGGTGGAGATCCTTGTGCTGGATGAGGCAGACGGGTGGGTACTAAGCCAGTCTGAGGGTGGACAGGGTGGAGTTCCTTGTGCTGGATGAGGCAGACAGGTGGTAACACAGCCAGTCTGAGGGTGGACAGGGTGGAATTCCTTGTGCTGGATGAGGCAGACGGGTGGTACACATCTAGTCTGAGGGTGGACAGGGTGGAATTTCTTGTGCTGGATGAGGCAGACAGTCTGGCTTTTTTTATCATATCTTTATGTTCTTGCTGTCATTTCAGACTTTGTAACCTTGGATATGAAAAACACATTGCCCAAATTGTGACAGCGTTGAACACACGGAGCAACCATGGTCGCCAGACTATCCTTCTGTCTGCCACTCTGTCTGATGGTAACTATTCGTTCACATGACAGCACTTGTCATGTGGCAGTTATTATCCCCCACTTAGTGCAAAACGTGCGGCGGCGGATAATAATAGTACTAGGCTCCATCCGTCTGTCCGTACGTACGTATCTACGAATTGGAATATCTTAAGAACCGTTGGCTAGATTCTGTTCATATTTGGTACCAAGGTTCATCACAGTATGCGAAAGGTCCAGTCAGGGTTGGTGATCTTGACCTTCATTTCAAGGTCACAAGGGGACATTAACGTTATACCCTTGTCTACGAGATATCTCAAGAACCGTTCACTGGATTTCTTCATGTTTGACACCTAGCCTCATCTAGGGAAGGTGCAGGGCCAAGTCGATTTTGGTGACCTTCACTTAATCTTCAAGGTGATGGCGACACTTTAACTATTTTAGCATGCTAACCTGCATGCTTAGCTTGTTAGTGATATCTCAAGAACCAAAAACTGCATTTTCTTAATTACTAGTTTTGCATATTTCATACACCATGACATTCATGTCAAGGTCAAAGTGAGGCTTGAAATATTTGTGTGTTTGAACAACTACAGAGCAAGATATCAAGAGAGGTTGATTGGTCATGCTTTTTGCTGTCATTTAACTTCATCTTAAACTTTCATTACTTTTTAAGTTTGTTTTGATAATTTGGGGTGGGGGATTATGTCACCTTTGTGACAATGCTTGTTCTTTGTGGGATACAACATATTTTATAATTGGGATTACGCTATCTTAGTAAACTACAAATTGTATTACTTTTTTGGGTCGAATCTCATCTGGGATTCGAAACCCACACGCTCAGACTCAGGTACCAAATCGACAGCACACAAAATCATGGAAGTCGGGCAACTGGTAGTCTAGACTGCAGACTTTGTGTACCCCGCTGATAAGTGTAAATTGGCATGGCTCCCTCGGGCGAAAGCTATGATTACACAATGCCATTAAGAAAGTGGTCAAAGGCAATGCTGGCGATTTGGTGCCTGAGTCTGAGGGTGTAGGTTCGAATCCCGGATGGAACTCAACCCCAAAAAGTAATAGAATTTGTAATTTGCTAAGAAAGTGTAATCCCAAATATAGCATGTGTTGAATATGACCACTTTCTAAATGGCATTGTAATCACTTTGTGGGATAGCATGTTTTGTTTCTGTTTGCAGGTGTTGAGAGGATGGCAGGAATGTCGCTGGGTGATCCAAAGCACATCTTTCTGTCTGAGACACCTAGTTTGGCAATGTCTTCTTCAACCAGTGTAGAATGCCACGACAAGTCAGGAGACTCTGCCAACAAGTTCACTGTTCCCCAGAACCTCCAGCAGTATTTTGTCATCACTCCCAGCAAACTTAAGTTGGTCACACTGGCCGCCTTCATCCTGGGCAAGGTGACCACTGTTACATCACTTTGTGCAGTGTATGAAATATCAGTGGTTGTGCACACCACAGCATATAATAGACTCTGTACCCATGTCCGTGACTGCTCCTTTATCCTTTTCCTATGACTGTTCCAGTGACTCATACGTTCCCCTTACTGTGACTGTATGTTCCTACAACTGTGGCTATATATTCCTGTGACTGTATATTCCTGTGACTGTCTGTTCCTGTGACTGTGACCGTGACATGTTTCTCTGACTGTTCCTGTCTGTACCTGTTTGTGTAGGTTCCTTTACCTGTTTGTGTCTGTTCCTGTGACTGTTTTTTCTTGTTCCTGCTTGTGTCTGTTCCTGTACCTGTTTGTGTCTGTTCCTGTACCAGGCTGTACCTGGGACTGTCTGTTCCTGTGATTGTCTGTTACTGTGACTGTGACTGACTCTTGCTGTACTTATGACTGTTCCTGTACTTGTGACTGACTGTTCCTGTACCTGTGACTCTCTGTTCCTATACCTGTCTGTTCCTGTACTTGTGACTGTCTGTTCCTGTACCTGTGACTGTCTGTTCCTGTGACTGTCTGTACCTGTGATTGTCTATTCCTGTACTTGTGACTGTCTGTTCCGGTACCTGTGACTGTCCGTTCCTGTCTGTTCCTGTACTTGTGACAGTCAGTTCCAATGACTGTCCGTTCCTGTAACTGTCTGTTCCTGTACCTGTCTGTTCCTGTGACTGTCTGTTCCTGTACTGGTAACTGTCTGTTCTTGTGACTGTCTGTTGCACTACCTGTTACTGTTTGTTTCTGTGCTTGTGACTGTTCATTTGACTGTTTGTTCCTGTACCTGTGACTGTCTGTTCCTCTACTTATGACTGTCTGTTCCCATACCTGTGACCGTCTGTTCCTGTACTTGTGACTGTCTGTTCCCGTACCTGTGACTCTGTTCCTGTACTTGTGACTGTCTGTTCCTGTACTTGTGACTGTCTCTTCCTGTACTTGTGACTGTCTCTTCCTGTACTTGTGACTGTCTCTTCCTGTGACTGTCTGTTCCGGTGACTGTCTGTACCTGTGATTGTCTGTTCCCATGACTGTCTGTACCTGTGATTGTCTATTCCTGTACTTGTGACTGTCCGTTCCTGTTCCTGTGACTGTATGTTCCTGTACCCGTGACTGTCTGGCCCAAAAGAGAAGTGGAACCTACAGAACGTCTTTCAGAGTAAATCTATATCACGGTATGCATTATCCCACGGTTGGACGGGAGGCCGCAGATTACCCTGTGTCAAACTCAAACAACCATTACACAAGGAGGCCTGGAGAAAGCACCAGCTCCCGATATGCTAACTCCAATACTTGTGATGTGTTGCTTCTGATTGATAAACCCCTTGGCCTACACAGCACATAAACTCTATGGAGTGGAGCAGTCCCGAATTAATGTGGTTTTCAGCCGCAACTTTTGTCAAAACAGGACGCAGTTTAGCAAGTAGGTCCCGCCTCCCCACGATTTCTCAGAAGGCCCCAGTGAATTGAGGTGAGGTGAGGTGAAATTGGGTTTAACGTCGTGCTTGAGAATATTTCACTCATATGACGACCCCAGTGAATTGAAGTCTAAGACCTCAATCAGGACAGTCTATGCCTTTAAACATCCCCCAGACACACGCTGGAAGGCAGTGAAAGGGAACACAGCCCGGTGCTCAACTTGTTTAAAGTTCAGTACCAATCAATCACCCAAAAATGAGAAAGGAACCAAGGAGAGGAACGCTTCGAAAACCTTACAGATGATCGGAAATTGCTCAGGGAGTAGAGGTCAACAAGTGGAATGTCGACCACCTCTGCACAGGTGCAAGACTGGCCTCACAGTTGCTGCGCTAGCACCAATGAACCAAACTGGTGAAGACCCTACATATCAGTGATGGACAGTCTCGGAGATAGTGATAGGCGAAGACCGTATCCGACTAGTGTTGTGAATTGTTTAAAATCTCATAATTGATGATTGCAATCATCGAAGGTAATTGGTTAGCGTCATTTATCAAACTTTCCTGGTTGTTTATTTCTTGCATATTGCACAAAATGCATTTGCAAATTTCACATCTTTAAAGGATGACTAGTATCTTAGGAACATAAATTTACTGGAGTCTTTTAAGATAAATTCAATCATGACTTGGAACGAGCCTGTACTGGTAATGAAATGTAACAGACAAAACCCACCTTGTGAAAAATATTGTTAATGCAAACAAGTGTTCAAAAATTGTTTGAGTTCAATTATGAGAAAACATGATCGATTGCTTGGTCGTTTAGTCATTGCGACCAATCTTCGATTATTTCAATTAATCAGACCACCACTACCTACTACTGAGGGTTGGCAGTAGTAGGCAGTGGAAGATCAGCGTAGGCATAGGCACGAAGGATGGTAGACCTCGTCCAAAATGCCAAGGTGGTACGTGAGATTTCTGCAGATGAGACTGTAGAGAGAGGAATGAACAGTCTCTTACGTAGCCTATGACGTTCACTGGAGGCAGCAAGACACACCCATAAAGCCCGGACAGGGCATAGGGAGAGATCCTCAGTGTCGTCAGGGCCTAGGATTGTAGACAGTGGCAGAATAACGAAGAGTCTGTCCAGATGTCCTGGCAAATGGTTCTTGGTGATCCCACCTCCAACCTAGAAAACCTTTGGCATGCCTTTTCCTCTCAAAATGCACCCGGTTGACGTCCAGCGTACTCTGCGCTGGTGGCCGGAACTTCCGAGACTGGTCAGCAGCCTTGTGATCGCAAGAGGGACTGGACTTCAGGGAGAGATGATACCTTGACACCTGAAGCTGTGGCAATGACCGTGTTAGGTCCGAGCATCTAGGTACGTGGCCAAAGTTTAGCCCTTCAACTTCCAGGAAGAACGTAGATGCTGTAAATATTCGGCTACCATCTGTGGTGATGCTGTAGTCGGGGAAGTAATGGCCTTCTTCTTGCAATATGCCTCGAAGTTCTACCATTTATCTTCGTTGAGTGAATGGGTGGAAGTACGTTGAGCTGTGGTTACTGACGTAGCCCCACGCTTTGAATAGCCCTTCGCAATCAGCAATTTATGCAAATGTGCCAAGCGTGTAGATTGAGCGTTTGCAGCGACGAATGGAGCTGATCCGAGTGAGGGTGGAGCAGAAGGTCGTTGGGAAGCGGTACTGGGTGTGGATTGGCCAGCCTTTGTAGATCGACGAACCAAATTCTGGCCGGCCAATAAGGCATGACCAAAAGCATGCGTCGGCTGCGTCGTTCATAGCTTGAGTAGTATTCGAGGGAGTAACGCCAGTGGTGGAAAAGCATATGCGTTGAGGCCTTCCCAAGGTATCGCCATTGTTCTCATGCCAGAGGATCCGGAATCGGGGACACAAACTTTGGAAGGTGAGCGTTGAACCAGTTTGCGAAGAGATGCACTGTCGGGCTCGACATTGGAAAACAGTGAGTCTGGATGATCTGTGGATGCAACTTCCACTCTGTCAGGGATGGTCGAGCTGATCGGGACAGTGAATCGGCAATGATGATCTTTATCCCTGGAATGTGATTTGCCCTGACCGTGATGTTCAATGAGTCCAAAGGCTGAAGAACTGTGGAGTGCCCAGTGAAGTAGCTGTGGAGAACCAAAGGATCCCATCCGGTTGATATACATCACGACCGTGGCGTTGTCCGAACGAAGAAGAAGGCAGGTTGACTGAAGAAGATGCTGCCAATGAGTTACCGCCCAAATGACTGCCCTGAACTCCAAGAAGTTGATGTGACAAGTCTGATCTGAGAGAGACCACAGCCTTGCCACTTGAAGATCGAGTAGGTGAGCTCCCCACCCGTGTAGAGAGGTATCTACGAACAGATGATGCACTGGAGCAAACGACCTGAAAGAGATTCCGCCGCAAACATTTGATTCGTCCAACCACCATTGAAGATGGGGATGAAGCTCCGTGGGATATGAAATTAGCGTGTGGGGATCGCTGATTCTCATGTGCAGATACAGAAACAGTTGTAGTGGCCATAGTTGAAGCTGTCCCCTGAGAGTGAGCCCTTCAGCCGACATCAGCAAACCAAGAAGTTCTTGCCACTGACGGAGAGTTGTGGGTTGCATAAGTGCTAGGGGTATCAGTTGTAGAATCTTGAGGAACCAATCTCTGGGAACAAACAGTTTGCTGAGATTCGTGTCGAACACCGCCTCGATGAATTGGAGACAGCGTGTTGGAACAAGTTCTGACTTCTTTAGATTCACAAGCCAGCCTTACTGGCGAAGAAGCTTTATCGTGAAACTGCAGAATCCGCTGATCTGTCTGCACTTGAATGCAGTCGTCGATGTACGCTTCGAAAACAATCCCTCTGTGGTTGTGAAATCATGTGACTGGCTTCCTAACCCGTGTGAATAACCATGGGACTGTGGAAATACCAAATGGGAGGACACGCCACTGATAGTGGATGCCGTCGTAGATGAAACGGAGAAACTTGTGATATTCGTGGAAAATCAGCATTTGGAATTAGACATCTTGCAAGTCCAGGCTGACCATGAAGTCACCCGGCTTGATGATGAAGGGCCACCGAGACCATCCGGAAGTGGGGAGGTTGTTGGGGGCATGTTGCGTTGAATATCTTCATGTTCAACATTAAAGGCAGTTTGTCCAAGTCTTTCTTCAGAACCAGAAACATCTGAGAGTAAAATCCCCGAACATCGGGTGCCGGGGGCTAGAGAAGCACCGACCAGAGAAATCTGTAATCCGATGGAAAGAGTTGACTGAAGGAAGTGGTCTTCCAGTACCGTCCAGTTGAGTGCATAATCTCCAAGTCTTCTGCCGACTGGTGAGACTACCACTGGCACAACTGGAGGCGGAAGTTCCCAGTCATGCAGCAATGTCACAGAGTCACTGCTTCGAAGATCCCGACACAGGGGGCTGTACCGTCCTGGCAGTGCCACGAGAGCTGGAGAAATAGTGTTGCTGTCGTGTGGGATGTCCATGGGAGAATGATCGACACCCAAGGGGAGCTGAAGACGTGGTGCGTAAATTCGGGATAGCTCTCAACGGATTGTTGCATACTAGTGGTGGTCCGATTAATTGAAATAATCGAAGATTGGTCTGATGACAAAATGACCAATCAATCAATCATAATTTCTCATAATTGAACACAAACAATTCTGGAACACTTGTTTTCATTGACAATATTTTTCACATGGTTGGTTTGTCTGTTCCATTTCGTAAGCACTACAAGCTCGTTTCAAGTCATGATTGAATTTATCTTAAAGATTCCAAGAAATTTATGTTCCTAACATACTACTCATCCTTTAAAGATGTGAAATTTTGCCCCAAACACACCCCCAAGAACTACAGATTTTTCCTTATTTTTATGTGTATTAACAAATTTCATAAATGATGCTAACCACTTATGTTCGATGATTGATCGGTAGTAATGAATCAATCATCAATTATGAGATCTTAACCAATTCCCAACACTACTGCATACGCTGAAACTTCAGGAGCTCAACTGAAACCTGAAGTTGTGTATCTTGCACGACTTTAGTAGCTACCTCACTGGTAGCCCTATTAAAGAGTGTGCATCCAGACCAGGGCTGGCGAAATAGATCCGTTTTAGACCCATCCTCCCACCACGACAGATTCAAAGGTCCCCTACACCTGAGAGCCGTCAGGTAGGAGAAAAAGTGTGCAAGCTGATCCAGTACTGTCGGGAACTGCTCCTGCATCAGAACCATGGCTCCTCTAATGTAGGCCTGTTCAGGCATCAACTCATGCGCAAGTGGCTTTAAGGATCATAATAAAGGGAGTAAGGATCTTGTGTACTGACGAATCCAAGTGACACAACATCCTATTTTCTACTAGAAGTGGGGTGTACGTATGTTGTTTGGTCCCTAACAAAGCAAGATCAGTTGAGTGATACATGGTCGAGGCGGGAAGGTGATGGACCATAAATGTCGCATGTCAAAAGAGGAAAGCAGATCTGACGGACACCTACTCCTGGGTAAGTTCAAGTTATCCGCAATCCACGTCAGCAGTTGGGGTGTCTCTACTGCATCTGAGGTAGACAGACACTCTGAAGGAGGAGAAGGCATGGCAGAAGTGAGTGCTTCATCCAATGAGGGACCCGACGATGGTTCATGCAAACCCGGAGGAGTAGCAGTCGCTTGGGGAGGAGAGGCAGAGGCTACTGCTCAAACAACTGAGTCCAAGGCGAAAGGCTGGGAACCAGCATTGTCTCTTGAAGGATCCCAACCAAAGGCAGAGGCTACTGCTCAAACAACTGAGTCCAAGGCGAAAGGCTGGGAACCAGCACTGTCTCTAGAAGGATCCCAACCTAAGGCAGAGGCTACTGCTCAAATAATTGAGTCAAAGTCGAAAGGCTGGGAATCAGCACTGTCTATAGAAGGATCCCAACCTAAGGCAGAGGCTACTGCTCAAACAATTGAGTCAAAGTCGAAAGGCTGGGAACCAGCACTGTCTCTAGAAGGATCCCAACCTAAGGCAGAGGCTACTGCTCAAACAGCTGAGTCAAAGGCGAAAGGCTGGGAACCAGCACTGTCTCTAGAAGGATCCCAACCTAACGCAGAGGCTACTGCTCAAACAACTGAGTCCAAGGCGAAAGGCTTGGAACCAGCACTGTCTCTAGAAGGATCCCAACCTAAGGCAGAGGCTACTGCTCAAACCATTGAGTCAAAGGCGAAAGGCTGGGAACCAGCACTGTCTCTAGAAGGATCCCGACCTAAGGCAGAGGCTACTGCTCAAACAACTGAGTCCAGGTCGAAAGGCTGGGAACCAGCACTGTCTTTAGAAGGATCCCAAGAAACCAGACTAATCGGACGGGAGGCTGTAGACTAAACCGTCACAGGAGCTGAACCTGGCAAAGTAGATGACGTTGTAGAGGGAGTGATGTCACACCTGGCCGGAGAGGGACTGTCACCTTGACAGGCCCTGCTGAATCTGTAGATACTGCTGACCTGGCAGTAGTAATCGAGATTGCTGAATGAGCAGGAAGCGCCGTGTTGTATTGGAGAGCCGTACTGGTATGAAACATTGAATCAAAGTAAAGTGGCGCACTGATCTGAAGCGCTGAACTGCAGTGAAACGGCGCACATGTCTGAAGTGCTGGAGTTAGAGGGATCGCCGTAGACAAGCTCGCACTACAATAACCTACAATAAGTGACTATAGACATGTTAATTGCTGAGCCAGAAAAGAGAGATACACTGCCAGTAGGTGCTGACATTGC
The DNA here is from genome assembly GCF_003918875.1 of Haliotis rubra. NCBI lineage: Eukaryota > Metazoa > Mollusca > Gastropoda > Lepetellida > Haliotidae > Haliotis > Haliotis rubra. The sequence goes on from NW_025767540.1 coordinate 98,813, forward strand.
CGTACCGGGTGTTTGAGAAATTGGCACTAAAACTGTCGGTCGGGACTGTGATCGCGATGTATGAAGCACTACCAAACGAGGGGGGGAGTCAGTCTGTCTCAACACTGGACTCGATGTCTGGGGCCTGAATAAACGGCTTAAACCCTCTGAGGTAGGAATCCGATACAGCATCAAGAAATCACTACGTCCGGGTATGGTGATGAACGGCAAGCTGTTCAGAAGGCCTCCGACGGCCACTGTCTGCCACTCGTCTTGTGCCCACTCTACGATAAGCGGTAAAGAACCACTAAACTTTGTTTTGTTACTCTTTAACCATTACATATGAAAGATTTGTGGTTAGTCTTATGCGGAACACCAAATTTATTCTTTAAAAACTTGTGGTTAATTAATACCGAGCGATTAAAAGTGGCCAAAAGTCGCCTGCTTCCCTCTCGCCCGCCAACGAAACCACAGACAGGTTACGTAACTCTGTCGCCAGAGCACTGCAGTGACGTCATATGAGGAACGATTTTCAGTTAGTTGTATAGAAAATGTGTAGCACGCTCATCATTTTGATGATTTCTCGACATCAACGATGACATGCCGAATCGTTGCTTTGTCGTCAATTGCTCCTAGGGGTCGGGCGATGGTGTCCCCATGCACAGATTTCCACAGGACCCCGCAGTTCGTGCTAAATCGGTTATGTTTGTGAGTGCGAAGCGAGCGTTGTGGAAGCCTGAAACGATATCTTACTTGTGTTCAGATCGCTTCACTGAAGTTAAAGAATCAAAACTACTTACTAGTTGTTGTAAAATATGCATATGATTGATGACCATAAAGATTTTCTATGACACAACTTGTAACATAACGATTTCTTCCTCGGAAGTGAGGTTGTGGTCGAAGTAACAATAATATTGTAAGTAGTATTATATTGACACCCACCTCGCTGCCACGAGAGAAATTGTTATGTTATACGCTATGTCATGCAAAATCCTATTGGCCATCAATAAAATACATATTTTACTACCAGTAGAAAGTAGTTTTGATTTTGTAACTCGGTGAAAACAAACCTAAATACCATTTATCCTCAGACTGGCGGATGTTCCCGACAGGGCGCCGCCATTTTAAAAATAAAAAAATCTGTTAGAATTAATGAGATTATAGTTTGTTTTCATCAAGTTAGATAATCAAGACTACTTTCTACTCGTAGTTAAATATGTATTGGAATCATAACCAAACGGATTTTGCATGACACAACTTATAACATAACGATTTCTTCCACGGAAGCGAGGTGGGGGTCGAAGTCACAATACTGCGCGATAAATGTCTTGCTACATTCCCATGGTTAATGTCCACTCACCAGTATGTTAATACTAGTCAGTGTGCGTCTTTATATTTGGTCTTATAATCCTAATTAGTTTATTATCATACTTGTATGCATTTTGAAACTAAATACAAAGCAGACGATCTGCTGATACTTATAGTGAATTTATAACAGAACTGTAATATCTAGACATTTTATAGTTTGCCAATGTGAATCATAATTCGCACACACACCCTAGTGCATGTTGTCTGACTCATTACACTTCACGGCGAAAACAATGATTCTGTTGAATGCTACGACAAATGAATAAAATCAAAATGCAAATATTAAAATTAAAACAGATTAAAGTTATAGGAACAATATCAGGCCATTACCTTGTTCGAGGAATGTATCCATCAATATCCACAAAACTGTTCCAAATGATGTGTCTTTTAACAGTTTAATATACGAAAAAGTGATAAATCTTTTCAGGTATTGGTGTATAGTCTCATTGGTCACCCAAGATAGCACACCTGGCAACTAATTGCATAATGTCCGCCTTTCTTTAAAAACAGTAATTTAGTTAGCCAATAATGGGCAATCAATCAATGTATTGCCGGTTAATCCTTTGAAAGAAGGACGTTGTTTTTACGCAGACACCGACACGACAGAGTGTATTCAGTATAGATTAGTAAATCTACATACATAAACACTACCTTTTGACAATTCCGCTGTGTAAGATAAAAGTAATTAATCAATCAGCGTGTTATCGGTTAATCCTTTGATCGATGTTTATAATGTTGAATATTTACTCCAGACACAAGAAATGCCAAATGGGAACCTTTGTCGGGTAATCTAAGTGTGTTACCACTAATTATACCTGTTATAAATTCATTAACTGACCATCAAGTGAATGATGACAAATAACATGTGTAGGTTTATACCACCTAACACGGGTTACAACAAGGAGTATTAATTGCTGTATTGCATGTGAAAACTTATGGGCCGACACTGTTTTGAGAATACAAACAGATTTTTACATGACATGATTAAATATCGAGGTAAAAAAACACAGAAATGGGATCGATTTGGATCAGTCATTATACAAATAGGGCCTAACGACACCAATCGATTTTGACAGAATCGTCTATGAAAACAAGTTGTAACTCGGAAACTAGGCAAAGCAGGAGACAAAATTAAATGACAGTAGATTGTGAGAACATATAGCTTTTATTTTCCACAACAATTGTCACGATTTCAGGTTTATACAAGCCTGTAAACAAGATAATTTAACCCTAAAATGTAGATGAATTCTGCATCGGCCCTCAAAGCTATTCCTCATATGACGTCACAGAGGCGCGCCGCTCTGATTGGTTGAAATTTCGTTCGCGGGTGAGAATTGTGCACTGTTGTCAAAAGGTCGATTTAAGTCAATTAAAGGTCGAAATGAGTAGTTTTAATGACGGGGTTTCATTTATAACGATGCCAGTTAGTGATTTATGTATTTGTACCCCTAGGGTTTATGTGACCTTTAATAATGGGTTTAACACTTTGAGCCTATGTGGGGAATCGAACCCGGGTCTTCGGTGTGACAAGTGGATGCTTTAACCATCAGCCTACCCTACCTCCCAGGGCAGCAACAGCAATATTCACCACCAGCAATTCCCATGTTGAGGAAGTCAGCAGCAGCAATATTCATCACCAGCATGTTTGGGGAAGTCAGCAACACCATCAGCAACCATTACGTTCAAAAACTCATCAAAGCACTATTTCCCTCAGCAATCACTATGTTCATAAATGCAGCACCAGCTTCAGCTGCAGCACAGACAAAATAATACAGACAAAGCTGTCACAGACAGGAATGTTTCCTTGTGACACACTGTTTCGTGACATTTTTGGTGTGTGAGGGTGGAGTGATAACATATGCTTTTACAGTAAACTTGAGTGTTGTTTTCACCAGAGACCATGACTCATTTCTTCAACAATCACTTGTCTGTTGTTTTTTCGTAGTGTTAAGATTGTTTGTTCCACAGATTCAGAAATATTCACATTTCTAAATAAACTTGCGTTTCTTTTGCGGTTCAGTATATTTTCGATCAGAGATATATTTTCACAGCCACTGTTAGTGTTAGTCAGTAGGGCCAAGTCATCTATTTCCCGAGACGGGTGTTTTGTGATGTGAGTGTGTGTTGAGAGATGGGGGTGGGCATGGACAAATGAGAACTTGCAACATTTGGGTGTGGTGGTGAGAGAGAGCACATAATTACTCAAACATAATTAAAAATAAGTCATATCAGATAATTATCCACCAGGGACTGGTCCCCTACCATGTTAAAATGGGTATGTGAATTTTGTGTGTGTGCGTGTGTGTGTTAGGGCATGATTAAAATGTTGACTCTCATTCTTTCTCTTTAAGGAAATGTACAATAAACAAAATGAAAATGACTGCTCTGCACTTGCATAAAACTTAGGTATTAATGGACCCCTTGTAAAAACATCATGGCAGCTATATAGGTAACTTTTAACCCACTTTCAAAAATGGGAAATCAGGGAAATATGTTCATTCAGATAATGTATTTCTTTGTGGATTTTATTTTTGGCAAATGTGAAAATGCTACTTTAATGCTATTTTTTAGGATGTACATGGCGGCATTTCACATCAATGAAAACAGCCTAAATACTCCTAGAAGTGACCAAGACTGGAGAACCCAACTGGGCAATCAGCTACCCCTAGGCCTAAACCAAGAGGCCAAGCCAGTGAACAAGAAAGTACATGGTAAATATAATTCAGACAATCAATAATCTTGTGTTGAACTGGTGCACTCCAGTTTGAAAAACAAAACAAAACACTGTTCCTATTACTGCATGTTTTTCCCAAACCAATGAGTCAACACCAAGTCTTGTTTGCAAAGACACTGGTTTTTAATCCTCATATCTATTTTCCCTCTCAGCATTTGTTAAGACAAACGTACTTACTTTTTTAGTGCAGATTTCAAAGAAAATTATTATTTTGTTGCCAAAACAAAATATACTGAAATTGTGTTACAAAATGTCTCTAATTCAATGTAAAATTTATTCACAGAGTTTGTTGAACTCTACCCAGTAGGCCATTCTCGGGAGAAGAAACATGTTTCCTTCCTACAGCCTTGCAGGACAAACAGCCTATATTTCCAGGATATTCTGCCTGACACTTTCATTTATAACTAGTAAACAGGAACTGGTGAATTCACAGACATCAAGATATATACTACCGACAAAAAATATGGGAACTGATGAAATGACAGTGAATGTGAAATTGCTCTGAATGTTCACTAAATCAAATGTGGGCGTAAAGTTCAATATCTGGTGTGTCCACCATGCTGGGAAACACATTCACAACACCTTGATGGCATACTGTTGATCAATTTCCGGATGGTTGCCCGTGGTATTGCCCGCCATTCCTCCTGAAGAGCTGCACCAAGCTGGGCCAGGTTGACGGGTGCGGGGTCCCTGGCGTACACCCTCTGACCGAGAATGTCCCATAGATGTTCAATTGGGAACAGGTCTGGGCACTGGGGGGCCAGTCCAATGTCTGTATGCCCTCTCGTCGGAGATAAGCTGTGGCAATTTGGTCCCGATGTGGTCTGGCATTATCATCTTGGAATTCAAAATTCCTGCCGATGATTCTAGCCAGTGGAGCCACGACAGGACGCAAAATTTCGTCAACGTATCGCTGACCAGTCAAGAATCTATTAACGATGACCAGATCTGATCGCCTGTCATGTGTAAAGCCACCCCACACCATGACACTACCACCCCATATCGATCATGGTGGCCTGCACGCGATTGACATACCACTTCACCGCTATGGCGCCAACAACGCTTTTTGCCATCTGTGAATCTGTGGCAAAACCTTGACTCCATCTGAGAACATGGTGCTTAACGCCAATGGCGCAAAGCCCGTCCCTGATGCTGCTTAGACCATGCCAATCTTTGGCGCCTATGGTGAGCTTTAAGGGTAACACCCTTGGAAGGCCGCCTTGCTTTCAGACGTGCTTGATAGAGCCGGTTTTAACGTTTGAGTGTGAAATTCGTCGCCCAGTGAGGTGTACGGAATTCCTATTGATGGCAGGTGCTGATTTGAACCTATTGCGTAGGGCCATTAATGTAATGAGACGATCCTGTCGTGGGGTCGTTGATTTTGGTCTACCACGCCCAGGTCTCATTGGAACCCCACCCGTTTGACGCATACTTGTCCCACAGGCGTGAAATTACACTTTTGATTTACCCCAACATTCGGGCAGCTTGACACAATGATGTCCCCACCTCTATCATCCCCACAATTCTCCATTTTGTTTGTTCATTGAGATACTGCCTCGGAGGCATTTTTCAGCATATGTTCAACTCTCTTACATTAGTGATTGTGAGTTCTCCAATACGTTTACAGAGGTTGACTTCTGTGTGCACGTGCATCACGTATTGGTAATGCATCGTGTGGAATTTCATTGTCATTGGATGTTGCGTTTGGGTGCAACGCTACGGTAACGGACCCTTTCACCTCTACGTTTGCTGCATTCAATTTCTTCGTTCCCTTATTTTTTGTCGATAGTATATAATGAAATCATGTATATGTGTCTAGGGTGTGAACTGAAACCAGTTGTGCCTGATGTCTTAAGGTCTATTGTATTCGTGTGTTTGAATCCTGGGACTTGTTCAGATGGCAGTCACCACTGTGTCACATGGTGTTATTGGAGATCAATCTTGTTTTCTTAGGCTTTTACAAGTCCATCCAGTTAATTTACACGCAAGTCTTTGCCTTCATGATGTTGGTGTACACACTGTATTCATTATTTTGTCATAAACAGTTTGTATGCAAATAAATTATTTGCTTTAATTTTTGTGTGCTGGTTTCTTGATTTGATCCATGGTCTTTCTTTAGAACTGATCACACTTTACACGTTACTACTAGAACACAATGAAGATTTTTCTTTTTCACTAGCTGACAGTTAAAGGAGATAGATATAGATTTGTCAGTTCTATTTTTGCATCTATATGTATTTATTATATCTATTATCAGCTGTTAAGGAGGGTTACAGGTCTTCATCATTTTACATTTTACGTATATTTTGGTAGATTTATATGACTACGTATCACGACATATAACCTATGCTTTACACGTGTATGGAAATTGAAAATGTAATGAAACTGATGTTTGATATACCATGTCAGAGACGATCGATACACCGACTTCTCCTAAAACATACACTAACGAATTTAGGGTACTTCTCTATACAGTAGTGAGATCGAACTTATCGACTTCCGAAATGGTACGTATTTCATATAAAAGATTATCACCATACTTAAACCTTTACGGATAAATTTAGCAGAAGACGCATTTTATGAAATAAAGCTGAAAGTTACTTAATAACCTTAATAAAATCATGAACCTCGAACGTAACTATTTCAGTGTTTACATTCCCATACTGATGTCTACCGTAAGACAGGCTCAACAAATTGATCGAACGTACATTGCCGTTATCATGACTGCAAATTTAACCGTGACCGCGGAAAAATTAATTCAGTATCTAATCAGTTTTCCATTAACATGTGATAGGCAAGTAACTTTCATACCAGTCTGCAGTAGGTCTTTAAACAAAATATATAGTCATAGTCGGGATCGTGGATCGTCCCACGGCTGTATGTTGTCAACTTGGTGTAATCGTCCTCAATATTCCTCTCGGTCTTGCTGCTAGAAATACTTTCTAAATTGGAAAAAGGTTGCATGTATGTTGTATTATCTGTATCTAGTATGTCATCCAAATCCAGTTTGGCTTCGTGGATTGATTTATTTGCTAAACTAGAAGCAGACCTCAGTTTAAGCGAACAGGCTCGGTACCACAGTATTTTCCGTGTGTTGATGTACCGACTCTCGGGTCTGACGTCACTCGACCACGTGACCATCTACCTCATTATCTTGCGTAATCGCAAAATGCTTTCGAGGGAGGTGCGTTTTAGATTCATAATACAAGCTGTATAATGAAAATTTACCGTTTTTAACTGTATTTTGTGGATATTATATATACCCAGGGGTTCACTAAGAGCGAAACTAAACAATGTGAGGTGACGTTTTTAAAAATCCTTTAATCACTTTGCAGGACATTTTTCTCAGGATGAGCCACTGATTGATGTTCCACAGACAGTTTGACCCTACTCAATCTCTAAATACCAACAATTTTGTATTTACTTGTATCACTTGATCAACAAACAAAATTAAAAGAAGCGAATAGAGATACCTCTCTGAGATGTTGTCAACATATATGCCTGCCCGTTCTCTCTGCTCTCAGAATCAACATATTCTCTCAGTTCCCCAAGTTCGTCTCAAACACTTTGGCCATAGGTCATTCATATTTGCAGCACCAACCCTATGGAACTGTCTTCCTACTCGAATAAAAAATGCTTCATCCCTAGAAGCATTCAAATCGGGACTCAAAACCTTCCTCTTCAAAAAAGTCTACAACCTATAACTGCAAAATATTCTCACGGTTATTTTTGGCTAATTGTCATATCTTCCTCTTCAACTCTAGTGACTCTTTTTATATGTAGCGCTTTGAGCATGCTCTGGATGGACTATGACGCATAAGAAATATCCATTTATTTATTATTATTATTAGAGACTATTAATAGAAAAGAAACAGAAGGGATACTACTACGATCTAAAGCTAAATGGAAAGAAGAAGGAGAAAAACCAACAAAATATTTTCTGTCTCTAGAAAATCGAAACTTTTTAAACAAAGCAATATAAAAACTTGAAAACAATCAAAAGGAAACCCTAACCAAAAAAGAAGATCTTATAACTGAAACTAAATCGTTTTACCATAACCTATACACGAAAAAAACATGTGAAAAAGTGAACCTAACAGAATTGCTTAAAAACATAGACGTCCCAAAGCTATCAAAAAATCAACAAGAAAGTCTAGAAGGACAATTAAGATATGAAGAAGTATTAAACAGTCTAAAAAAAATGAAAAATGAAAGAAGTCCTGGCTCATCGGGTTTCACTGTTGAATTCTTCAATTTTTTGGGTCCAATATTCACGAGTATCTTATATGATCATTAAATTTAGCTTACGAGAAAGGAGAATTGTCTTTAACTCAAAAGCAAGGCATTATAACCTGTTTTCCCCAAAAAGGTAAATCCAAACATTTGCTTCAGAATTGGAGACCCATTTCATTGCTGAAAGTAGCGTATAAAATCGGATCATCAACCATTACAAACAGAATAAAAACAGTCCTACCCTCTATAATAAATGGGGGCGGTGGGGTAGCCTAGTGGTTAAAGCGTTGGCTCGTCACGCCGATGGCCCGGGTTCGATTCCCCACATGGGCACAATGTGTTAAGCCCATTTCTGGTGTCCCCCGCCGTGGTATTGCTGGAATATTGCTAAAAGCGGCGTAAAACTAAACTCAGTCAGTCAGTCAGTCTATAATAAATGAGGATCAAAAAGGGTTTATGTCAAAAAGATATATGGGTGAGTGTACTCGCCTAATATAAAATATCATTGACTATACTGAATATATGAATATACCAGGAATTCTACTTCTTATTGACTTTGAAAAGGCATTTCATTCAAAAAGTTCTTCTATTCTTTAACTTTGGACCATCGATTACTAGATGGATAATACCTTCTTTAATAACATTCAATCATGTGTTGTTGTAAATGGTTTCCTTTCAAATTATTTCAATATCTCGAGAGGATGCAGACAAGGAGATCCCATCTCCCATCGTTTACACTATTAGGAATTGTATTTACTCACAACATCGCAAAAATGGTTGAACGCAGTTATAAAGATAAACTTAAGACTCTCAAAATATCAATGAATCAATGGCTCGCAAGAGATCTAACTCCCTTAGGTAGAAATACCATATTGAAAAGTTTACTTTTACCGCAACTTAATCATTTATTTGTAAGTCTACCGAACCCAAACGATCAAATGATTAAGGAAATTGAGCAGCTCTGCTTTAAATGTATATGGAAAAACAAACCAGACAAAGTCAGTCGAGAAACTATCACAAAGAACTATGAATACGGAGGAATACGAGCTCCAGAGATAAAAAATCTTATTCAATCACAAAAAATATCATGGATTAAAAGACTCACCAACTCAGATTCAAAAGTAAGGAAATTGCTACAAACGGAAACACATTTGGACATCGGCAGCTTTATACAAACATGCGAAACACACATACTTGAATCAGTAATAACACAAGAAACAAATCATGGGGTAAATTCGTAACCAGAAAAGCAGAAAAAGCAAAAAATGCATGTGATATTTTATCCCAACCCTTATGGTTAAATGACAATATTAAAATAGATGGAAAACCAATCAATTATAAACATTATTCAAGCAAAGGGATTACTTATATAAACGACATGTTTGACGCCCAAGGTAACTTTTTAACGGTGGAACAATTAAGAAAATCGTTTGGGTGCAAAACTAACTTCCTAGAGCGTCAAGGAATAGTGGAATCAATTAAATACTACTGCAAATCCATAAAAAATCCATATTGAAGAAAAATTCCAAGCCCCGATCTTGCCATATCTTTTACGAAATATAGTAGGAAACCCAAAAGGATGTAGAGATATTTATGACATACTCATAAATGGTAAATCTAGAAAACCTTTAACATATCGAAACAAGTGGCAAAAAGAACTTAGTGAGTCTATTGACGATAATATATGGGAAACGATAGAAAAAACAACCTTTAAATCGTATAATAGTGTAAAACACTCGTGGTTTCAATACAGCATACTGCATAGGTTTCTGCCAGCAAATGATTTGCTAACAAAAATGAAATATAAAGATTCCAACACATGCACATTTTGCAAATCCGAGAAAGAATCAATTCTACATCTATTTTGTGACTGTAAAGTCATAAAAGCTATTTGGAAGAAAATAGAAGAATGGATATTCGAAAAAACAGGGTCAAATATTATCTTTTCAAAGAAAAATATTATTCTAGGATATTGTGAAAAGAGAAACCATGCTCTGAATTTGATAATAAAAGCGGTGAAATATAATATATACAAAATGAAACAAAGAGATAAACCTGAACTACTAGGGCGTAAAGACAACTATCTGGTCAAATCTGTTTCTCACAAAATTTTTCACTATGTCGCAATGGAGCAGCGCTATATATAATGACTCTATTACCAAGTACCTATTGATTTTGTAAAGTTTGATATTTGCGAATCTACCAACCCGGTTTGAACTGTATGACCTGGATTTATGAGAATCAAAATAAAAATTGTATAGATACTTCATAGGGTTGATCTGTTTCTCTTTCCCACCAATGGAGCAGCCACTCTGCCACTATTGATTTTAGTAACCTTGCCGGTGAGATGGGTGACCCATTCAGTGACACCACCGATCGGCTTCAGTCCCGGTTGGCCATCTCCCTCGCATACTGATGTCCGAATAAGCGCTCAGCCAAAGTCCTATTAAATCTCTCAACTATGGCTTGGCTGCGATGGGCTCCGCCCGTGCCACGCCTGACCTTTGTATCGTGTTTGGCTAGCAGTTGTGACACGACACCCATGAACTCCCGCCCGGGGTCAACTTGCAGCTCTGTTGGCCACGTCAGCGGACTGCGTTTGTATATGCGTTCGAATCCTCTGGCTACCTGGGCAGAATCTTTCGCGGTCAAGGGTTCGGCTTCCTTGTAGCGACTGGCTACGTCCACTACGGTTAAGGCATACTTGTACCTCTTGTCGTGGGGTAGGAACAGTAGGTCTGCCTGGTGAACGCTATTAGGTATGTTAATACCAAACTTCCTTCTAGGCACGTAGCGTGGTGGCGGTAAATAGATCTGCCACAGGGCTTGTTTTTCAAGCCACGCTTTGGCCTCCTCCGGGGGTACTCGCGCCATTTTAGCCAGCTTATCTACAGCGCTAGCTCCTTTCCAGTACCCACGCGGGCTATAGTAAATAGCCTCAAACTTTCTCTGGTTCCGTGACATATATATATCTATGTTCTTGGTTCAATTTTCTCATGCCCGTACGCGTACGTGTTTATCCCATCAATAGCTATCCAACGTTTAGTGTCCATCGGCGACAGGGACGTCTTGTTTATAGTCAGTCCGTATATCCTATGCCCATCACTTCTAAGTGTGTTCATTTTATGTCTAAAGGTACGGGTCTTGAACAGGGCTTCCTTGAATCTGGCGTGTTTGATGTGTTGTTTCACCACGTACTTCTTAACACCCTTAGCCTTCCGGATCTCACTATTGTCGGCCTTCAGGATGGAGTACATCTTAGGTCTCAAACCTATGTACTCGGCTATGGGCGTGCCAGCACACTCGTCCTTCATCTTACCTAGGACCTTTTTATTTACCGTACTGTGTATGGCATGGTCCTTGGGGTAGTCGCTGGTGTCGTACAAATCGAGGTGTTTTTTTCATGTCCTCGTACACATCCTCAGTTCGAATCTCCATCAGCAGGGAATCCGTGTGAGTGTACAGCACTTCACACCTGTCGTCGTACTGTTTCTTAAGCTCGTTGTAGTAAAAGTCATACATCAGGTGTTTGGATAAATCGAGGATGCTCATCCCCACGTAAACAGGCCGGTTGAATTTTATGTGGCTTTTCTTCATGTGTAGGGCAACCAGGTCATCGGTGAATATTTTGCTACGGTTGAATGCCCGGACTGGCTATCAGTCTCCTGAGCTTGTCTTCCTCATTCGACCAAACCAGCTTCACGGTCACGCGTTTCCTCAGGTTCTCCATAGTCTTACCGAACACCGAGTTGTTCATGAGCTTGTAGAGATTTTTCTCAAAGTCACTGGTGGCAAGCTTTCGGAGGTCTGTGTTCATTCTGATGTATGGCTCCATCCAGGGGCTCTGGTTGAACACGAGCACCCTGTGTATTTTGGTCAGCCTCATACCCAACGACAGGTACAGCTGTAGGTTGCGATAGTGAACGATGTACTTGGTCTTATTCATTAAGTTGGGCACGAGTTTTTCAACGTCTGCCACCCGCCCACCTAACAAGTTATGTTGGTACTCAGACATCCAGTCTGGGTTAACCCTCATACGTTCGGGGGCCAGGGGGGTAGCTGTTGTGTGATGTGTGTAATGCCTTGGGGTATTCCAAGTCAACCTCGAGGATATAACCTTTGTTCGAATCTGGTGCGATGCTCATAACATCGACCTCGTGTGACGCCCATTCGAATCCCACTGTGGGTAGATACTGGCTCATGGCCCAGCCGTACAGGTTGTTGGCGTCGAGGTAGAGAATGTGATTGGTTGGCTTGCTCGGGTCGTAGCCCTTCACGTATTGATTATTTGCTTTCGCCTATCATTTGGTTGCCATGGAGATCCCGCCTCGCAAGCCTTTCTCAATGAATAGGTGCATGTCATAATCTGTGAGTAATTCTAACTTAACTCCGGTATTTTTCAGCAAGGCATCCCACGACAGACCTGGGCTGGTGTAATACCATGCGGGGTCGAGTTTATACTGCTTGAAACATGTCCGCCTAAACGTCTCAAACACGTCAGCTAACAGCAGTACATCTGTCCTCAAGTACAGGTCGTGATAGTCACCCAGGTTCTTACAACCCAGTTTATTCCATACATTAATAGCGTGCGAGTAATCGTCTTGGGATATTTCCGAGTCTGTCAGATTGCTGTAAAATTCTCTGATGGGGGGTAGTCTGGTCTCGGCGAACTTGGCCCAACCATCCATGTACTCATAGGGGTACACACCCTTCCTCATCAGCAGGGGTCTAGTCTCGGCGTCTGTGTATCGATCGGTAATAGGGAAGGTATCGTTGGCCTTGACCAGACTGTCGAGTGATGACAGGAGGAACTGAACTGAGTCGATGAACCTAAGGCCGTTTAAGCTGAAGGAGATGTATCTCTCCATGTTGTTGGGGATGCACGTTATATTACCATCGATTTTCGCGATGGCCTGCATGATCAAGTGTGAGTCATACCCTCTCAAGTTGTGAAAGACAACGGGAATGTTTATTGTCTTAGGGTTGATTCTAAGCTTAAGGTTACACGCGCTGTGAGCAGCGCCTCTATACTTACCGGTTACGTGACAGTGATCTCTCACTGAATCACCGTTAAGTGGTGAGTCACACACGTGACAATTAGTGCTACAGGCGTGAGCTAGTCGGTCGGCGACGGTCATACGCATGGGAGCGATTGTATACAGTGTATTCCTAATAATTTTTTCTTCCTCCTGCAAACACTTTAGAAACCTTTCAGCCGCGTCAGGACCCCTGTACACTACCGGAGCTTTCGTTTCCCCGTCACAACGGACGACAACGTATCCAAACCCACAGGCTTCATGCTCCTGTGTTTTGAGTGTGCAGCTCTCACCTGTGGGTAGAGCATTGGGGGTATCAACTGGTTTGACCAAGGCTTCAAAGTCGGCGTAGATGACATAAGGCACAGACATTTGGTTCTTGTGGTTGTCGAATTTTAGGATATTGTCACCTTCCTTAGGCATGTCGACTCGTATGGCCGTCTGCCCCACACCTTGACAATCCTCCCGGTGGGATTCTAATAAATCAGCTCGGCTGAAACCGTGCAGGCATCGCACACAAAAGTGTTTTTTCCCAACGTGTTTCGACTGGTCGTGCAACAACCGGCTGAGATGTTTTATCCACGTGTAGTGATACTTTTCACCTCGTTGGATCATGAATATATTGATAACTTGGCGACCCTCCTCCCCCAACACTGGACTGACCCTGTGTACTATTGTTGTGTTGCCTTCATGTCCAAAGACGACGTTATAAGCTAGATTATTCTGTTTTTCTACTTTAGTGATCTGAGATATGGGGGTGGGTTCATCTATACCATCCCAGTTGAGCCCATCGTCTTGGGGATAGCTAGAAAGCCTGTTCGAATTAGTGTCAGCTGGAAACAAGGCTGACCTGGTAGCTACCCTCAGGCAATCGTCTCCTCTATTCTTGACGTTTACCATGGCCTGTTTTTTCTTATAGTAGGGGGACAAGTCTAGGTATGACCCACCTCTGAACGGCACGTAGTTAGCTATGTCTAGATAGACATTATCGATTTTATCTACAGCCCACCCGGACCCCAAGTGTGTGTAGCGTTCTAGGTATTCTCGTATCTGCTGAAAACTAGTATCAATTGATGCGTCAATGGTCTCTGTATGCGTGACAACCTCTTGCCTACCTCTGAAGTAAGGCTGAACGTACTCAGTGACCACAGTGGGGGTTCCCCCTACCTGCTTATCGAGCGACATTTTAACTGTGATCTGAAATTTGATACTTCCAAGATCGTTTAGTTCCTGGTTGACCTTATCAGCTATCAGAGGCTTGATATCTGTGATGTCTATGTTCCTATCAACATGCATGCGCCAGCCTCTCAAATAGTTGCCTACAGCGCGCTCAGTGCGCACGAACTGTAGGTCAATAGCTCTATTCTGCCGTAATAGTTCTACAAGCTGTGGTTTCTTCATATGGGAATATCCCTCTAACCCCAAATTACGTGCCTCGGCTTGTAATTGTTTTACAGTGGGAGGTTTTGCTACGGGGGCATGTGATAACAATGCGATTAACCCGGCTCTCCCCAGGTTTGAATAACCCGTGAGCCCAAGCTGTTTTGCCTGGACTTTTAATTGTTTTACCGTGGGAGGGGCTTCTAAACCTAGTAATTTCAACAAGGCTGGCTTCCTCATTCGAGAATACCCGATCACACCATGGCGTCTGGCGATTTGTTTGAGCTCACGTATAGTAGCCATAGCTAAGTACACACCTAAGAGAATCAATGTCTAATTGGGCCGCCGTAAAGGTAGAAAAATTAGAGATAGACCTTATCGACCCACCACAGCCCACAAACATAGCTATACGTAGGTGTGCACAAACTCTAATTGGGTCACTGGCAAAGGGAGGTAACTCCTCCAACCTTGAAAAAATATAGTGAGGCGCTCATAAAATCACTAGATGGGCCGTTTCAATCCAGTACTTACACTGTTGGATATAGTATTCCTTGAAGTTGTACAGGTATTCCTGTATACTTGTAAAACAATTTATTTGGTATTGAGTCGTGATGTCTCCCTCACATGTGAAGGGGCGAGTACACTTAACACCCTCCTTAATCCATGCCACTTCCAATATGACCTGAAATCTGAAGCGTCCCCATAAGTTCAGTTCATCTTTGAGTATGTTTTTAACCAGAGATTCGATGTCCCTGGGGTCAATTTCCACAGACATAGTTATACCTAGGTGTGCACAGTGTCTAATTGGGGGTCTATCCTGAGAAGTCGCCTACGTTCTTTTATGTAGGCCTTTTTATTCTCGTAGATGAGGTGATGTCTGACTACGTTCGCCCCGTGAGCTTTACATAGGCAGTAGTGCCCTTTAACCCCTATACCACACACAGAACACGTGTAGTTAGGACTTCCCATGTGGAAACAACAGTACCCCTCAGTCCTACATCTCCTATCACAGGCTTCTTTCTTCCCCATAAGTATGTATTCGCATCGGTATGGAGCAGGTCTCATGTTTAGCATACTTATATGAGTACTTAGTCTAATTGTTTCGCAACCAACGCAGTCGCTGCTATACCCAGCGCTATGAAGACCAGTTCACGGTCCATTTGCCCCTTGGATGGTGTGTAGTACTGAGCGAGTGTAGGTTTATTGAGTGGTTCCAATCGTTTACCAGTTAGTAGGTAGTATTGTCTCACTGCGTCGTCGACATCGTGGAATGTTTGAACGGCATGGTTTTCACGCCTGAGTTGTTCGTTAATGTAATCGATCCTCTGGAGGCGTTTTTTAGCGTACTCGGATTGTGCTGTTTGTAATTTCTCAATAGCGAGGTTATGTCGCTTCCTTTCTTCCTGTATTTCAGCCGCGTGTGACTCTCGTAGTTTCGAGAAGAGGAAATTACTCCCGGAAAATGCCAGGGCATTTACTAACGCACCACCGACCATCATGGCAATCGTAGCCATCCTATATTTACTTCATAATATTTTCAGGTAGTATCCCTTGTTTTACTAGGATGTCCTTTGTGGCCATCGCCATACCAAGGTTAATTATGAGCATACCCATATCCTGCAGGTTGAAATCTAGCTTGATAGTCGGTTGTTTAAGCACCATTTTGGTCAACCGAGCGTATCCTACGGCTAGACTGGCGACCACGGTGGCGTGGTATGCGTCGTTGACGAACGTTTTCTCCTCAGACATTATGTATATGATATAAAAATATTAAATTATAACATGATATGTGGGTTGACCTCTAATTGTGGGGCCGGATCCTTGGGATCCCTGTGTCGTGTATATAACCACGAGATAACCACGGCAGCAGTTACGCCTACAGCCAACAAGAGTCGGGTCGGGTGAGTCACCGTGATAATTTTATGTTGGTTACACCACCTTTTTTTACCGGCAGCTACTCTCTTAGGATTCTTCTGCCTGGTTACTGTGGGTTCCCCCAACGTGGGGGTCTGGGTCTCCTCTGAAGGGGTCTCCTCCAGTTGGGGTTTCCCCAACGTTGGTGTCTCCTCCTGTGCAGCATCCATCTATACTATTATTATTATTTTTCCCCTCAAATTGGCAATACTTTGCCGTGATAATCGCCGCCGTCACCGGGGCTAACAACATACCGTATTTGTGGTACAGCTGGCAGCTGATAGAGCTCAAGGCGTGTTCGATAAAAGGGTCTTTCTCGAGGTCTTCCCACAGGTAAAGTCGGCGCTCCGGGGGGATGGGAAGGAAGTATGACGCAATACCAGTGTATATCTGGGTCATAGCCGATCCTATTGTCTTTGTCATTTCTGCCCCGAGTCTAGACTCGTATCTAGCGTGCAGCTTATCGATTTCTTCGGCTGACATTTTATGAATTTTATCTGGAGTGTACTCCCCAAAGTAATGTTTGGCTTTGCCACCAACAGCCAACGCCACCAGTTTCTCTCGCTTATCATCGTCCACCTGTGGTGATTGGGGTACCAACAGTTGCTCTAGCAATTCCTCACACTCCATCTTATAATGTAACAAGTAAGTTTTAGTTTTAACAATATAATACCCTATGCAGGCAAAACACAGAGAAATGAAGGTTAAGTTGCACACGACGAACACTTCAAATACCATAGCTATAACTAAATGCTAAGCATTTGCTAAGCATTTGCTAAGCTTTGCTAAGCATTTGCTAAGCTTTGCTAAGCATTTGCTAAGCATTGCTAAGCTAAAACACCCTATAGGCCACTGGTTGGTCGGTCTTGAGCACGAGCTTAGCGTGTTTAGTTTCAGCGAGCTGTTTCTTCACCCGTTCCCGTTCTAATTTGCTCATCACATCGTTCTCTCTCAAACACTCCTCGAACGAATCCCTGTCCTTGCAGTGAAATAAGGCCACCCATCGCGTCTGCTCCCTGAGGTCTTTCAACACCGAGTTGAACTTCTGCGTTAGCACCCAGACGCTGTGATTTGCGTGCCGGCCGGAGAAGGCCAGGTACGATAGCATGTCTCTCTTTTTTGTTATCTCGCGATTAGCGCTGCAGTCGTCTAGTATGAACAACGTCGACTCCCCTTTAAATTTCTCGTGAAGAGCTTTCAACCAGTCCTGCAGGCGTGTTCCCGGGTCGACTTTGTGTACGTCTGGGTCCGTCATCACCCAAGGTCTTTCCGTGTACGTTTTATTCATGCTCAGAGTAGGGCACATGATAACGATGTGGTCGAACACATCCCTGTAGTACCCCTCCAACATATCCAACACGAAAACGGTCTTCCCACAGCCAGTCTGCCCACACACTATGGCGCAGTGTGGGTCGCGGGGGAAATCAGCAGGCAGTGGCCTAGTAGATGGCTTGCACGAGTCTCCCATTGTCTATATTAAGTTGCGCGTCCATAATAACGTACAGATATAATTTCAACTTGCCAGCGGGTTGAGCCTTCTTGGTAATCTGGATTGTTATCCCCTCGCTGCCGTTGTCTATGCGGCGACCGCTACCGTGCAGTTTATCGTCATCCGTGGATCGCATGTCCAACCACAGCGCGTACTTGGTGGTCAGGTATTCACCGATCTGCACGGAGGATAGGTCCAGGTCTTTGGTTATGTATGGGTGTTGTTTGATGGCCGGTAGCTTTTTTATCTCATCCCACTGCTGGTATGCCCTCATACCATGACTGAACAGCTGGTTGGGCACGCCCTCGATGGTCACTTCCACCTTTTCAATCTCGGGGTTGAAAAACTTCTCGCTGTCCCTCTGGAATGGCTCGTAATCCTCCGGGGACGACCAGGATGCCTTTCATCGATCGCGCCGGCACGTTCAGGTTGATATTCCACACAGTGTCGCTCTTATCCCGCACGACTGATCTATGCCTCAGTATGCGATCGTACAGGATGGCCACCTTCCCCGAGTACTGGCTTCGAACCTGCCTGGCCAGCTCCGGGCTAGTGACCATGTCGAACTCCAGAGAGATGTTGTCTATGACGTAACTGGCCTCATCGCCGTTCGGCGTACGCACTACTTTGCTGTAGTCGTTAAACGTTAGCTCGTATTCAAGCCTATCACCCAGCGCGGCCTGGTAAAACGGCGTGTGTGACGTGAGCAACTCGAAGTCGAGCGGCACGCAGAACCTGTTCCCGTACGCTTGAGCGATGGCCTTGTCACCGTCCGATATCTTGTCTAACTGGTCTTGCGTGAAGGCATACCCAATGCGCAACCTGGTCGATTTGCTCATACCCTGGTACACGTCATTGACGCGTTCTCCCTCGCTTTTCCAGAGGTCCCCGTAGCAGTGAAACACGTCGCTGTCGTCGATGCTCAGCACCTCGTTACCGCTGATCTTGATGGTGGTTTTCTTGATGATGGCTCGACCTACGTTCCGCACTAGCTCGCGTTTGTCGTTGGTGAGGTCAACGTGAGGTTGAACGCCAGTCGAACCGTGCCTGGTACAATGAGGTCATTCTCGCCAAGGTTTGGGAATCTAACCAGCAGCGTTTGATTCTGGTCTATCTTGCTGGGATTGTTGGTGATGGTCACCGACTGGCGCACGGCTCTGACACCTAGAGGCTCTCTTGATCTTCTGAAAGGATCTAGTTTTCTACCATACATTGTTATATAAATGAAATATATAAGTTTTAATACTAAATAATGGCTGAAGGCGGTTATGAGTACATCCCTATGGATGATATGTGGGATGATAGTGCCCAGGCATTCGAGGGGGGATTTCATGCAAAGCAACGAACTCGTGAAGCAGGCCATCAACGGGTTTTACGATGGTTTAAAAGGGGATAGAAATTACGTAGAGCCGTGGGGGCGAGACTATACCAAGTTTACTGTAGATAAGAAGGGCACGCTGCGATTGAGGGCTCACCCGGAGATCGATCTCATGAATAAGCGCACGAGAGAACCGCTTGCCTTATCAACACTCGGCAGTCGCCATGGGGGTGACTTTATCCACGATGAACTAGGCTTCATAGATCCCCTTCAAGATCTGCAAGACATCAGGGGCGCCACATCGGATCAAGACATGACTGATAACATTGAAAAGCTGTTGGCCACCTACCATGACAAACCCTTACCCGGGTTCGAATTTACCGCTCGAGAACTGCGTGGGCTGGACATGGCCATGCAAACCATTCGCGGACATCTTGTGAACAACACGGCCAAACTGGACGCGATAGACGACAACATCGCCCATGAAAAGGTCAAACTCGGTGAAACGGAGGACGAGTCTCTGAAAGCCACCATCGAGGAACGAATACGTAATTTGGAAGAGGAAAGGAAGACCCGGCTGGAAATGGCATCCTCCTTCCGACACCAGCTTCGATCCCAGGTCAGCCGTGCGTGGGAAACCGTTGATCGAGTCCTCCACCAAGACACCACGCTAGCTGACAGGATTCGGATCCTGTTCTGGGAGCAAGGGA
This sequence comes from Haliotis rubra, assembly GCF_003918875.1. Taxonomy (NCBI): domain Eukaryota; kingdom Metazoa; phylum Mollusca; class Gastropoda; order Lepetellida; family Haliotidae; genus Haliotis; species Haliotis rubra. Next base: position 118,974 of record NW_025767540.1, read on the forward strand.
TCACCATCGCCAGCATTCTGACTGCATTGGGCTTCATCATATCAACCCTGGTGGTGTCATTGAGTGGGGGTACCCCCACGCCTGCACCAACACCAACACCCACAGGTGGCGCCAAAGACTGGATAAAAAAACACCTGAAATCCCTAGGGGAGGCCCTGGCTAAACTGGCTGGTAAGGCGGCCGAAGCCCTGCCCGGCATCCTGGGTAGCATCGTCTCGTGGCTGCTGAGCGCTCTGGCTAAAACTGCCACGTGGCTCAGTCAAAACCTGTGGGCAGCCATCGTCGCCGTGGCGGGTTTGGTGTACGTAGCGGCTAAGGAATTTTTAACCAAATGAGTCCCAAAGCTACCCCACCAACCACCAGGGCTGTTTTACGATCGATGTGCTGCTGATTGACGCCTGAACGTGTGGGGTGACCCCACAGGGGGTGTTGGTTGAACCCTAGGCTCCGGGGGTGGCGCCACTATACCCGTTTCACCGGTCGTGGGTGGTGGGACGTGGGGGACGTTGACATCGAGGTTGACGCCCAACTTTTGGTCCGCCGTGGCTATGACTATTTCGTTGTTGTAGCCCACCACTTTTTTTACTCTCAGTTGCATATCGCTCGGAGCCATGTACAACCCCACGTCGAAGACGTAGTCGACTTTCGACCTGGCATATTCCAACACGTCTTGGTAGCGTTTGATGGCACTCGGGAGATCAACTGGAGCATTGATAGCATCCTCAACGTTGACAACGAACTGTTTCTGAGCGTCGTAAGCAGTCCCCTTACCTAGGATATTGGAACGCGTTTGCGTCTGCGCACCCAACAGCGCCCACACGTACGTTCGAATCGAGTCGTTTAACCTGATTACCCCGGCACGAGTGAACCCTCTCGACGTGTCCAGCATGAACTTTTTCCAGTCATCCGCTGCCCCCTGCTCAAACCTCCAGACTCGGTAATCCTTGCTGTTGTCGAAAGCCATGTAACGGTCATCCCACTCGTTGGTTGTGAGGTGATGATACGACTTGTATCCCCATTCTTTCAACTTCTCGCTGGCTTCCACGAGGGGCATGTTGTGAACGATGGGGATACCCAACCCGTGGTTCGGGCCCGGCAAACGCCAATCCGTCTTCGTGTTTAGTTCGAATTCGTTGCAAATACGTTCGTAGGCCCGTCTATCGTACTGGTTGTTTACTGGGTTCCACGCCTTTTCCTGTGGGAGCGGGGCGCTGATCTCTTTGAGGATACGCCTGACCTGGTAGTACACGTGGAACGTGAACACAGACTGACTCAGCGGTCCACGCCGAGTGTCGGTCAATGTCACACCACACCCCGTTGTAGCGCACCACACGGCGAAGTTGAGTTGATTCTGCCAGAACTGCATCGGTTTGTTGAACCAAGCGTGAACTACCTTGGCGTTAGTCACCGAAAACTTATACCGGTCGAACACATCTATGAACTGGGCGTCGAAATACAACCCAGCAGCGACCACGATCTTCATGTGGGGGAAATCTACGTCCAGTTTAGGGTAAAACACTCCAGGGGAGTACATTTTAAAACTATTATATAATGAGTTTATATACTCTAACATGTACATAACACTTCCAGGAATAACGAGCGGTGAGGCTGTTCAGCTGACGCACGCGATCGATAACACGTCGGGTCAACTCGAAGTAGCACTGTGCGATATCACCTACCTACCGCGATGGACTAACATCAACGCCAACAACAATAAGCTGATCGTCGGTGGCACTCGCAACCAGATAACTCACGGCTACTACAGCGTGTGCTCGCTAAGCGACGAGGTCTTCAAGCCCCTGGGAGCCGAACTCAAGATTAACGACTCAAACGGCACAGTGGTGTTAATCAACAACGGAAGAAACTCCTTGAGGCTCAGCCGACCATTGGCGAGGACACTCGGTATGCCGCCGGACGAGATAAAACCAACGACTACCGCCACAGGCACGAAGTTACCCGACCTAGTACCGTACCGAGAGCTGTGCATTCATCTCAACCAGGTGAGCACAACGGACAACATTCAAGGGGGTCACCCTTCCACTATACTGAGAGCCGTACCGGTGAAAACGGAGAAATACAACGACGGTAGAACCGAGTCGTTTTCACCGCGGCAGTATAAGAGGTTAACCCAGGGCAACATCCCTGAGCTGATGATATCGGTGTTAGATATAAATCATAATCCCGTGAATATAGGATACCTCAGCATAACGCTGCACATAAAATGACCAGCGCACAAGGCCCTGGAATGAAGTTGAAAAAATGCATCAATGTGGGGATCTCCGACCTCGGGGACACACGCGGATTCGACGACCCCGGAGTAGATGGTAAATTGTACGCCTTGCAACTGAAAAACAACATTTACAAACGCGTTGAAGTCCCCTCCAATGGTACTAGCAATCTAAGTGATATAGTAGATACCTCAAGAGCGGTCGTCAACACTAAGTACACCCTTGTCAACACCGGTGATGATAACTGGATAATATACCCATCGTTCGGGGGCAAACTGTTCGACTTAACCGATGTTGAGAGCACTACCGTCGCCCGAAACAAACCATATACGCTCGTCTTCACCGATGAAGACAAGTGGGTGTTATTACCCGATAAAGACGACTGGTTTCTCAATATTAGGCTCGGCTCCCCCTACGTGTTCACGGATAACAAAGACAACTACCTAAACAAAGTCGTGAACAACGGAACCCTGCTAGTGGCTTACGTCCCGACTCAGAGACGTAGCGTAGTCATCAGCCCACTCGCCAGTATGGCAGCCCATATGCTATCGAGTAAAGCGGGCATGCAAAACGTGGTATTGCAGTTGGTGTCTGAATTCGAAGGCGTGGTCAAGATACTGGAGAGTCTACCGGCGAACTCAACACTGGTCATCCAAGTCTACCTAGGGGAACCATCGCGGAATGATGTCGAGATCGTGAAGGGGGTCAAACTCCGGTGGGGGAATCAACACCAGTATCACGTTTGCAACGTTTACGTGCGGGTGGGTGTCGACTCCAAAACCAGTCTGCAGGGCGTCACAGTGGTCGTGGAAGACACGATATCACTAACCAAGATATTCCTACCCGACAACATACACTTCATGGGGGTGAAGTGCACCCCTGAACTATTATCAGAAAACCAGTTGGAAATTATATCGTAATAGTATTATAGCAATGACCAGGCACGCCCCAACGCTACGCTTAACGACTTAGGGGACACGGAGGATTCGATCAGCCTGGTGAGGAAGACACCTTATACATCCTGCACTTCAAAGACAACGTGTATAGGCGGATACCGTTATCAGATTTTAAAGAGCCTGAATGGTTAGTCAACTTAACCCTCACCTCACCTTATATCTCCTTTGGAAAAAATAATACTATCTCCGAGATTAAGAACAACGGCATGCTTCTAGGATCGTTCGTTCCGGAATCTAGTTTACTAATCATACCAATACCAGACTTCTCGAGTAACATGTTATTTTCCAGTGAGAAGGTAAAGACAGAGTTCTTTATAGTAGTTACCGATTAGATAGAAGTGTCGCGGAAAACTACACATTAATCATAGACGTCTATCTCGGAGATATAAGTTTGACTAGTGATTATATTTACATTATAGATGATATGAAGATAATTTGGGAAGCCAGGTGTAATAAACCAACGTTGTCGTATTACTAAGGTATCGGGAAACAGAACCTTTAGCAAGCCTTGATGGAGTTCGTCTCCTTAATGGACTTAGATTTAAGACCCTGCTTTTTACACGCACGCTAATCTAAGTATTATCAGCTTTAAGTACATTAATCGAAGGTTAAATGAAACCCAATTAAAATATCTTTCGTAATATATATTATAGGATGGGGCTGTACCCAGTCGTAGAGGAAGTAGCGAAGACCCTGGAAACCGTAGACGGGTTCCGCTTGAGGCAGTTATGTGATGTAAAACGCCAACTAGAACAAGACCGCGACACGCGGACAGCACTATATAAGAAGTACCATAGAGCTTTCAATGCCGTGGACGGGACTGATACTGCCCTTATGGCAACCAGCATGGGACTAGGGGCGGCAGGTGTTGGGTTGTTAGCTACCATCGTGGCTGCACCTGTAGTGCTAGGCATTGAAATAACAGCTGGGGTGACAGGGGTGTTAGGGTTGGTGCTTAAGTTTGCATCACGCAGACTGCATCGTAAGGCGTTGAAACACGACGAGATCAGGGTTCTGGCCGAAGCAAAGCTGAACACGATAAGTGAGCGTATTTCCACGGCACTCACTGACAGTAAGATCTCAGAGGAGGAGTTTCGTTCAATCCTCTCTGAACTCACAAAATATGACAAAATGAAACAAGAGATTCGATCCAAGTCTCGTAAGTCTGCTGCTATCAGCGAGGACGAGAAAAAAAGTACATAGAACAGGGGATACAAAAAGCCCGGCAAGCCTTTATTACGAACACCAAAGAGATCATAGGCGATTCACATTAAACTGTTTCATTGACATAGTGTCACAGTAGTGTCATAGCGGCACGTTAGATGGAGTCCATGCAATCCCAGGATAGACCCGTTAAACCGACATACTTTAGCCATGTCCCCGGTAGCTCAATCGGTTAAGCAGTGCGGTTTGTGAGGTGTACATGTGGGGTTCGTATTCCGCTTGTGTCTGAAATTTTTATAGGTTGAGAAAGTAGTAGATACAATGGTAGCAAGAGCTAAGGGTCCGACCAAAGTCTTATTTGGGAAATAAGGCTTTGCAGAGGCTTTTGTTGGACTTGATCTCGGACTATCATTGTATCTACAACCACTTGACTACTCCATTTCTTCGAGGACATGGAGCCTGTAACCCATTGAGCAACTCACGGGGATGGGGCAACCCCTCTAACCACAACAATCCCTCTAACCAAAACAATCCCTCTAACCACAACAATCCCTCTAACCAAAACAATCCCTCTAGCCACAACAATCTTTCTAACCATACCAATCCCTGTTACCATGACAGAACAATTACTCTGGGGTTGTCCAAAGAAGTACAGATCCTTGGGGTCCAGGGTAAAATGTTGTGATGGTAGTGTTGTTTAAAGTGATTTAAACCCATGGATGGTCAGACATTGTGTCACTGTTTCAACTCTCATTGTTACAACCTCTCTCACTATTAAGGTCACTCTAACCATTACAATCACTTCCCATGGTTACAATCACTTTTCATCACAATCACTCTCAGTGTCACAATCGCTCACAGTGTCAGCCACTGACAGTGGCACAATAACTCTCCATCACAATCCCTGACAGGGTCGCAATCACTGACATTGTCACAATCACTCTTCATCACAATCACTCACAGTGTCACCATCATTCTCCATCACAATCACTCTCCGTGTAACAATCAATCACAGTGTCACAATCACTCTCAGTGTCACAATAACTCTCCACCACATTCATGCTCCATCACAATCACTCTCACTGTCGACATCACAATCGCCAATAATGTTACATCGCTGGTACAATATTACAATCACCTTGACAAGTCTCACCTGGGTCAGGCTGTGGATGCCAGTCCCCGTTTGCCCCAGCTCCATGGTGCTGCCAATTGCGGTGAAGTAAGAAGATGGCAGCTGCCAAGGTCACCAATAAGGGAAATGCTGTTAAGAAAGCTCCCAGCATGCTCAACTGTACACCAAGTGGTCTTTATTTTATGGCAACACAGTAAAATGTCCCACCTGCGAAACCTGCGAACATAACGCACATCATAAACACTGATATCTGACTATCCAGTTATCCAGGCTCTTTTGTTAAGTAATTTACTTCCATGGACCGTGAGAAGACGTTTAGTTAAGCGGTATTGTTAACTTATCCGAGTTTAGTTAACCAGACTCTAATAGTGATAATTAATGAAGAAAGTTGCCGGGACCAAAGAAAAGTGTTTACTTATCAGGTCTGTTTAGTTAAGCGGTCTTTATTTAGGCGGTTTCTACTGTATTATATGGACAATTAACATTGGAAAGTAGAGCACAACTACAGTATGACCATAAAGTAGTGACATCATCTAAAAAAGATTAAACCCTACCAAACTACCCCATACTTCTACCCCCAACATATTTTCTGGTAAATTTCCCAAATTCAAAATTCACATACAAATTGAAATGCAACCCACCCGTTCAGGTTGGTCTCTCTTTCAGTGATGTTCACCCCTTTTTCGATCTAACACTAAACATGGTAAATGGCCTGGCAGGCCTGTTTGTGAAACACATGTTGGAAAGTGCAAGTAAAATCTCGAAATCATCATCAACTAATATGTAATGGTCTCATCCTTAACGATGCTAAGGTTTGAATTGATGCTCCGGGTGCCATCCCAACAGACACCAAGACTGTGCGAGTCAGCAGAGAGTGCTTCTTGAATACTAGTGTATCTCTTTGTTGAGTACAGACTTGCTCTCAACTTCCGAAGAACATGCTTCAGCTGATTAGCACAAATCTACAAGATTAACCAAAAGCGTTATCACATATAGTCATGTTTACTATGTGATCAGTGTTGTACATTGACCTCCAAAGTTAAGCAATCAGTTAACCCAGAAATCCAAACACAGGAGGATTCAGCGCGAAAGCAACAAGACACATACTACAGGGAACAAATGTATGATAAACTTATGACCATTTACATATTAATACAAATTACTGCAAAGTAATTACAATGACAGTATTACAATAGGGTGGCAATATTTGACGGAAGTAAAATTACACAGGCAGTTTGTCATGCATCCGCCGAGCAGGTAGGATAGGGGAAGACCGCGAAAAGACAGCTGAAGAGCGGACAGACCAGCAGGAGGCAAGCCATGGACACAGAGGGATCTAACACTGACCAGCCTATCCAGGCGTTCTGCTGGTCAAGTGTCAGTCTGACTTCTCTGACTTCCCTCCATAGTGCCTGTCAGACTATGCTTGAACTGTTCACACTGCCTCACATAGTTCAGTCCCTTCTGGATTCCGCGACAAATTTTTAAGAATTCCACGGCAAATATAAGTAAATTCTGCATCCCATTTTTCAAAATTCCGAAAAAAAATCTGCAGTTAAAAACTTGAAAAAACATACAAACTAATGCAATTTCAAACTTCAAAAAGATCGATGTGGTGAACATAATTGCAGTAACAAACTCAAATAATATTATTGTAAGGTGGTGAAGAAAAATGTAATTTTCTGACTAAAATTTAAATTTTATACTTATCCTGACTCATGCTAAATGCTTGTCCTTGTGAATGATAGTGGAACACTTGAAATCCCTTGAAGTGTCCTTCCACAAAGCGGACGTAAAATCACTACTCACCCAGGAGTTGCCTCCCTTGCCCCTTTGGCGCTCTTTTGGTCACCTGACCGACCATGCCTTGTCACTCTCTCCGTTTGAATGCCCGACACCCGGATTTACAGGGAAATCCAGAGTGCCATAAGAGGGGAGGTTGGGAGGGCTGACCTCATGAGTCAGGATAAGTATAAAATATCAATTTTAGTAAGAAAAGTACATATTTTTCCTCATCCTGACTCATGCTAAATGCTTGCAGAATCCGTCTGAATCGGTGGTGGGTCAGGCCACTTCTGGATTCTCTGGCTGTAGATTTACGTCCCGGATTACCCCCCATTGGAACTTATGACGGCACTGCTGATGATTCTGTTCTTTCAACCACAACTTGTCAGATTTCTTCCGAAACTTCTCCTGACATTTCGTGTGGATTTTTAGATATACTAATGTTCCATTAGTAATCCATTGCAACTCCATCTCTTGATGTGCGCATCAAGTGGAGATGCGACCCTTGTTCATGTACGAGTATGTCCTATACAAGTACAGGGTCTATCACCCATGCTAGCCTTTCCTAGACGTGTGCATGGACTTTAACCATTTGCTCTCCAGAGCGTTGGTTTTCATAAGTCACGTGATAAAAAGGGTGATATTTTTCTCATCACCTTTGTGGAACCGTTAGTTGTTGTGCTACAACAAGTGGCCCAAACTGGTGAATGCCTGAGATGTCTTCGGTGGCAATGTCTCTGAGGAAGTGGTTGGCAAACACTGTGTCCGATTTCCAAAAGCAGCCCTCCATTATTGTTGTAATCGAGCAGTTTCCATACAGAGCAATTGTATACGCCAAGGCTCAAGTCCCGCTGCTTTGTAGGCCCTTAGTATAACGGCTCTCATCCATATCGATATCGTTGTCCGTGACACTTCCGTGGGCGTCTCAGTAGATAAGGGGATGAATAGGCGCTTGAATTTTCGTCTCTTTGTATTTGTCCTTTGTAGGTAGACTTTTAGTGCTCTGACAGGGCATAAGGATAGATCCTGTGTTTCCTGTGGTCCAAGGACTGTAGAGAGTGCTGGGATATCAGGCTGGCCGGGCAGTTGTTTCTTGGCAATAAAATCCCATCTCAGTCCTAGATGTACGATGTCTTGATTCAAATCGTGTTCGTTCGAAGTCCAGAGCATGTATTTCTGACATCCGTGCTGCTGTTGCTAGGGCGATCAGGAACAGCGTTTTCTGAGTCAGTAGTTCAAAGGATGTCCATTTTAGAGGCTCGTAGGCATCACTGGTGAGATGTCGTAGAACTATGTTGAGATCCCAGGCAGGAGCCTTGAAATACTTTTGTAGGTCTTCCAACTTGAGTAGTGCCAGTATCTCTGGTACTTTGGTCAGCTTGACACCCGTCTTCATGGTGATTACTGTGCTGAGCGCAGCCAGGTACGTTGAGAGTGTTGAACCTTTTAAGCGTCTCGTCTGTTGCAGATGACACAGGTGTTCATACCCTCGCTGGCCAATAGGGCACGACCAAAATCAGTTGCAGCGTTGTCGTCTGCTAGATTTCCTGTATTACTTGTGGTAGTAGTGCTGGAGGTGGAAACGCATAAGCGTTTGGTCCTTCCCATGAGATGCTTAAAGCGTCTGTTGCCAATGCCTGAGGATCCGGAATCGGAGAGACGAATGTTAGTAGCTGCTTGTTGAATTTTGTTGCAAACAGGTCTATCACCGGTACTAGGAACCCTTGCCATGTCCGTCATGGAAGCAGAGATATGATCGATTCTGGAATCATGGCTTGAAGCTTGTCTCATCAATCTTCCGGTAATTTCTTTGAGAGGCATTTTAGAAGTTGTGAAGATGAAGGAAAACTGATTTCTATGGAAAGTCAACTTCTTTATTGCAATGAGTGTGACGTTTCGGTGTAGGAACTAAAACCGTTATCAAGCAAGTGATACAACAACTGAAGCAAGGAGAATATATACGTAGCTGTATAGTGAGTATGTACAATTAACAAGGTTGATGTACCTTGAATATTTGATAAGTGATTTAAGCAGAGGAGGTTGATGTCCATCTGGCTTCCATGCTCCCCTCCTTTGTGCTTGTAATCACAACTATTGTACGTCAACTCATCAATTGTATAAACTCAACTCTAATCACAATCAATCACTCTGTACATCAGAAAATTATTACCTTAGGAATAAATCATCTTTAATCGTGAATATTTTTAAAATATCATTGTAACAAATGTCGCAGTTCGTTTTTGTGTAACCAATTATAGTTTGGTCATTTACCCTGACTTTACTAGATTACAAACGGATCGAAACAAAGTAGTTACACATTCAGTGATGTCAATACAATGACAACTCTGTTTTACAAAGATTACACTACCATACATATTGAGTCACTGACACCATGACAATCAAAACTCTTGAAAATATAATGGAATTTCCTCAGTTTCCACGGGATGAATCTGTTAAAAGCACTGAGATAGGTAACACAAACCTTAACCCTCAACTAACCCTTAGCTGTAACGTAGAGCAGTCCTGAAAGAGACCAAACGCTGACCATTCTGAAGCACTGCTTGAAAACAATAGCCAATAAACGTCAAGTTAACTAGACCCTGTCAACATATTCCACAAGAAAAGTTTCTGCTCGAGTGACCACATCCTGGCTAGGATTATCACGTCACCAGACTTTTCACTATTTATCCAAATACACTTGTGCTAATAAGAACAGACTAACCTAATATAAGAATTGAAGTGCACATTACATTTTGTTAAGCATAATTCCATAGATACATTACTACAACTGTGACAAGTGTGGAGCATGACAACATAGCACTACACATCAACAAGGCCATGTAACCACTTCTCTGTATGGGCTTTCACGACAGAACAACCCGGGAAGATCCAGGTTAGAATTTATCTTCAGTAACCCATGCTTGTAGTAAGAAGCAACTAACGGAATCGGGTGGTCAGGCTCGCTGACTTGGTTGACACATGTCATCGTATCCCAATTGTGTAGATAGATGCTCATGCTGTTGACTCAATTATTTACAGACCGCCGCCATATAGCTGGAATACTACTGAGTGCGGCTAAAACTAAACTCACTCACTCATGACAGAACATAAAGGATAAACTAACAAATAGAAATAGTCTTTCAAGTTTTGTGTACAATGTGACAATGTGTTAAAGGTAATGATTGGCTTAATACGATAAATTTGATTATTTTTTATATTCTACTCAAGATTTTGATAAACACTGGCATCTAATTTAATCAAGCTGGCTATGAGTAGTTTGCAATTTATCAATGAGGAAAACACACAAGCTTTGTCTTTCATTTGCCCTCAATATAAATCATGACAGAAACCATTGGACCCCCTAGTGACCTTGACACTGCTGCTTTCCTGCGCCATGTACAGTATTCTTTCAAATCCTACATTCAACAGTTTGAATGGCATTGTTGACATCTTGAGAGAAGATGCAAAAGTTACATCAGTTTTCACACCAGTTGGTGTCTTCAACAATACTTCAATACTATCGAGACGGTATGCATGAGCTCCTCATCTTTTACTGCACTTGAGTCACATCCCCTGTTTTTTGACACCTGCTTCTTGAGCCCATGAAATTGACCATGCACCTAATGATGTCATCATGATAGACACTTCAAGGCCCAGTGAGGACAACATATTGTTTGCCACTTGCTGCTGAAGTCCTCGAGTAAGCTATAAGAGGATAGATATTCAAAAAGTAGTGACAACAAACCTCAAAACGTGCATTTTCTCTAATGCACAATATAATTAGGGGATACTAGTAACTGTACTGTGTTTGACGAATTGGGGATATATACCGGTGGTTATATAGCTGCAAATTTAGTTATCTGTGACGCGTAAGCGGAGTCTATATAACGTTAAATTTTGGGCTATATAACCACTGGTATACATCCCCAATTCGTCAAACACAGTACAGCTATCCCCATTTTAATTCAACTCGTTTTGCACTGGTTTTTCGTGAAAGGAATTCATTATTTAAACCAGGTCAAAGTTCCTCTAGGTCAAAGGTTAATCATTTCACTTCTTCAACTTACACCATCGCCAGAAAAAGTAGTTCCCTTTTCAAACTTCAACACGTTTATTATGTGCACACTGACTAAATCCTACAATGATGAATAAATCATAGTGTTACAGCTAAAATGGGCAGAATTATCTTGAAATCGGTCTCTAATTATCAGAAATGAGCGGAACGCTGCAAATGATAATGGCCCGCTGATTCCTTAATGATGGGCCATTCTAAGATGCCTAGCTGTTAGAACAATCGGAAAAAAATACATTATCAGACAATAAAGGTATAGTTTTTTTGATGACGTAACAATTGAATGACGTTATCCCGTCACTGCGCCATTCTAGTGTGCCCCCTCGTAATCGAACCATTTTACATTACGTCACAATGTAAGCGACGTCACGATGAATGTCAGTTGTCATCGCCTCGTACGGCCTCCTGCAGTAAACTACTCCGTTGCATCCCGTTTTTTGCTTTGCAGTTGCTTCACGCAGCTAACATCACTGGTGGAAACATTACGTTTTTGTTTTACGACGGTAAAATGTGTCAATTCGACTCACAAGTTTTCAGCGACACGGTAACGTTCGCAATGTTTACATTCCCACAATGCAATCGTGGAATGTCGCTTGACTACTCAGCTTCATCTTGATGTGGGTGCTGGTCGAACCCTTGGCTCCGGGGATGACGCCACTATACCCGTTTCACCGGTATTCACCGTGGGTGTGACGTTTAAGACGTTGATACCCGGGTTATTAGCCAAATTTTGATCGGTGGTGGCGATGACTATTTCGTTGTTGTAACGCACCACTTTATGGATTCTCAGTTGCATGTTGCTCGGGGCCATGTACAGTCCCACTCCGAACACGTAGTCGGCTTTCGACCAGGCATATTCAACACGTTTTAGTAGCGTTGGATAGCACTCAGTAGATCAACTGGAGCATTGATAGCATCCTCAATGTTTCACACGAACTGTTTCTGCGCGTCGTAAGCCGTCCCTTTACCCACGATGTCGGAATGCGTTTGTGTCTGCGCTCCCAGCAGCGCCCAAACATACGTTCGAATCGAGTCGTTCAAGCGTTCGGTGCCGGCACGAGTGAACCCTCTCGAATCCAGCATGAACATTTTCCAATCGTCCGCAAAACCCTGCTGAAACCTCCAAACGCGATATTCCTTGCTGTCATCGAAAGCCATGAGATATCTCTCCACTCGTTACTTGTGACGTAAGCACCTGCATACGTTTTACCAACCCATTCATTCAACTTCTTGCTAGCTTCTACGAGGGGCATATTGTAAACGATAGGAATACCCAAACCGTGATTCACGCCTGGCAAACGCCAATCCGTGTTCGGATCGATTTCGAATTCGTTGCAAATTCTTTCGTATGCCCATCGATCGTACGGATTGTTTACCGCATCCAATGCTTTGTCCTGTGGAAGCGGAACACTGATCTCTTTGAGGATACGTCTGATCTGGTAGTACACGTGAAACATAAACACAGACTGACTCAGCGGGCCACGTCGTGTGTCGCTCAACATCACACCGCACCCTGTCGTTGTGCACCACTCGGCAAAATTGAATTGATTCTGCCAGAACTGCATCGGGTTGTTAAACCAAGTATGTACCGTCTTAACGTTCGTCACCGAAAACCTGTAATTTTTTAAACACATCGATAAATGGTGCTTTGAAATGCAACCCATCTGCAACCACGATCTTCATGTGTGTGAAATCGGAAGTATCGCTCTTAGAATAAAAACACTCCCGGTTTGTACATGTTGAATTGTTATATAATATATAATATATACATCCAATATGTACGTGACGCTTCCGGGAATAATGAGCGGTGAGGCCGTTCAACTGCTGCACACGATCGATAACACGTCCGGCCAACTCGAAGTCGCACTTTGCGATATCACCTACTACCCGCGATGGACCAACATCAACAGCAAAAATAACAGGCTGTTCGTCAATAATGTCTGCAACCAAATAACGGACGGCTACTACAGCGTGTGCTCTCTCAACGAAGAAATCTTCAAACCTGTGGGGGTCGAACTCAAAATGAACGACTCGAACGGCACGGTCGTGTTAGTCAACAACGGAGAAAATACTTTGAGACTCAGCCATTGACTAAAACGCTCGGGTTTACGACATTCCACCAAAAAACCACCGTGACCGGCACGAAATTACCCGATCTTGTTACGTAAGTTGAACTGTGCATTCATCTCGATCAGCTGAGCACAAGCAACAACGTTCAAGGTGAACGCCCTTCCACGCTGTTGAGTGCCGTACCGGTGAAAACGGAAAAGTATAACGATGGCAGAACCGAATCGTTTTCGTCACGGCAGTACAAGAAATTAACCCGAGACACCATCTAGGAATTAAAAGTATCTGTTTCAGATATAAAACATAATCCTGTGAATATAGGATACCTCAGCGTGAAGCTGCACATACGATAATGACTAGCGCCCAAGGTCCCGGAACGCGATTGAAAAAATGCGTTAATATAGCGGTCTCCGACCTCGGGGACACGCGCGGATTCGACGAACCAGGAATAGACGGTAAACTATGGAATACTGTAAGGGACATTCTCGCGATCTCGCATTCTCGCGATCTCGACCTTTGGAAACAAGCTAAAAATGCCAAAAGTGCGAGAATGCGAGATCGCGAGAATGCGAGATTTTGGCCAAATCTCGCGTTCTCGCGATCTCGCATTCTCGTGTTTTTGGTACATAGCACTTTTTGTCAAAAGTCGAGATCGCGACATTTGTACATGCTGTCACATCTCGCATTCTCGCTATCTCAACTTATCAAATATGGCCACAAAAACACGAAATCGCGAGAACGCGAGAATGCGACATTTCATTTTCTCGCGTTCTCGCGATCTCGCGATCTCGCGTTTTAGACGCTGTCGTTGCGCATGCGTAATATCATAAGGTCAAGGCGCATGCACATCTTAGTAGTGCTGTGGTCATGCTTCTTTCGTGCTTTTCATTTCCCAAGTAGCATTTAGCAAAATTATGTCATAGCTTGAAAATGTTATGTAATTTACATACACGATGTGTAGGGTAGTGTATATAAGTCCGCTGCCGTTGTTACGATTTCCTATGTACTTAAAAATCTTCAACGTGTTAAATAGAAGTTAACAAACGAAATTGTGAATATGAATGTCCAATAAAAGTCAAAACATGAAAGTGTCCGGAAGCTGGAAATATATTAACGTCAGTGAGTGATAAAATAGTGCTCAAAGCCGCATCAGTTCGCAGCTACACCGTCAGTTATACAAATAATCACAGACCAGTGAGTTCTCCATGATGCAATATCATATACGGCTAGCATATTCATTCAAACAAAATTCTAACCGACCAATTTCTAGCAGTCGGCTAAAATGAGCATGTCTGATGTTTTACTCGACACCATATTCGCTACTTTAATAGATTTTCTTCCGCTCCCGCCTGACTACAAAACATCCTGCTTTATACTATTCTTTTGTCTTCAAGTTCCAACATAGAAATACATTTGTATCGCTAATAGTTGTGTTCCTGTGGCAGACATGATATGGCGGAGTTCCAATGTGTTATTAACCACAGACTACGGGTTAGGACTGAGATATCTGTTTATTTCCGTATCGTGGTGGAAGAAGACACCCTGTAATAAAAATAATATACACGATATACACAACATAAAATCACATCTGATGAACATGTCATCTTATAATAAATATAGTGCATAAATGTGCCTATCAACAGTCATATACCGGTATTAGGCGATGCAATATAACACAGGTGACTTACGTGATCACGTGTTTACAGTGATATACAAAATGAGTGTTGACATAAAGACTTATAATAATACATGGTATAATAATGAAATAGACAATAGATACGGTACAAATAACCTATCCTGTTGGTGACACTAGAATGGATTTGCACATCCAGCAGCCGAACAGTCATCGCATGCACTAATCCCATATAAGAACCACACACTGATCAAATGTAATCTTTGTCAAGTACATACAATATACATGGTAGATGAGATATATCAATCTTTCATGATACAGAAACATAGCCAACTAGCCAACATATTGATATTGACATATTGACTGGACATATAGAAAACTACCATAAGCACATTCATACACGTTAAATGGTATATTGTGTATCGACTTTTATTTTGTTATCATGGGCATATTTATACCTATTTTGTGTGATGATTAATATTAGGGTTTTATTTATTTTGTATGTTATATTATAATGCATAATAACTAACGTTTAATTCTGACCAAACTGTGACACAGAACTGTACATGAAACACAAAGACATCCGTGAAGGTCCGGGTTAGAATGTATCTTCAGGAACCCGTGTTTGTCGTAAGAGGCGAAACGGGATCGGGTGGTCAGGCTAGCTGACTTGGTTTAAACATATCATCGGTTCCCAGTGGCGCAGATCGAAGCTCATGATGTTGATCACTGGATTGTCTGGTCCACACTCGATTATTTACATACAGCCGCCATATAAACTAAACTCAATCATTCACTCACTGAAACAGAAAGACAAGAGGCAGCTGAACTGACAACTAATTGCAACTAAAATGCATAAAGAATTCGTCGTCTGCGAGACCACTATATCCTGATATAAGATAATGATGATTAGTTATTCATTTACGTACACAATATACAACCACCTAATTCACCCCTCTTACATTCCTACTTTCTTTACTTGATGAACATGCATGATGCATGTGAATCGAATCCTTCTACAGTAAATGTACACAGGTGCCTTAAAGAGTTCGATTAGACAAAAATTCAATGTAAATAAACATACTTCCCACCTCCCATGTTTTTTTTAGAAATTAATCAAACTATGTCTATAAATTTATTGCGGCCTTAACTTCATGAGCTCGGCATGCTAATATTGGAAATTTACCCCCATTCACACAGCCCGGGCACGTGCATTGCTCTAAATAAGTGAGTGAGTTTGGCTTAACACGACTTTCAACAGTATTTATCTTTTCAGTTATATCACGGATTATCAGTTCGATGTAGGATGAAACCCACCAGCATAGGTTTCTGGCACGCTCAAGGGACGCAACTGCATTGCCACGACTGAGCTACCCGTGATCACAGTTCAAGATGACTGTATAGGTAATTGGTAGAAAAACGCGAGATCGCGAGATTGCGAGATCGCGAGATTTGTCAAGTGTCGCAATCTCGCATTCTCGCGTTCTCGTGTTTTTGAAAATCGTTACATAGAGCTGTATGTGCAATTGGCACAAAAGCACGAGAACGCGAGAACGCGAGATCGCGAGATTTGTCAAATGTCGCAATCTCGCGTTCTCGCGTTCTCGTGTTTTGAAAATCTTTACAAAGAACTGTATGTGCGATTGGCACAAAAACACGAGAACGCGAGAACGCGAGATCTCGAGATTTGTCAAATGTCGCAATCTCGCGTTCTCACGTTCACGTGTTTTTTGAAAATTGTCACATAGAGCTATATGAGCAATTGGCACAAAAGCACGAGAACGCGAGATTGCGACTTTGACCAATCTCGCGATCTCGCGTTCTCGCGTTCTCGTGCTTTTGTGCCAATTCGCCAATACAGTTCTATGTAACGATTTTCAAAAACGAGAACGCGAGAATGCGAGATTGCGACATTTGACAAATCTCGCGATCTCGCGTTCTCGTGCTTTTGTGTTAATTGCCCATACAGTTCTATGTAACAATTTTCAAAAACACGAGAACGCGAGATTGCGACATTTGACAAATCTCGAGATCTCGCGTTCTCGCGTTCTCGTGCTTTTGTGCCAATTGCACATACAGTTCTATGTAATGATTTTCAAAAACACGAGAACGCGAGAACGCGAGATTGCGACATTTGACAAATCTCGCGATCTCGCGTTCTCGCGTTCTCGTGCTTTCGTGCCAATTGCCCATACAGCTCTATGTAACAATTTTCAAAAACACGAGAACGCGAGAATGCGAGATTGCGACATTTGACAAATCTCGCGATCTCGCGTTCTCGTGCTTTTGTGTTAATTGCCCATACAGTTCTATGTAACAATTTTCAAAAACACGAGAACGCGAGATTGCGACATTTGACAAATCTCGAGATCTCGCGTTCTCGCGTTCTCGTGCTTTTGTGCCAATTGCACATACAGTTCTATGTAATGATTTTCAAAACGAGAAGAACGCGAGAACGCGAGATTGCGACATTTGACCAATCTCGCGATCTCGCGTTCTCGCGTTCTCGTGCTTTCGTGCCAATTTCCCATACAGCTCTATGTAACAATTTTCAAAAACACGAGAATGCGAGATTGCGACATTTGACCAATCTCGCGATCTCGCGATCTCGCGTTCTCGCGTTCTCGTGCTTTTGTGCCAATTGCACATACAGTTCTATGTAACGATTTTCAAAAACACGAGAACGCGAGAATGCGAGATTGCGACACTTGACAAATCTCGCGATCTCGCGTTTTTCTGCCAATTACCTATACTGTCATATTGAAACGGGATCACGGGTAGCTCAGTCGTCTGAGGCGCGGCAATGGAGTTGCGTCCCTTGAGCTAGCCAGAAACCTATGTTGGTGGGTTTCATCCTGTATCAAACTGTCAAGCCGTGACATGACTGAAAGATAAATACAGTTGAAAAGGCGTGTTAAGCCAAACTCACTCATTTATTCGGAGCAATGCACGTACCGGGTTGTGAATGGGGGTTTATTTCCAATATTAGCATGCCGAGCTTCTGAAGTTAAGGCCGCAATAAATTTAAATACAAAGTTTGATTAATTTCTAGAAAAAAAACATGGGAGACGGGAAAAATATTAATTTACATTTTATTTTTTACTTTGTACAACTACTGTCGAAGGATTCGATTCACATGTATCATGCATGTTCAGTAGGGCTACGTTTGTGGAGTATTTCATCAAGCAAAGAAAATAGAAATGTAACAGGGATGAATTATTACATTATTAATATCATAGGATAATTATATTTATATAGCGCACATATCCACGCAATATCAATATCAACTCCCTTGAGAGTATACAACTCTTACTGCCTCTAGGCGCACCGAGTTTATTGTGACTTTCTCATCCTAACGAGGTACCCATTTCCAGCTTGGTGGACTGGGACACAAAATTCACAGCACGTTGCTGTACCCGCAACTAGGTGTTTGCACGTATTCATGTGGCCACCATATGGTCATATACCAATGGATTTGTGGGTTCTTTTAAGTGCACAGGGTTGTGTACTGTACACTAGGGGTTGTGACAGCACAGAAAGAGTCTGCACACAAACTTGACTGCAAGGTTTTTACACCCGGTCACAGATGGGCTCGATCCCGACTAGCCGGCGCTTTTTCGCCAGTTGTTTGTGTTTCACTGAGTGAATGAGTTTAGTTTTACGCCGCACTCAGCTATATGGCGGCGGTCTGCAAATAATCGATTCTGTACAAGACAATCCAGTGATCAACATCAATCTGCGCCACTGGGAACAGATGACATGAGTCAACCAAGTCAGCGAGCCTGACCACCCGATCCTGTTAGTGGCCTCTTACGACAAGCATGGGTTCCTGAAGATACATTCGAACACGGACCTTCACGGGTGTCTTTGTGTTTCATGTACAGTTCTGGGTCACAATTTGGTCAGAATTAAACGTTAGTTATTATACATTTTAATTCTTACATACATAGTAAATTAAACCCTAACATTGATCATTACACAAAATAGGTATAAATATGCCCATGATAAACAAAATAAAAGTGAATACACAGTATACTTTTTAACTTGTATGAATGCCCTTATGGTTTGCTTTCTATATGTATAGTGAATATCTAGTGCTGGCTAGTAGTTGTTGTTTGGTAACTATTTTCTATATCATGTAAGATTGATAAATCTCATCTACCATATATATTGTATGTACTTGACAAAGATTACATGTGATCAATGTGTGGTACCTATATGGGATTATTGCATGCGTTGACTGTCCGGCTGCTGGATGTGCAGACACACTCTCGTGTAACCCACAGGATAGGTTTCTTTGAGCAGTATCTATTGTCTATTTCATTGTCATACCATGTATTATCATAAGTGTTTATGTCAACACTCATTTTGTATATCACTGTAAACATGTGATCACGTAAGTAACCTGTGTGATATTGCATCGCGTAATACCTGTATATGACTGTTGATAGGCACATTTATGCACTATATTTATTTTCATCAGATGTGATTTTATGTTGTGCATATCGTGTATATTATTGTTATTACAGGGTGTCTTTTTCCACCACGATATGTAAATAAACAGATATCTCACCCATAATCTGCAGTCTGTGGTTAATAACACATTGAAACTCCAATATATCATGTCTGCCAGAGGAACACAAATATTATTGGTACAAATGCATTTTTATTTCTTGGAACTTGGATACGAAAGAATCGTGTAAGACAGGGTGTTTTTTAGTGAGGCGGGAGCGGAAGAAAATATATTAATTAATATTTTATGGCCTAAACTAGCGAATATAATGTCGAGTAAGAAAAAATCATCAGACATGTTCATTTTAGCGGACTCCTACAAACTGGTCTGTTAGAATTTTGTTTGAATGAATATGCTAGCCGTATATGGTATTGCATCATGGAGAAACCCACTGCTCGGCGATTATTTCTGTAACTGACGGTGCAGCTGCAAAATGATGCGTCTTTAAGCACTATTTTATCACTCACTGACGTTAATATTTTTTCCAGCTTCCGGACACTTTCATGTTTTGACTTTTATTGGACATTCATATTCACAATTTCGTTTCTTAAATACAATTTTACATGTTGAGGATTTTTTAAGTACATAGGAAATTGTAACAACGGGAACGGTCTCATATACTCTACCCTACACATCGTGTGTGTAAATTACATAACATTTTCAAGCTATGTCATAATTTTGCTAAATGCTACTTGGGAAGTGAAAAGCATCAAAGAAGCATGACCACAGCACTACTTAGATACGCATGCGCCTTGACCTTATGATAATACGCATGCGCAACGACAGCGTCTAAAACGCGAGATCGCGAGATCGCGAGAAATTGCAATGTCGCATTCTCGCGTTCTCGCGATTTCATGTTTTTATGGCCATATTTGACAAGTCGAGATAGCGAGAATGCGAGATTTGACAGCATGTACAAATGTCGCATTCTCGCGATCTCGACGTTTGACAAAAAGTGCTATGTACCAAAAACACGAGAATGCGAGATCGCGAGAACGCGAGATTTGTCCAAAATCTCGCGTTCTCGCAATCTCGCATTCTCGCACTTTTGACATTTTTAGCTTGTTTCCAAAGGTCTAGATCGCGAGAATGCGAGATCGCGAGAATGTCACTTACAGTATTCCATAGTAAACTGTACGCCTTGCAACTGAAAAACAATATTTACAAACGCGTCGAAGTCCCCGCCGTCGGTGGATCTGGCAGTAACTTAGACGATATCGTTGATACATCAAGAGCTGTCAGTAACACTCGGTACGACCTAGTCCGCAATGACGAGGATGAATGGATGATATACCCAGCGTTCGGCGGCAAGCTGTTCGACTTAAACGACGTCGAGACCACGGTCGTCGTTCGAAACAAGCAGCATGCCCTCGTCTTCACCGACGACAACAAATTGATTTTAACACAATCTCGAGTCGACTGGTTTCTCAACATCACGCTCGGCTCTCCCTACGTGTTCACTGAAAACAAAGACCACTACCTAAACAAAGTCGTGAACAACGGAACCCTGCTCATGGCTTACGTCCTGACGCATAGGCGCAGTGTAATCATCAGCACAGTCAAGTATGGCAGCCCACATGCTATCGAGTAAACCCGGGGAGCAAAACGTGGGGTTACGTGTCTGAATTCGAGGGCGTTGTCAACATCCTGGAAAGTCTACCGGCGAATTCCACGCTGGTCATCCAAGTCTACCTCGGTGAACCATCATCACCAGTCGAAATCGTGAAAGGAATCAAACACCGGTGGACCAAACAACATCAATATCACGTTTGTTCTGTTTACGTGCGGGTGAACGTCGATTCCCACACCAGTCTGCAGGGGAGTCACCGTGACAGTGGAAGACAAGATATCGCTCACCAAAATTTTCCTACCCGACAATATACATCTCATGGGGTTGAAGTGCACACCTGAGAAATTATCAGAAAAACAATTGGAAACTATTTTATAATATTTTATATAGACGATGAATCATCATTCCAACGTCACACTCGGTGATTTAGGAGACACGGAGGGGTTCGATCTGCCTGATGATGAAAACACCTGGTACGTCCTACATTTGAAAGACAACGTGTACGAGCGGGTGCCACTGGCAGACTTTAAAGAGCCCAAATGGTTGATCAACGTGACCCTCACCGCACCTTACATCTCTTTAAACAAAAATAGGTATGTCTCCGAAATTAGGAACAACGGCGTCTTTCTCGAGTCTTTCATTCCGAATTTTGATAATATAATGGTTGACCAAGTATCACATCACACGAGCAACATGTTAGTTTCAAACGGGGATTCAAATTTAAGGTTCGACTTACCCGATCACCTATCAGATCTTATGACTATGAAACCAGGCTCCACACTGATCATAGTCTTTCAGATTACACTGCTAGTTGGGGATCAGACCGACAACTTTACCTGGGCTGACAATACATTGGGAAGAGGGGGCCACACGTTGCCGTATCGTCATACAACTGGGATCCGAACCTTTACTGAGATTTATAGCACCCTGAATAATTACCCCCCATAGGTTTCATATAGACCAAGATTTACCTATTAGCCTTTCCCATATTTTCCTGTACGAGGATCTAAACCTTATAAGTCTCAAATACACTGAACAACCATTAAATAAAACACAATTAAAACATCTCTTATAATATATATGTATGTATGTATGTATGTATGTATGTATGTATGTATGTATGTATGTATGTATGTATGTATGTATGTATGTATGTATGTATGTATGTATGTATGTATGTATGTATGTATGTATGTATGTATGTATGTATGTATGAATGTATGTATGTATGTATGTATGTATGTATGTATGTATGTATGTATGTATGTATGTATGTATGTATGTATGTATGTATGTATGTATGTATGTATGTATGTATGTATGTATGTATGTATGTATGTATGTATGTATGTATGTATGTATGTATGTATGTATATGTATGTATGTATTTATGTATATGTGTATGTATGTACACAGGATGGGGCTGTACCCAGTCGTAGAAGAACTAGCGAAGACACTGGAAACCGTAGATGGGTTTCGTTTGAGACAGTTATGTGACATAAACCGCCAACTAGAACAAGATCGCGACAAACGGACATCAACATGTAAGAAATACCATAGAGCTTTCAATTTCGTGGATGGGGCTGATACCACCCTTATGGCAACCAGCATGGGATTAGGGGCGGTAGGAGTCGGGTTGTTAACCACCATCGTAGCCACACCTATAGTGCTAGGCATTGAAATAACAGCTGGGGTGTCAGGGTTGGTGTTTAAGTTTGCATCCCGCAGATTCCATCGTAAAGCGCTGAAATACGGTAAGTGAGCGTATTTCCACGGCACTCACTGACAGTAAAGTCTCCGAGGAGGAGTTTGGTCATCTCTGAACTCGCAAAATATCACAGAATGAAACAAGAGATTCGGTCCAAGTCTCGTAAAAGCACTACCATCAGTGAAGACGAGAAAAAAAAGTACATAGAACAAGGGATCAACAAGCCCAACAAGCTTTCATTACGAAAACCAAAGAAATCATAGGAGATTCACATTAAATTGTTTCGCTGAGATCAACATTATATAGTTTATTGATGTGAAAATTTATTGCTAGGACAAAAAACACTTACCCCCTGTCGAGTGATCACAATAGTGCACGTGACCAGGAAGTGTTGGCTTGAGTCATAGGCCGCGTGACCAGGAAAGTACAAATTCGCGGAAATTGTGACCAGGAAGTTGGATGGGGACTCAAAAGTGGTATGCACACTAGCGGAGAGAGATAAGGGCCTGATAAAAATAATGAATTGGAGTTAATATACATGCTTAATAAATCAACAAATATTAACATATGTTGGTATGTTATGATCATCAACACGAAGATGACTTCCAGTAAGTCTTCACTTTGAAAGGGAAAGCAGATAAACAAGAAAGATCATTACCATTTAATTCTATGATATAAGCAACTTAATACACCACATTTACACAGTGAAAATATATTTACAGGAAAATAGAAATACATTGGAATTTCTGGCCAAGGTAATCTGTATAAACAGATTTTCATTAATTGTAATTTGTATATATAATGCTCAGATTTATTTAAGTATTAAGTATCTGTTGAGAGGTAGACACATAGAACAGTATATACTGATGGGGAAATAGGAAAAGTAGACTGTATATATAATTCTATTTACATATTTTAATTTTAAGATGATAACCACACCATAAACGTATCAAAAAGTGTTCTGAACTGTATTATAAGGGTAATGCTATTTTTGAGGGCATTATCATTTGCAGAAGCCCTAGGTCTTCTATAGACCATTCTTAGCCAATATGCATGACCTCGAGGTCAAATCGAAAGCGAGGCTTATATAGGTTGACCCAAACTTGAAAATGGCGACCTCGGAAAGGAGAGATGACTGCTGTGTGCCTTTGCGTTGGAGTGATGCCCGTAAGGATTGTACGGTATCTTTTCACCATATTCCCAAGAATAAGATCAGAAGAAGGCAGTGGTTGACGAAAATTCGGAGAGATCCTCGAAAATGATTCATAGTAAGTACAAAATAATTACGGCACATGGCATAGTCTAGATCTGCCGGGAAATGTACAACTGTTCACTATGCAAGGTTTAAATATTTAGGACACATGTACAATGTGAATGTCACACACACAGACACATTCAAACCTAACACACACACACACACATTGTCATGTTCAAAATCAGTGACCACCCCCCTAGTTCATATGTACACAATTGACCCCTTCCCCTGCCTCCCAAAACAAACTGGGAGACACCCAACCCCAACAAACACCGCACCTAAAATCATCATCACACCCCCTAGTCATAAATTGTGAACGGTCCATTATATTATTTGTTTTAAAGCATATGGACATATGGAGACACTCTTGTCATGATGGCAAGGGAATTTTATTTGCAAATATTCTGTATCAGTGAAATTTGATTGGCTGCAAATCAAAGTAACATTTCAAGTACATGTATATGCAGGACACACACATGCTGTTAAAAAATCTTAAATATGTACTTTCAAAATTACTGCATGCTGACCAGTACTTCAGGGATACAGGACATATTACTGGACAATCTAATTACAACAACTGACACATATTTAGTGTTTAAATATCCATTTCAGATGCTGCAAATCAAGAGTCAGAGAGCATGTCACCAGCTCAGGAACCTCCCATAAGCAATCTACCACAGTCACCATCTCAGATACAGTAAGAATGTCAGATCGTATTAAGTTAATTTTGCCAACTGACATGGTTCTAAAGAATTAAATACAACTGAACTTTATAATGCTATGTTATTTACATACAAAAATATTCATTGCCCATACCGTCTAAAATATGAAATGATGTTAGCCTCTACTCCTTGATGTATATTTGTAATTCCAGAGATATATTTATTGTTTGTGTGGTCGAAGAGATAATAGTAATGCTTTACAATGCTTATATTACAGTGAAGCAGAGAGTGATACAGCTGCCACTGACCCCAGTCCTACATAGAACAACTCCATCAAAAACTACATGAACAGGGGAGGCAACTCAAGGAAAAGGTTGACAAAATAGAAGAATTGAACAGAAAACTTGAACTTGAAAAGTTTGGACTTTGTAAATTCATGTATGATGATAGAAAATGATTGAACAAATTACAATATTCCATCATTTCAAACATTGGCAGTGATTAGCTGGAACTTTTTCATTTGTTGAATATCATCCCAGGTTTTGTGAAGTACCTTGCCCAAACAGCACAAGAATTGACAGACATGAATGTAAATGAAATTGTTTCATGCTTTTGTGTTGTGTAAATGATGGATGAAAAAAAGAGACAGCTGTTATACATACACAGTGATCGATTTCACTGAAAAATAGAAAGGTATTTCATAATGGCATAGTTGTAGATGTAACTCATTTGCTGTTGTTTAATTACTAATTGATGAAAAAAGAATGTATTTCATCCTGTTTGAAAAGAGTTAGTTGGGAACCAGAAAAACCAGGTAAGAGATTATGATAATGTGTAAGGGGAGAAAACTATGATAAATTATGAATTGATCCAGCTGTAATTGTTGCCATTCATGTCAGACTAATCTAAAAAAGATATTTCTATCAACATAAATATTGCACCCAATACATTTTCAATTTGCATCCTCAGAAAATTTTATTGTTATTCATCAGTGTTACACTTGGAAGCTATTGTGAATGTGTCTATTGTTATTGGATTTTTAAGACACCATTTCAAAATAAAATTTTATTAACTGCACTCCAGGTGTTCGTTATTTATTTAGGTTAATTGTTTGCTGTAGTGTGAATCCTGTTATGCTAACCTGATAATATGTTCTCCTTAAAAAGGTCTTCAGTTACAGTGGTACAGAATAAATGCACAAGGTCTACAATAAATCAATGTTATGGTATAGTAACACAGTATTGAAAAGTGTTTCAAATATTCTACATGCAGGTACCATAAGTCCATTTCGGTAAAATACCTCCAAATCAGTCACGAAAGAAAAAAAATCATCCAGTTTTGTCTTGCACATTTTGTCCCACTCATGCTGATTGAATGAAATAGTTTCTACATGATGATGGGGCGATTTCGTTTTTCCTCTGCGATTGTAACATGCAGCTACGCGCACATCGCCATCACCAGATAAAAATAAATGCGTGAATACATACCCTATATCTATAAAAAAAGAGTCGATAGGACAAACATTTTAATAGAAGCAATACCAAACAAATAATTTCATCACATGAATAATACAATTTTGTTTGGTCCAGATCCAATCGAGGAGAGCTATCTTGATCTGCATATTACTTATAATCTCGATTATACAGCTCAAGAATTAACAACACTACTCCCATGTGGAAGCGGATGATTTGAATCCATGTCAGGAAATACGTTTAGTCTTTTGCTTTGTTCATATGTTGATAAAGTAAACGTTATTGACTTCCCTTGGTAATATTTCCACTATTGTGACTTTAGAGTAGCTTCCCTTCATAAATGCTGCGCAACATGGTAAACGTAACCTAGATATCTAGGTCATATATGACTTATCGTGATGTGTTGTGAAGTACAGTAATTATTCACCCTTCAATCCATGAGTATGCTACAGAAACATTTGTGTAACCCTTTCCCATTTCTCTGCGATTTCCCTGAACTACATGACAGTTTCGTAATGTACCGTTCAAGGGAAATATGAAACCAGGAAGTAAACATTGAGATTGGTCGCCATTACGCGATTGTGTCCTTGCCCCGTTTAGCCTCGTTTTGGTACAGATATGAATATTCATGAGGCCTCATTAAGAATGGTCTATTAACTGCCCGACGAAGGAGGGCAGTTGAAAAAGATCGAGGGCTTCTGCAAATGATAATGCCCTCACAAATAGCATTACCGTTATTATTGCTAAAATACATGGAATTTGTGTTAAAAAGACAAAAAGAAACAGTGAAGGAATTTGACTGTAAGTTTACTCAAAACCAACTTCTGACAGGGTTGACTGACCGAATGCAATTACGTCATCGAATAATTCAAGTGACGTCACACGGAACGTGACGATATTCGACCTTGGCCATAGCTTGCAACATGTCAAACTATGTCAGACACAACGTCAGTTTTCAGTGTTCGGTTTTGGTCCAACAACAACGTTAATAGTGCAATTGTTAAGGTTAGCACAAGCAAGAAAGCCAATATTACCGCTAATTAAAACGGGAATTCGGGTTGCTTTGACTTGTTTGCCCAAGAATATCTGCCAGTCTAAAGCCAATGTCGAATAAACCGTAAGCCCACGCACCAACTATGACGTCACTTGACAACAGAACGGATAGTGGCCCGTCGTTAAGGTTGAGCGGTCCAATATCATTTGCAGCGGCCCGCAAATTTCTGATAACAGGAGGGCTGTTTCATGATAATTCCATGTATTTTAGCTATAAGACAATATATATGATATCAATGATTTATTGCAAATTCTTTTGAGAGAGTATATACATATTTATAGCTAAAATACATGGAATTATCATGAAACAGCCCTCCTGTTATCAGAAATTTGCGGGCCGCTGCAAATGATATTGGACCGCTCAACCTTAACGACGGGTGGATGATACAAGACAGGCGGTTGCTACACCACAGACAGGTTATGGGCATTCAAGAAAGAGGAAACAAAAAGGTGACAATGTCGGAAATACGACTAAGAAGATGAAGGGTGGACATGGCGGACAGGTTGTTTCATCGTTGTTCAGATACAATCTGGATATACCTAAAGTTGTCAGGTACATTGATGTCTGCCTGACATATTTAATAGGGAGGGGAGATAAAACCGGTTACGTTGATGTCTGCCTGTCATATTTAATAGGGAGGGGAGATAAAACCGGTTACGTTGATGTCTGCCTGACATATTTAATAGGGAGGGGAGATAAAACCGGTTACGTTGATGTCTGCCTGACATATTTAATAGGGAGGGGAGATAAAACCGGTTAACCGGTATATTGCAATTTGAACTTCACAATACGATATATTGCTGTACACTTTTCGCAAACCGGGCACCCGATACGATCGGCAATTGGCGTGACCATGATCGATAATTTTGGTGATGTGAGTGAGTTTAGTTTTATGCCACACTCAGCAATATTCAAGCTATATGGTGGCTGTCTGTAGATAATTGAGTCCGGACCAGACAATCCAGTGATCAACAGCATGAGCATCGATCTGCGCAATTGGGAACCGATGGCATGTGTCAACCAAGTCAGCGAGCCTGACCACCCGATCTCGTTAGTCGCCTCTTACGAGAAGACAAAGTTCATGGTCCAGTGCACTGCTAATCTCCTGCCTGTTACCTATTTCATACAATGGACCATTCCAAACACTTGGAAATCAAGAGAACGTTTCAATGAGCAATAAGGAAACTAAGAGTTTGAGATAATGGTGAAAATGGAAGATAACAAAAATATTTTAATAAAAGTTCAATAATATTCAACTTGAGGTTTAATTAAGTTCATTAAATATCATAACATCATAACATATGAAATGTTTTTATGTTTTATTTTTCAACATATTACCTGTCACCCTCAAGCAAATTGCTTTTACCATGTTCCAGCCTCACAATCCCCATTTTGTTTCACTTTTTATCTTGGTACTTTGCAAAATCTGCAATAAATGCATCACAAACTTCATCTCCAACACTATTACAATTGATATTATTACGATTTGCAAATTCTGTCTACTTACAATGTACACCAGGAAGCTAAAAAAACCTAGTTCAGCATTTAATTCATCTCAATTATGTAAAATGAATTATTAAAACACTACCAACAACAGCATCCGTATACTCTGTGCAGCTTAATCTCACACTGTATACTCCACCCCGTAATCTCTCCTTTGTGTCAGGTCATTACCCGACAGGTAAATGCAGCGTGTTGATTTTACAAATTATAAGGGTACTGGGCTGTAGGGGTTATGTGATGTAGGGGTACTGGGCTGTAGGGGGTATGTGATGTAGAGGTTATGTGATGTAGGGGTAATGGGCTGTAGGGGTTTATGGGCTGTAGAGGTTTATGGGCTGTAGAGGTATGGGCTGTAGGGGTTATGAGATGTAGGGGTACTGGGCTGTAGGGGAACTGGGCTGTAGGGGTTATGGGCTGTAGGGGTTATGGGATGTAGGGGTACTGGGCTGTAGGGGTTATGGGCTGTGGGGGTTATGGGATGTAGGGGTTATGGGCTGTAGGGGTTTGGAGAGACAACCGTTACTGAAGGCCAATATTCTAACCCGGACCTTCACAGGTCTTTCGTGATGAAGTCAAAAATACTAATAACATTTGTATTTCCTTCATATTATTATACATTAATAGTTTTGATAAGTTTATTGGTAATATAATTGCATTTGCGTGACTCTTAAACCATATAAATAAAAATAATAGAATTGGTTCCGGTGCTATTTGTTGGGATAAACAAACCAAAATAGGGGACGCCGCTTTTCCTCGGGTTCCAAACTTTATAGCGGAGTCTTCAATTTAGAAACATTTTCAAGTGATAGGATAAACGGTATAAGCACCTATACCAAAACGTCGCAATAGAACAATAAAGAAGTTGATCAACAATAAACATTTGTCATTACTATTGCTTAACAACTTCTAGAATGCCTCGCAAACAGTTCATTTTCAATTGATCTCTTGTGCAATCTATACTAATCTGAGTCCTGACAGTGGCCAGTGGCATTGTTTCAAAAGAAAGGAAACAGTAATTTCATTATCTTAAACCATGTGTTACACTGTCACATTATATTGCGATAAATATTGTAATACGCAAACACATATAGTATGACCAGAAATTATTGAGAATTTTAGGTATATGTTTAATTGGATTTCTAGTATAAACAACCTTGACCAGCTATCAAGTGCTTGGTTTCATTCAAGAGAGACACTCCGTTAATCATTTTTCATTAGTTTGTGAAGAGTTATCTCCCTTTGTTTACTTGCTAGCAGACGACATTTTCAGTGATCCTCATTATGGATGATTTAGAGAAGAGGAAGTTGATTTTAGAGTATTATGACAAGGACATCAGATCAGCTAAAGTGATTTCAAGTAGAACAGGCATCCCTTTGTCCACTGTTTATCGTGTTTTGAAAATTATTGCAAATGGATATGGCATTGCCATTGAGCACCAGGGAGGCGCAGGTAGGCCCAGAACATTGACTGTCGGTGACAGGAGGCGGCTTGGTATTCTTGTTTCTAAAAACAAACGAAGGAGTTTAGAAAGCTTGAGGCTTGATATGATTGACAGAGGAACTGTGGCTGTCTGTAAGGAGACAATTAGAACTGAGCTGCATGCAATGCGTTGGCAGAAAAGTCGAGGAATTCCATCACCGATCATGAAACCTGAACAAAAGGAGCGAAGGTTGAACTGGTGCTTACAGCATAGAAATTTTAACTGGGACAATGTGATTTTCTCAGATGAAAGTTCTGTGTGGCTGTTTCCTAATACACTGAAATTCTGGACCAAACAAACTGAAAAACCTTTGTATCAGCGCCCAAAGTACAGTCCGAAATTTAACGTGCGTCAGGGGCAACGCCCCTCTGTGTATTTGAAGGGAATATGAACAGTGAGTGGTACACAGATATGCTCGAGGGACATTTACTTCCATCTGCTCACGTGTTCTATGGAATTTGTTTGGATTTTCCAGCAGGACAACGACCCAAAACATTGTTCAAAGCTTTCACAGGCCTGGTTTCGGACCCAAAATATGACATTATTAGATTGGCCAAGCTATAGCCCTGACCTAAATCCAATAGAAAATGTTTGGGGACTTATGAAGGAAAGTGTCAATACGAAAAATCTGACAAATATTGCTGAAATGAAAGAAGAGGTGGTCGATATATTTGGACATCGTGGACAATGACTTTCTAATTTCCTTGATCAGTAGTATGGCCCGGCGCATTGAAGCCTGCATTGCTGCCCATGGTGACTTGACAAAATACTGTTCACCTGTCTTTGAATCTGGAGTTATGTTCTGCTAATATTCACATTTAATATGTGAGTAGTGAGTGAATTTTTTTTTCTAAAATTACAATCTTTAAATTCTCAGTAATTTCTGGTTGTACTGTATCACAATATATCACAATACAAAAATGTTGGCAATACCCAACCCTAACATTTACAGGTAGTGTTGGAATAAGTGAAGGAAAGTCAGTTGTGAGACAGTGGAGTAGGTAAGTACCAAAGAAAACACACCTTACTCCCCTATCTGATAGAATGGATTAACCCCTGCTAATTAGGGATTATCTATTTAACGGAATCTTGTGGAGGTAGCTTAAAAGATAAAGTAATTAACCTACTGAGGTAAATGGCTTTAAAAAATAAACACTTTGTGTAGGTAACTTCGTGATCAATATGAAAAGTGTCAAAATCTCCAAACATGGACCCATGTAAAAAAGTGTTTTATAATGACGCACAAACATCATATAACGCAAATCATCAAAATGTGTGAATCAAAAATCACAATGAAATATTTAATGAACTATTTCTTTTGTGTAAATATAATGATAATCTTTTTCAGTATTTCAGTA
Organism: Haliotis rubra; assembly: GCF_003918875.1. Taxonomy (NCBI): domain Eukaryota; kingdom Metazoa; phylum Mollusca; class Gastropoda; order Lepetellida; family Haliotidae; genus Haliotis; species Haliotis rubra. The sequence goes on from NW_025767540.1 coordinate 150,587, forward strand.
TTTAACTTGTTCTTCATTGAAAACAATAAATGCTCTTTAATGCTCATTAATGAACTATGCCTCCTGCGGGACTCTTCAGCAGCAGGGCTGTTCCCACTTTCATCGTAGGGATGGGGAAGCACCACCTGTGTGCACTGAACCATTAATTAATGTGTCTCACAACTGGGAGTTCTCACAAATGGGAGGACACCTTTACAGGTAGTGTTGGAATAAGTGAAGGAAAGGCATCCACATTTTGACATCCTTGGATCATGTGTATGTTTCTGTGGGGGGAATCCGGGGGGGATATGTTACAACACTCAGTGTCTCAATGGAGTGTTTCTGTTTCAGCTCGAAAGTAACGGAATTAAAAGAAGATGTGTTTTCATCAGATTCCTTCAGTCATCTCTCTCCACCCCTTCATGGTGAGATTGTCATTAGCTTGTTAACATGGTGGGATTGTAAATGGCTTGTTAACATGGTGAGATTGTCATTAGCTGGTTAACATAGTGAGATTGTCATTGCTTTGTTAACATGGAGAGACTGTCATTAGCTTGTTAACATGGTGGGATTGTATTATATAAATTGGCTTGTTAACATGGAGAAGTTGAAATACTGATGTCGTCATGGTGAGATTGTCCTTATGATGTTGATATGGTGAGATTGCCATTATGATGTCTTCATGGTGAGATTGTCATTAGGATGTCAGCATGGTGAGATAATGCTGATGTCACAATGGTGAGATTGTAATGGTGAGGCTGAAATACTGATGACGACATGGCGAGATTGCCCTTATGATGTTGATACAGTGAGATTGTCATGATGTCATCATGGTAAGATTGTCATTAGGATGTCAGCATGGTGAAATAATGCTGATTTTGACATGGTGAGGTTCAAATACTGAAGTCGTCCTGGTGAGTTAATGCTGATGTTGGCATGGTGAGATTGTCATTATGATGCCGATATGGTGAGGTTAACATTAGGATGCTGCATGCAGAGATTGTCATTAGGATGCCAGCGCGGTGAAGTTGTAATGCTGATGTCAGAATGGTGAGATTGTAATGGTGAGGTTGAAATACTGATGTCGACATGGCGAGATTTCTATCAACATCAGATTGTCATGCTCATGTGAACATACTGAGGTTGTGATGCTGATGTCGACATGGTGAGATTGTCCCTATGATGTCGATATGGTGAGATTGTTATTAGGATGTCGATATGGTGAGATAGTAATTAGGATGGCAGCATGCTAAGGTTGTAATACTGATGTCGATTATGATGTTGACTTGGTGAGATTGTAATGTTGATGTCAACATGGTGAGATTGTCATTATTGATTTGACATGATGAGATTGTCATGTCAACAGGTATGTGCACTGGAAGAAAGGCTGCAGCTGACACAGATGACTGCTGTACAGCAGCGAGCCATCCCCACAATCCTGCAGGGTCAGGATGCCCTCATCAAGTCACAGGCTGGCTCAGGTAGGTCAGGTCACACACTGGCTCAGCTAGGTCAGGTCAAGGACTGGCTCACCTAGGTCAGGTCACAGACTGGCTCAGGTAGGTCAGGTCACACTCTCTCAGGTAGGTCAGGTCAGAGACTGGCTCAGCTAGGTGAGGTCAAAGACTGGCTCAGCTAGGTCAGGTCACACTCTGTCAGGTAGGTCAGGTCACACACTGGCTCAACTAAGTGAGGTCAAAGACTGGCTCAGCTAGGTCAGGTCACAGACTGGGTCAGCTAAGTCAGGTCACAGACAGGCTCAGGTTGGTCGAGTCAAAGACTGGCTCAGGTAGGTCAGGTCACAGGCAGGCTCAGGTAGGTCACGTCAGAGACTGGGTCAGCTGGGTCAGGTCACAGACTGGGTCAGCTAAGTCAGGTTACAGACAGGCTAAGGTTGGTCGAGTCACAGACTTGCTCAGCTAGGTCAAGTCAAAGACTGGCTCAGGTAGGTCAGGTCACGGACATGCTCAGGTAGGTCAAGTCAAAGACTGGCTCAGCTAGGTCAGGTCACCTTTGATACGATTGAAGCGTCAATGGAGGAGCACCGACCAGAGGAATCTGAAATCCCGTGGAAAGAGTTGACTGAACGAAGGGGTCTGCCAGTATCGTCCAGTTGAGTGCATAATCTCCAAGTCTTCCGCCGACTGGTGAGTCTACCACTGGCACAACTGGAGGCGAGAGTTCCCAGTCATGCAGCAATGTCACAGAGTCACTGCTTCGAAGATCCCGACACATGGGGCTGTACGGTCCTGGCAGTGCCACGAGAGCTGGCGAAATAGTGTTGCTGTCATCTGGGACGTCCATGAGAGAATGATCGACCCCCCAAAGAGAACTGAAGACGTGGAGCGTAAATTCAGATTGCTTGCAACAGATTGTTGCAACGATTCCTCTACCTGTATACTAGTGGAGGTCCGATTAATTGAAATAATCGAAGATTGGTCTGATGACTAAATGACCAAGCAATTAATCATAATTTCTTATAATTGAACACAAACAGTTCTGGAACACTTGTTTTCATTAACAATATTTTTCACATGGTTGGTTTTGTCTGTTACATTTCGTCAGCACTATAAGCTCGTTTCAAGTCATGATTGAATTTATCTTAAAGATTCCAAGAAACTTATGTTCCTAACATACTAGTCATCCTTTAAAGATGTGGAATTTGGCCAAAAAAAAACCCCAAAAGAACTACAGTGAAGCCTTGTTAATGGGAGTTCATCTTGTCATCTCCATGACACCGAGTGTTAATCTTTTGAGGCCAGTTAAGTAAACATCGCCGTGTTGTTACGGTTCGTGAACACGACCTACAGCGTCCGGACTGTGAAGCAATTTACTGTTTATTTTACTGATTGGTGACAGCTACTTACCGTCTGGTTCCGGAAACCGAATTTCCGGATTATCGAGGCAAATTATACAGGCATAGATTGGTAACAAGCTGAAATCGTCCGGGAAGCGAGACATCCGGATTATCGGGGTACGGACTAACGGGGCTTCGCTGTACATCTTTTTTTCCTTATTTTTATGTGTATTAACAAATTTCATAAATGACGCTAACCACTTATGTTCGATGATTGATCGGTAGTAATGAACCAATCATCAATTATGAGATTTTAACCAATTCCCAACACTACTGCATACGCTGAAGCTTAAGGAGTTGAACTGAAACCTGAAGTTGTGTATCTTGCACGACTTTAGTAGCTACCTCTCTGGTGGCCCCATTAAAGCGTGTGCATCCAGACCAGGGCTGGCGAAACAGGTCAGTTTTAGACCCATCCTCCAACCACGACAGATTCAGTGGTCCCCTACACCTGACAGCCGTCAGGTAGGAGAAAAAGTGCGCAAACTGATCCAATACTTGCGCATGATCCAGTACTGTCAGGAACTGCTCCTGCATCAGAACCATGGCTCCTCTAATGTAGGCCTGTTCAGGCAACAACTCATGCGCAAGTGGCTGTAAGGATCATAATAAAGGGACAAAGGATCTTGCGTATTGACAAATCCGAGTGACACAACTCCTTATTTTCTACTAGAAGTGGGGTGTACGTATGTTGTTTGGTCCCTATCAAAGAAAGGTCATCATCAATTGAGTGATACACGGTCGAGGCGGGAAGGTGATGGTCGCATGTCGAAAGAGGAAGGCAGATCTGACGGACACCTACTCCTGGGTTATCCGCAATCCACGTCAGCAGTTGGGGTGTTACTACTGCATCTGAGGTACACAGACACTCTGAAGGAGGAGAAGGCATGGCAAAAGTGAGTGCTTCATCCAATGAAGGACCGGACGATGGTTGATGCAAACCCAGAGGAGTAGCAGTCACTTAGGGAGGATCCCGACCTAAGGCAGAGGCTACTGCTCAAACAATTGAGTCAAAGTCGAAAGGCTGGGAACTAGCACTGTCTCTAGAAGGATCCCAAGAAACCAGAATAATCGGACGGGAGGATGTAGACTAAACCGTCACAGGGGTTGAACCCGGCAAAGTAGATGACGTTGTAGATGGGAGTGATGTCACACCTGGCCGGAGAGGGAGTGTCACCTTGAAGTGAAACAGCGCACAAGTAAACAAGCTCGCACTACAAAAAGTGACTGTAGACAGGTTAATTTGCTGAGCCAGAAAAGAGAGATACACTGCCAGTAGGTGCTGACATTGCTGTACCGGGTGTTTGAGAAATTGTCACTTAAACTGTTGGTCGGGACTGTGATCGCGATGTATGAAGCACTACCAAACGAGGGGGTCAGTCTGTCTCAACACTGGACTCGATGTCTGGGGCCTGAATAAACGGCTTAAACTCGCTGAGGTAGGAATCTGACGCAGCATCGAGAAATCACTACGTCCGGTGATGGTGATGAACGGCAAGCTGTTCAGAAGGCTGACTGACTGACTGAGTTTAGTTTTATGCCGCTTTTAGCAATATCCCAGCAATATCACGGCGGGGGACACCAGAAATGGGCTTAACACATTGTGCCCATGTGGGGAACCGAACCCGGGTCTTCGGCGTGACGAGCGCGGGTCTTCGGCGTGACGAGCCAACGCTTTAACCACTAGGCTACCCCACCACCCCCTGTTCAGAAGGCCTCCGACGGCCACTGTCTGCCACTCGTCTTGTGCCCACTCTACGATAAGCGGTGAATGATTCATCATCTAAACTGCCAAAATATGAGCAACGGCTAGACCAGTCACACCATCTGATACAATCAACACACAGTGTGTGAGGATCAGCGGCAGAGAAATTACTTCTGCATTTGTCACAGTGTTTTCTCTTACTGGAAGATTGGTTACTTTTCCCCCATGATGAAAAATAAGAGACGAGTGCAGACAGAGCATAACACACGTCCACCTCTGTAGGCAACAAGAAAGAGAATGACAGGAGTGGGACGTCACGTGACCATCTGAGCGCTTAGCTTCACAAAGATGATTGACAGGTCCAGCTATAGGAGCAGTGGGAGCAATCGGGTGGGAGAGAGGCCAGAAGATTTGATTCAACTTAACCTACAGGACATATCCACGCCATAGTCGAAGTGAGAGAGAGTAGTGCATACCGTGAGATAGGATAAGTTTAAAAATTATTCATTTTCTAAATCTATACACAATCATACAACTTGGTTCCAAAATAGTATTACCCCAAACTAGAATATCCCCTACTTTTTCAAAAAGTGTATGATGCCCAGCTGTGAATATATCCGACATTGGTTAAGGTAGGACACCTCGTCTTAGGGGATGATGAATGGTTCCTGGAGGACTAGTGTCAGAAACTGCTTGGCTACATGGGAACGTTTATTGCGATAGTCCGTCATCGGTATCTCCTGGAAACTTGACAGGATTTGGGTTAATCATATTCCTGGAACCACAAATTCTGGATAGGTGTAGTTGAATAGGTGACAAACAATTTAAACTTTCATAGTGTTTAATTCTGATGCAACAATAAGAACTATTTTACAAGAAGAACCTTCTCCAAGAGTGATCACTATGTTCAACAACAGCAATATTCACCACCAGAAATTAGGAAGCAACAGTGAGTGTGTGTTTAGTGTTACGCCGCTTATAGTTTTATTCCAGGAATATCACAGTGAGTTACACCAGTAATGGGCTTAACACATTGTGCCCATGTTGGGAATCGAACCCGGGTCTCCGGTGTGACAAGCGGATGCTTTAACCACCAGCCTACCCTACCTCCCAGGGCAGCAACAGCAATATTCACCACCAGCAATTCCCATGTTGAGGAAGTCAGCAGCAGCAATATTCATCACTAGCATGTTGGGGAAGTCAGCAACACCATCAGCAACCATTATGTGCACAAACTCATCAAAGCACTATTTCCCTCAGCAATGACTATCTTCATAAATGCAGCACCAGCTTCAGCTACAGCACAGACAAAACAATACAGACAAAGCTGTCACAGACAGGAATGTTTCCTTGTGGGGATCACAGGGCCAAAGTCTTTCAAGAACTCATGATGATATGACGTAAAGACAAGATCATGCTTTAGAACTACATTACATAAATCTGAATCTGTATGCTGAAGTGGATAAAAAGATGGATCATGTCATTGTTGGAACCCAGCTCTAATGATAAGAGACTTGCACACAGTCTACATGTATACTGAGCCAGGCGAGCCGGACCCGCCCCCTACCCGGATGTGCCTGCCTCACACGTGCTTCTTGCGAACCGTGTCACCTTGTACACATCGTGTTCAGTCCTCTATTGTTGGTCCTCGTCCTAGCGTCACATTGTTACATGGTGTCAGGAGTGGTTTCGTCAGAGAAGGGACAAACTACATCCACCCTCACCTTTGCCGTTGACGGGTAATCTTGCGGAGAACTGGCGTAGGTTCAAGCAACGGTTTCAGTTGTTTATGACTGCTACTGACAAGGACGGGAAAGGTGACAAGGTAAAGTCGTCTATTTTTTTGTCTACTATTGGAGAAGATGCACTGGAGATTTATAACACATTTCATTTTGAGAATGACACGGATGCTATGAAACTTCAGCCGATTTTGGATAAATTTGAAGCTTATTGCATTCCCAAACGTAACATTACCTTTGAAAGGCTTTACTTCTTTACTTGTAGTCAGAGGGAAGGGGCGAAAACAGACCAGTATGTTACAGAGTTAAAGAGCAGAGCAAAAACATGCGAGTTTGCGAGATTTGCATCATTCTCTCATCCGAGATAGGATGTGCTGTCTTGTTTCACATACAAAAATATAAAACCCTGACCAATCTGCCATTACTGCCAGACTTAGACTTAAGGTCAAGGTCATGTGTGGGCCCTAGTTCATTGACACTTCCAACAAAGGAACGAGTATAAAACAGTTCCAATATCTATACAAAGTTATGTACAAATAAATTATCATAATATTGTCCACTAGCATAATTTTATTTTTAGCGGTCTACCCTCTGTGGGTGTGACGTCATACCCGAGAATCCGCTCAGTGTGGTGACATTTCAGTAGTGTATACGCCATCGAGTTGAAAGTGACTTGAAGCGCAATATTTTGAATGGAGCGTTGTTGTGATTATGTATTGGAAACTGACAACAGCTCTACGAGTTTTGATGATTATCCAACTGCATAAACAACACGGATGTACATTTCCTGAGAAATTCTATTTTACAAGATAGGAAGAGCATAGATTGTTTACTGTCGTCGTGCGGATTTTGTGAACCCCTCTAGTTCGCACGGTCATCTGTGTTCGTTACACTTTTCAAAGAAGTGCTATGAAAGAGACCTAACCTGTGGCGAAATACGGATACGAATAGGCAAAACCAGAGACCATATACCGACTTAAACTTTATAAGGATGTTATATATCGGGCATTCCTTTCGACATTCCAAACAAACACAGAGGCCGAAATGTCAACTTGGGACTGAGACCGAGAGAGTTGCATTCCGGACGCGACGTTAGTTGCAGGTGGGTTTTAAGATTTAGTTGTTTTCGAGCAACATAAACACTCCAGTAGCTAGCTACATGAAGCAATAGTTGATTAAAAAGTACGTCATAATATGCGCTCATGTCCTATTTTCGATCAGAGATATATTTTCACAGCCACTGTTAGTGTTACTCAGTAGGGCCAAGTCATCTATTTCCCGAGACGGGTGTTTTGTGATGTGAGTGTGTGTTGAGGGATGGGGGTGGGCATGGACAAATGAGAACTTGCAACATATGGGTGCGGTGGTGAGAGAGAGCACATAATTACTAAAACATAATTAAAAATAAGTCATATCAGATAATTATCCACCAGGGACTGGTCCCCTACCATGTTAAAATGGGTATGTGAATTTTGTTTGTGTGTTAGGGCATGATTAAAATGTTGACTCTCATTCTTTCTCTTTAAGGAAATGTACAATAAACAAAATGAAAATGACTGCTCTGCACTTGCATAAAACTTAGGTATTAATGGACCCCTTGTAAAAACATCATGGCAGCTGTATATATAGGTAACGTTTAACACACTTTCAAAAATGGGAAATCAGGGAAATATGTTCACTCAGATAATGTATTTCTTTGTGGGTTTTGTTTTTGGCAAATGTAAAAATGCCACTTTAATGCTGTGTTTTAGGATGTACATGGCAGCATTTCACATCCATGAAAACAGCCTAAATACCCTAGAAGTGACCAAGACTGGAGAACCCAACTGGGCAATCAGCTACCCGCAGGCTTAAACCAAGAGGCCAAGCCAGTGAACAAGAAAGTACATGGTAAATATAATTCAGACAATCAATAATCTTTTGTAGAACTGGTGCACTCCAGTTTGAAAAACAAAACAAAACACTGTTCCTATTACTGCATGTTTTTCTCAAACCAATGAGTCAACACCAAGTCTTGTTTGCAAAGACACTTGTTTTTAATCCTCATATCTTTTTTCCCTCTCAGCTTTGTTAAGACAAAAGTACTTACTTTTTTAGTGCAGATTTCAAAGAAAATTATTATTATGTTGCCAAAACAACATATACTGAAATTGTGTTACAAAATGTCTCTAATTCAATGTAAAATTTATTCACAGAGTTTGTTGAATTCCTACTCAGTAGGCCATTCTCTGGAGAAGAAACAAGTTTCCTTCCTACAGCCTTGCAGGACAAACAGCCTATATTTCCAGGATATTCTGCCAGACACTTTCATTTATAACTAGTAAACAGGAACTGGTGAATTCACAGACATCAAGATATAGTAAAATCATGTATATGTGTCTAGGGGGTGAACTGAAACCAGTTGTGCCTGATGTCTGAAGGTCTATTGTATTCGTCTGTTTGAATCCTGGGACTTGTTCAGATGGCAGTCAACACTGTGTCACATGGTGTTATTGGAGATCAATCTTGTTTTCTTAGGCTTTTACAAGTCCATCCAGTTAATTTACACGCAAGTCTTTGCCTTCATGATGTTGGTGTACACACTGTATTCATTATTTTGTCATAAATAGTTTGTATGCAAATAAATTATTTGCTTTAATTTTTGTGTGCTGGTTTCTTGATTTGATCCATGGTCTTTCTGTGGGACTGATCACACTTTACACGTTACTACTAGAACACAATGAAGAATTCTCTTTTTCACTAGCTGACAGTTAAAGAGATAGATAAGGATTTGTCAGTTCTATTTTTTGCATCTATATGTATTTATTATATCTATTATCAGCTGTTAAGGAGGTTACAGGTCTTTATCATTTTACATTTTACGTATATTTTGCAGATTTATATGACTACGTATCACGACATATAACCTATGCTTTACACGTGTATGGAAATTGAAAATGTAATGAAACTGATGTTTGATATACCATGTCAGAGACGATTTTTGGTTTTTAGATTTTTTACTAGGCAGGTAGGAAAATATAATAGTCCATCAACCAAACCGAAAAAGGCTCTACTATGTTAATAACATGTTAAGAGGCTAAACATAAACATCATTCACAGATGCATATTATATTGAGTGATTTATGCTGTTAACTTTAACATTGATGTATTTTTTGGGCAAAATATGTGAACAAATATGAAAAAAACTTCAATTGATTTTTAAAATGGTGTCTCATTGCTCATGGTACTGTTTTAGTATCTTAATTTATAAATTTTATAGATCACACATAAATATTTTTTTTTTTAATGAGTGATTTATAATGTTTGCTGGAACACAAGAGTATTTCAGGGGCCAAAAACATGAAAATGAAAATGAAAGAAAAATTGAAAAAATGTTTTAAAACAGATTTTCAATGTCTAAAACACTTTTTCTTAATATATATCTTAGAATTTTGTTCTTTTCTACATTCTTGAGCATAGATATTTTATTAACAATAATACTGTTCTACAAAATATTTTTATTTTATTTTCCTCATTGACTCAAACAGTGAAAATGTTCAGATATTATTTTCTAGTTTCTTTCTGAATAGAATCAACAATTCACCATGTTCACAGTTGATAGTGATGGAAATGAGTTATATCATGCATTTTTTTACTTTACAAATGTACACTTATATTATTGTGCATTGACTGTAAACATTAGTCTTTAAATTGGTAAACAGCCATATTGTCAACAAAGGTTACCAGGGGGGATAACTCTAATCAGTAGTACTTACTTACAACTGATTACACTTCTCACTATGGTTTGATGACTTCACACACATAATTACTTATATTGGGGACCAATATTTTCTGTTTTCCTAACCTGGCTGATGGACTATAAACAAACACTTGAGAAACAGTATTTTCCAAAGGTCAAAATTATAGGGGTAAATACCTCTGTTGAACATAATATTTTTTTTTTGTGATAACTGCACTTGAATTTGGACATTTTGTCAGATCTTATGTAATATTTGAGAGATTTGATTGTGTTATTGGTCATGTTAAAAATTTGTTGAATTTTTTTTATCTGTGATTTTAATAAATCTCGATTACATGTAGAATTCACAATAATTGCTGCTTGTGTTCTGTACCTATGATTAGGTGCTTATCTCTTTGCTGAATATATATAGGAAATGGAATATACAAAGTTTGGAGGGAGTTTAATAAAGGATTACATTATTACTATTATTATGCATTGTAATTTGTTATACCAGTTCAAAAATGAAAATAACCTGAGGGCAATGAGATGTTGTTATCCTTTAAATCCAAATTTTGGAGGAAATTAGTACATCACAGAATTTTAAATTTTTTAGCTTGTTATACCAGCAATACAATAACACATCATTGCTCAAGATTTTATTTCTATTGCAGGTAACATCAAACCATCATAATCAACTATGGCAGACATTTGTAATTCTCAATCATCAGTGAAAAAACAAAAATATACTTGTATAATATGTGAAAAGGCATCTGATGATTTAAGTACACTTTCCAACATATCATCTTGGAAAACACTGCTGAGGGCCGCAAAGCTTCGTCATAAAGAACCCATTTTGGAAATTGGAAAACAAACTGATGATGATAAATTTCCATCACTTCTTTATCACAGGAATTGCCGGAGCAGGTTCACTAATGAAAGAGACCTAAAACAATACATGACGCCTGAAGATGGGCAAGCAGCAACAGAGCCCAGGGAGACATCTGTGCGTAACAGCAAGTCATCAGCTGTATATGAAGCTCTTTGTTTATTTTGCACAAGAAATAAGTACATCAAAGGATCAAACACAAGGGAGCCATTGGTAATATCATTACAGTTGAGAACAGATGACACACTGAGGAGAAAAGCCATTGAGAAATTGGATTCCAGAATCATAGCAGCTACAAGCCGGGATATTGTTGCAGCAGAGGCGCACTACCACAGGAGTTGCTACAGATCTTATACAAGAGAGGATAATAGACTTCACCACTCAACTTCAGTCACCAAAGTCACAGAAAAATAGCAAAATTTTGAAGAGGCTTTGACAGCAGCATATGATAAGCTTTTCATGTATATACGAAACACTGTATTCCAGAATCCAACTGTATTAAAGATGTCAGAGATAACCAACAGACTGAGAAACTACATGGAGGCAAAAGGATGCCAGAATATCAAGACTTCAACAACTAAGCATCTGCACAGGAAACTCAAGTCAGAATTTGGTGACAGCCTGCATATATTTCAAGATGACAATGCCAGACTTCTACTTTTTTCCCAGTACATTGACAACTGAAGCTATTGCCATTGAAAATCAAAATATGAAAGAAGAACTGAATGCCATAAGAAAGAACAGCAACAGCAGGAAAGCCCTTCAGGAAACAGCACTACTTCTTCGAAAAGCTATAAAGAATATTGAAGAGGAGTTACCATGGCCCCCAAAACAGTGTGATTTGGACAATCCTTCTAGGTACATTCCTACATGTGTCAAGGAATTTTTTTGTAACTATTCTGACAGGTGATTTTAAAGCTGATGTCACACACCAAAAGACGAAGATTCTAACTGAATCGTTTGGTCAAGATCTTGTTTATGCTGTTACAGGAGGAAAAAAGCTGACACCTAAGCATATCCTGCTCCCATTTGCTGTGAAAACCCTAACTGGGAATGTTGAGATGATTCAAATTTTGAACAGATTAGGTCATGGAGTTTCCCATCCAAAGTATGAAGAAATTGAAACTGCCATTTGTCTCCAAAAGCTAGCTTTGACTCAGGAGGGTGCTGTTCCTTTGCCACAGGATATCCACCCACATATTGCAACAACTCTTGCCTGGGACAATATTGACAGACTTGAGGAAACACTCACTGGAGGTGGAACTTCCCATAGAGTTAATGGCATTGCAATCCAACCGTCAATTCATGGCGCACATTCACACGGCAGTACAACCCCAGTGGTTCAGAAGACAAGACGCCGTACAATTGACACAGTTCTCCCAGTTCTACAGCCATATAACAGTGGCAACCGTGTCGGCCCACCTTCTGTTACACTTGTAAAGTCTTACACAGTTTCTGCTGTCAGTGAGTCAATGAAGAAAAACCTTACATGGATCATTGCAAGATTGCATAGTGCTAAGCAACAAGAAATAAGTTCCTGGACAGGTTTTAATATCCAAACACGTGATGCAGAAGACGTAAGACTAGACACCATTGGATATCTTCCAACAATCAATGCTCCTGCAACCAGCATGTCTACAGTTCATGAAATCTTACAGCAGTCTTTGACCATTATGAACACGTTGCGACTTGAAAACATTGTTGTGACATTGGATCAGGCACTATATGCAAAAGCATCTGAAATTGTATGGAAGCATAAGGAAAGATTTAAAAGAATCATTTTGAGGCTGGGTGCTTTTCACACTGCATGTACATACCTCTCTGTACTTGGAAAACGTTTCCAAGATGCTGGTCTCAAGGACATTTGTGTTGAAGCTGGACTACTAGCAGAGGGATCTACATCTAGAGTTTTTCATGGGAAACACTACAACCGCGGAGTTAGAGTCCACAAGATCATGTATGAAGCACTCATGAGACTGCAATGGAAAGGCTTTTTGCAAAGGGTCGAGGAAACAAATTGTGGCCTGCTTTTTACAATTCAGTCTGCATTGGCAGATATTGAAGACTTTCATGTTAATGTTAACAAAGAAAGTTTGGAATCACTCTTTCAGAGTTAATCTTTCACAGACACTGTGACAGCTTTTAAAGCCTACCAAGAATTTCTCAGGAATGAAAATGGGGATTTATCAGCTTTCTGGACTTCATACACAGATATGATTGAAGTGCTCTTGGGTCTTATCGGAGCATCACGGGAGGGCAACTGCATCTATCCAGCATCAGGAACATTGCACCTTGGTGTTTTGCATATGACAAGCAGAATTATGCAAGATATCTATCAGACTATCATGGTCAGATGTCAGCTCTGTCAACTACTCACAAGCACATTCATGAATACTTAGAGAATGGTGGATTTTCTGTACAGCTTGGAACTGAAAACCCTTTTGGGAGAGTACCAGTAGACCAGGTTCTGGAGGAAACAGCAAACAGAGATACACAGACAGCAGGCGGAACAAAGGGCTTCAGTCTTAAACCTGGTGCTGTTGCTAAGTATTATCTGATGACAGAATATCGCAGTATCTTCTTAGGTCAGATCAGAAGTCTCACGAAGTTGACCAGATCAAGTTTCAGTCATCCAGATTTACAACAATCAAGGAGAGCAAGAGATGAGGCAGATGTTCTTGCTGTTGAAGACATGTTGGAAAACAACTGGGTAAACCCTTTCTTGAATTCAGAACTCATCTCCTTGTCAACGGCTGCTGCTGCCACTCCAGCCATGGTATCTGACCTTCTCAAGGCACAGACCATTGGGGAAGAGAGGATGATGGACTTCTGTACAAATCGTTTACAGCCTTTGTCACCACAGGACTTTCATTCTCGGCTACAAAGGAACAACTTGAAAACTTTCACCGAATTGAGCCAGAAGAAGAAGAAACTCCAAACAAGTCAAGTGGAGGTTGTGCTCAGAGCTGACAGGAACCTCTTTGCTCATATGGTTATTATAGCTCAAAGCAGAAAACTTGACATGAAGTCTGTTTTCAGGCATCCTCTTGGACCGCTTCCTTTATCACTCGCATATCCAGATGGTTCCATAAGAAAGACCAACAAGTTAAGCCTAGCTCTAGAACTGGAAAAGAACATCCTTCCTGAAGAGAAGCTCCCTTACCCATCCTGTACTCTGATTGATGGTATGGCACTTGTCCAGAAGATCAAAGGTGACAACAAAACCTTCCAGTTGGTTGCAGAAGAAATGTTTGTCCAGGTCCTTCATGAAGGTTACAGCAGTCAGAGGATTGATGTCGTCTTTGATGTATACAGGAACGTGTCAATCAAAAATGCAGAGAGAGGTGAGCGCTCTGGAACTCAAGGAACACAATACAAGAACATCGCAGCAGGCCACACCATAAGACAATGGCGAAAATTCCTTTCCAACTCTTCCAACAAAACGAATCTTGTTCTGTTTCTTGTCAAGGAATGGGGAGGTGAGAAGTATGGAAATCGGATTGGAAACAAGGACCTCATTGTCACCTGTGAAGAAGAATGTATCAAGCTGGGCCCAAACAGTGTAGAGATGATAGAGGAACTAACATCCACTCAGAGGAAGCAGACACTCGGCTGTTACTCCACGCCAGACATGCTTCAAGCAACGGCTACGGGAACATAATCATTTGTGCCGAGGATACAGATGTATTTCTACTCTGTGTTGCCTTCCAATCATCTCTTGAAGCAGATCTCTACATGAAGCTAGGAACAAAGAACAGAACAAGACTCATCAAGGTTTCAAGTGTAGCCCAGGTCCTTGGCCAGACCGTCTCTGAAGCACTACCTGCATGTCATGCATACACAGGATGCGACACTATCAGCTCATTTGCAGGAAAGGGAAAACCGTCTGCTCTAAGACTCCTCAAGGGGAATAAGAAGTACCAAGACTGCTTCAAACAACTTGGAAAGGATCCTGAGCTTACAGAAGATCAATTTCAAGTCCTGGAAGACTTCACGTGTTCACTGTATGGATCATCTCTCAAGAGTGTCAACGATCTTCGCCACACGTTGTTCCTCCTGAGGAAGGGCGAACTTGAATCCCACCAGCTTCCTCCTTGCAGAGACTGTTTATTCAGGCACTCACAGAGAGCCTGCTACCAAGCTCATGTGTGGCAGTTGGCCATGGAATGCAAGCCTGGAATTCCATCACCTGTCGGCAAAGGATGGATCCTTGAAGAGAGAGACGGTGAAAGTGTGCTAACTGTTGAGTAGATGAGTGGTCTACCGGCACCTGAAGCTGTCCTACAGCTTTTAGCATGCAAATGCTCCAGAACATGCAAACTCCCAAACTGCACTTGCATGGCAAATGGACTCAAATGCACAAGCATGTGCAAGTTGCAAACCTGTGCAAACATAGAGACTGGTTCCGATGAAGAAGATGGCAGCTGTGATAACACTGATGAGGATGACATATATGATGAATGAACATTATGTATGTAAATGTCATCAAATGCATCAAAATAATCTGGTAAATAGTGTAAACACAACATGTATTTGATATTTCATTAACAAACCTAATTGTACAGTTGATGAGAAAGGGGATTTAACTGTTTGGTGCAAGTTAGTTCACTATGATCAGAAAAATGAAATTTTAAGACACAAACATTCATAAAAATGTTGGAAAAAAAGGTCTCCCCTTGCCCCCAAGTGGTACCAATCACCCTCATTTTTCACTCTGGGATCAAGGACTACAGGACATTTTTCTACAGGATGAGCCACTGATTGATGTTCCACAGACAGTTTGACCCTACTCAATCTCTAAATACCAACAATTTTGTATTTACTTGTATCACTTGATCAACAAACAAAATTAAAAGAAGCGAATAGAGAATTAGAGAATATTAATAAAAAAGAAACAGAAGGGATACTACTACGATCTAAAGCTAAATGGAAAGAAGAAGGAGAAAAACCAACAAAATATTTTCTGTCTCTAGAAAATCGAAACTTTTTAAACAAAGCAATATATAAACTTGAAAACAATCAAAAGGAAACCCTAACCAAAAAAGAAGATCTTATAACTGAAACTAAATCGTTTTACCATAACCTATACACGAAAAAACCATGTGAAAAAGTGAACCTAACAGAATTGCTTAAAAACATAGACATCCCAAAGCTATCAAAAAATCAACAAGAAAGTCTAGAAGGACAATTAAGATATGAAGAAGTATTAAACAGTCTTTAAAAAATGAAAAATGAAAGAAGTCCTGGCTCATCGGGTTTCACTGTTGAATTCTTCAAAAAAAAATTGTCCAATATTCACGAGTATCTTATAAGATAATTAAATTTAGCTTACGAGAAAGGAGAATTGTCTTTGACTCAAAAGCAAGGCATTATAACCTGTTTTCCCAACAAAAAAATCCAAACATTTGCTTCAGAATTGGAGACCCATTTCATTGCTGAATGTAGCGTATAAAATCAGATCATCAACCATTGCAAACAGAATAAAAACAGTCCTACCCTCTATAATAAATGAGAATCAAAAAGGGTTTATGTCAAAAAGATATATTGATGAGTGTACTCGCCTAATATATGACATCATTGACTATACTGAATATATGAATATACCAGGAATTCTACTTCTTATTGACTTTGAAAAGGCATTCAATTTTGTTGACTGGCATTTCATTCCAAAAGTTCTTCTATTCTTTAAATTTGGACCATCGATTACTAGATGGATAAATACCTTCTTTAATAACATTCAACCATGTGTTGTTGTAAATGGTTTCCTTTCAAATTATTTCAATATCTCGAGAGGATGCAGACAAGGAGATCCCATCTCCCCTTATATTTTTATACTGTGCGCAGAAATTTTGGCAACAATGTTTAGAAATAATAATAAAATAAAAGGAATACAAATTGGAGATACAGAATATCTAATTTCCCAATACGCTGATGATACTTCGCTGATACAAGATGGCACTGAAAAATGTTTACAGGCGACATTAGAAATTCTTAGTAAATATGCCTCATTTTCAGGCTTAAAAATACATGTAAACAAAACACAGGTATTATGGATATGCTCAGAAAAAAAACTCTGAAAGAAAATTTTGCAGAAACTGGAATTTAGACTGGAAGAGTGACTCGTTTAAACTATTAGGAATTGTATTTACTCACAACATCGCAGAAATGGTTGAAGGCAACTATAAAGATAAACTTAAGACTCTCAAAATATCAATGAATCAATGGCTAGCAAGAGATCTAACTCCCTTAGGTAGAAATACCATATTGAAAAGTTTACTTTTACCGCAACTTAATCATTTATTTGTAAGTCTACCGAACCCAAACGATCAAATGATTATGGAAACTGAGCAGCTCTGCTTTAAATTTATATGGGAAAACAAACCAGACAAAGTCAGTCGAGAAACTATCACAAAGAACTATGAATACGGAGGAATACGAGCTCCAGAGATAAAAAATCTTATTCAATCACAAAAAATATCATGGATTAAAAGACACATCAACTCAGATTCAAAAGTAAGGAAATTGCTACAAACGAAGTCACATTTGGACATCGGCAGCTTTATACAAACATGCGAAACACACATACTTGAATCAGTAATAACACAAGAAACAAATCATTTTTGGAAAGACACTTTGAAATCATGGGGTAAATTCGTAACCAGAAAAGCAGAAAAAGGAAAAAATGCATGTGATATTTTATCCCAACCCTTATGGTTAAATGACAATATTAAAATAGATGGAAAACCAATTAATTATAAACATTATTCAAGCAAAGGGATTACTTATATAAACGACAAGGTAACTTTTTAACGGTGGAACAATTAAGAAAATCGTTTGGGTGCAAAACTAACTTCCTAGAGCGTCAAGGAATAGTGGAATCAATTAAATACTACTGCAAATCCATAAACATCCATATTGAAGAAAACATCCAAGCCCTGATCTTGCCATATCTTTTACCAAATATAGTAGGAAACCCAAAAGGATGTAGAGATATTTATGACATACTCATAAATGGTAAATTTAGAAAACCTTTAACATATCGAAACAAGTGGCAAAAAGAACTTATCGAGTCTATTGACGATAATATATGGGAAACGATAGAAAAAAACAACCTTTAAATCGTGTAATAATAGTGTAAAACACTCGTGGTTTCAATGCAGCATACTGCATAGGTTTCTGCCAACAAATGATTTGCTAACAAAAATGAAATATAAAGATTCCAACAGATGCACATTTTGCAAATCCGAGAAAGAATCAATTCTACATCTATTTTGTGACTAAAGTCATAAAAGCTATTTGGAAGAAAATAGAAGAATGGATATTCGAAAAAACAGGGTCAAATATTATCTTTTCAAAGAAAAATATTATTCTAGGATATTGTGAAAAGAGAAACCATGCTCTGAATTTGATAATAACAGCAGTGAAATATAATATATACAAAATGAAACAAAGAGATTAAACACCAAATTTGAACTACATTATAGAAGACGTAAAGACAACATATTATGCTGAACGTTTTAATGCCTATTCAAATTGCAAATATGACGGCTTCACAAAATTTTGGTCACTATGTCACAACCTGTTCTGTTAACCTAGCGCTATATATAATGTACTGCTATTACATTTTCAAGTACCTATTCATTTTGCCTGTAAAGACTTTGTATATATTTGCGAATCGTGATTATACCAACCCGTTATGTTATGAACTGTATGACCTGGATTTATGGACAATCAAAAATATAAAAATATTAAAAAAACCCAAACAAAATGGTAAAATTTGTCAGATAGGGAATCGAGTCTACACATAATCAACTGACAATGCTTCATGTGCTCAGCTGCCGACAACCATGGTATATGCCTGAATGTAGCTCCTGCAGAATGGGCAGCTCCGGTCCAAGTCAGTGATGATCTTATTCACACAGTCACTACACAAATTTGCGTGTGCGCAGGGAGATCTCTTTATTGCCCTCATTTTCGAAACAAACAGCATTGTTGATGTCTGGGCCCCTTCCATACTGGGTGTCAGACATGTTTGCTCTCTTCCCATATTGACTTCCACCATCCGTGTCATCAGGGGGGCGACGGCCGGTCTGGTTGTTACCTGTAGAGAAGAAAAATATTATGGCCAGTAGACCACTTGACTACTCCATTTCTTCGAGGACATGGAGCCTGTAACCCATTGAGCAACTCACGGGGATGGGGCAACCCCTCTAACCACAACTATCCCTCTAACCACAACAATCCCTCTAACCACAACAATCTTTCTTACCATACCAATCCCTGTTACCATGACAGAACAATTACTCTGGGGTTGTCCAAAGAAGTACAGGTCCTTGGGGTCCAAGGTGAAATGTTGTGATGGTAGTGTTGTTTAAAGTGATTTAAACTATGGATAGTCAGACATTGTGTCACTGTTTCAACTCTCATTGTTACAACCTCTCTCACCATTAAGGTCACTCTAACCATTACAATCACTTCCCATGGTTACAATCACTTTTCATCACAATCACTCTCAGTGTCACAATCGCTCACATTGTCAGTCACTGACAGTGTCACAATAACTCTCCATCACAATCCCTGACAGGGCCGCAATCACTGACATTGTCACAATCACTCTTCATCACAATCACTCTCTATCATAATCACTCTCAGTGTCACAATCACTGACATAGTCACAATCACTCTCCATCACAATCACTCTCTATCATAATCACTCTCTGTATCATAATCACTCACAGTGTCACAATAACTCTCCATCACAATTACTCACAGTGTCACCATCATTCTCCATCACAATCACTCTCAGTGTAACAATCAATCACAGTGTCACAATCACTCTCAGTGTCACAATAACTCTCAGTGTCACAATAACTCTCAGTGTAACAATCAATCACAGTGTCACAATCACTCTCAGTGTCACAATCACTCTCAGTGTCACAATAACTCAGTGTCACAATCACTCTCCATCACAATCACTCTCTATCATAATCACTCTCAGTGTCACAATCACTCTCCACCACAATCACTGACTGTGTCACAATAACTCTCCATCACAATCACTCACAGTGTCACAATTATTCTCCATCACAATCACTCTCAGTGTAACAATCAATCACAGTGTCACAATCACTCTCAGTGTCACAATAACTCTCCAACACATTCATGCTCCATCACAATCACTCTCAGTGTCGACGTCACAGTCACCAATAATGTTACATCCCTGGTACAATATTACAATCACCTTGACAAGCTCTCACCTGAGTTAGGCCATTGACAGTGCCCCCTTGTCTCAGGAAACCCATCTCCGGTCGCTCTACTCTTATGCAAATTGTAGTAAATGATGCAGATGGCAACTACCGCGGTCACCATCATCAGGGGAATTGCTGTTGGCAGCATCCTCAACCGTACACCAAGTGCTCTTTATTTTATCGCAACACAGTAAAATGTCCCACCTGCGAAACCTGCGAACATAACACACATCATAAACACTGACATCTGACTATTATATGGACATTTAACATTGGAAAGTAGAGCACAACTATAGTATGACCATAAAGTAGTGACATTATCTAAAACAATTTAAACCCTACCAAACTACCCCATACTTCTACCCCCAACATATTTTCCGGTCAATTTCCCAAATTCAAACTTCACATAAAAATTCAATATGCAACCACCCCTTCAGGTTGGTTTCAGTGATGTTCACCCTTCTTTCGATCTAACACTAAACATGGTAAATGGCCTGGCGGACCTGTGTGTGAAACACATGTTGGAAAGTGCAAGTAAAATCTCGAAATCATCATCAACTAATATGTAATGGTCTCATCCTTAATGGTGCTAAGGTTTGAATTGGTGCTCCGGAGTGCGATCCCAACATACACCAAGACTGTGCGAGTCAGCAGATAGTGCCTCTTGAAAATATCTCTTTTTTGAGTACAGACTTGCTCTCAACTTCCGAAGAACATGCTTCAGCTGATTAGCGCAAATCTACAAGATTAACCAAAAGCACTATCACAAATAGTCATGTTTACTATGTGATCGGTGTTGTACTTTGACCTCCAAACTTAAGCAATCATTTAACCCAGAATCCAAACACAGGAGGATTCAGTGTGAAAGCAACAAATAAAGACACACATTACAGGGAACAAGTGTATGATAAACTTATGACCGTTTACATATCAATACATATTACTGCAAAGTAATTACAATGACAGGATTACAATAGGGTGGCAATATTTGATGGAAGTAAAATTACACAGGCAGTTTGTCATGCATCCGCCGAGCAGGTAGGATAGGGGAAGACCGCAAAAAGACAGCGTGAAGAGTGCGGACAGACCAGCAGGAGGCATGCTATGGACACAGAGGGACGAACACTGACCAGCCTATCCAGGCGTTCTACTGGTCAAGTGTCAGTCTGACTTCTCTGACTTCCCTCCATAGTGCCTGTCGGACTCTGTGTGAACTGTTCACACTGCCTCACATAGTTCAGTCCCTTCTGGATTCCGCGACAAATTTTTAAGAACTCCACGGCAAACATAAGTAAATTCTGAATCCCATTTTTCAAAATTACGCAAAAAAATCTGCAGTTAAAAACTTGAAAAAACATACAAACTAATGCAATTTAAAAGTTCAAAAAGATCGATTTTATGAACATAATTGCAGTAACAAACTCAAATAATATTATTGTAAGGTGCTGAAGAAAAATGTCCTTTTCTGACTAAAATTTAAATTTTATACTTATCCTGACTCATGCTACAAGCTTGTCCTTGCGAATGATAGTGGAACACTTGAAATCCCTTTAAGTTCCCTTCTACAAAGCGGACGTAAAATCACTACTCACCAAGGAGTTGCCTCCCTTGCCCCTTTGGCGCCCTTTTGGTCACAAGACCGACCATGCCTTGTCACTCTCTCCGTTTGAATGCCGGACACCCGGATTTACAGGGAAATCCAGAGTGCCATAAGAGGGGAGGTTGGGAGGGCTGACCTCATGAGTCAGGATAAGTATAAAATATCAATTTTAGTAAGAAAAGTACATATTTTTCCATATCCTGACTCATGCTAAATGCTTGCAGAATCCGTCTGAATCGGTGGTGGGTCAGGCCACTTCTGGATTCTCTGGCTGTAGATTTACGTCCTGTATTACCCCCATGGGAACTTATGACGGCACTGCTGATGATTCTGTTCTTTCAACTTCCTCTGATGAGTCTGGGGGCAACCACAACTTGTCAGATTTCTTCCGAAACTTCTGACATTTTGTGTGGATTATTAGATATACTAATGTTCCATTAGTTATCTATTGCAACTCCATCTCTTGATGCGCGCATCAAGTGGAGATGCGACCCTTGTTCATGTACGTGTATGTCCTATACAAGTACAGCGTCTATCACTCATGCTAGCCTGTCCTAGGCGTGTGCATGGACTTTAACCATTAAAATTTGCTCTCCAGAGCGCTGTTTTTCATAAGTCACGTGATAAAAAGGGTGATATTTTTCTCAGCGCCTTTGTTGAACCGTTAGTTGTTGTGTTACAACAAGTGGCCCAAACTGGTGAATGTCTGAGACTTCTTCGGTGGCAATGTCTCTGAGGTAGTGGTTGGCAAACACTGTGTGTGATTTCCAAAAGCAGCCCTCCATTATTGTTGTAATCGAGTAGTTTCAAAAGAGCAAGTGTATACGCCAAGGCTCTGACTTCGTGGGCATTGCAGGCTCGTGGAGGCTCAAGTCCCGCTGCTTTGTAGGCCCTTAGTATAACGGCTCTCATCCATATCGATATCGTTGTCCGTGACACTTCCGTGGGCGTCTCAGTAGATAAGGGGATGAATAGGCGTTTGAATTTTCTTCTCCTTGTTTTTGTCCTTTGTAGGTAGACTTTTAAGGCTCTGGCAGGGCATAAGGATAGATCCTGTTTATCCTTTGGTCCAAGGACTGTAGAGAGTGCTTGGATGTGGAACTGTCTGTCAGGCTGGCCGGGCAGTTGTTTCTTGGCAATAAAATCCCATCTCAGTCCTAGATGTACGATGTCTTGATTCAAATCGTGTTCGTTCGAAGTACAGAACATGTATTTCTGACATCCGTGCTGCTGTTGCTAGGGCGATCAGGAACAGCGTTTTCTGAGTCAGTAGTTCAAAGGATGTCCATTTTAGAGGCTCGTAGGCATCACTGGTGAGATGTTGTAGAACTATGTTGAGATCCCAGGCAGGAGCCTTGAAATACTTTTGTTGGTCTTCCAACTTGAACGAGCGTAGTAGTGCCAGTATCTCTGGTACTTTGGTCAGCTTGACACCCGTCTTCATGGTGATTACTGTGCTGAGCGCAGCCAGGTACATTGAGAGCGTTGAACCTTTTAAGTGTCTCGTCTGTTGCGGTATTCCGTCACTAGAGGATGGGTTGCGTTTACCTCTGTAAAACCTTTCCTCGTTGCATACTGTTCAAATCTCTGTCACTTGTCGTCGTACAAGTTGCGAGTTGATCTGTGTAGAGCTAGTGTCACTGCTTTCGCTACTCTGGTGGAGTACCCTCTAGTCTTCAGGCAAGCTTTGATACGCTCCACCCGTGTAGCTGGAACAATGCCTGATTCCCATGAGCTTGCTTGGTGTGTGGATGGACAAGCAAGTTCGACCACTCTGGTAGTTTCAGGGTTGGACTTTCCAAGTTCTTGTATGAGGACGGGAAACCATACCCTCGCTGGCCAATACTGCACGACCAAACTCAGTTGCAGCGTTGTCGTCTGCTTGATTTCCTGTGTTACTTGTGGTAGTAGTGCTGGAGGTGGAAACGCATAAGCGTTTAGTCCTTCCCATGAGATGCTTAAAGCGTCTGTTGCCAATGCCTGAGGATCCGGAATCGGAGAGACGAATGTTGGTAGTTGCTTGTTGAACTTTGTTGCAAACAGGTCTATCACCGAAACTAGGAACCCTTGCCGTGTCCGTCATGGAAGCGGGAGATGATCGATTCTGGAATCATGGCTTGAAGCTTGTCTCATCAATCTTCGGGTAATTTCTTTGAGAGGCATTTTAGAAGTTGTGAAGATGATGTACATTGGATATTTGATAAGTGATTACAGCAGAGGAGGTTGATGTCCATCTGGCTTCCATGCTCCCCTCCTTTGTGCTTGTAATCACAACTATTGTACGTCAACTCATCAATTGTATAAACTCAACTCTAATCACAATCAATCACTCTGTACATCAACCTCCTCTGCTGTAATCACTTATCAAATATCCAATGTACATCAACCTTGTTAATTGTATATACTCACTATACAGCTATGTATATATTCTCCTTGCTTCAGTTGTTGTATCACTTGCTTGATAACGGTCTTAGTTCCTACACCAAAACGTTGCACTCATTGCAATAAAGAAGTTGACTATCCTTAGAAATCAGTTTTTCTTAATCTTCCGGTAATATGTAATAAAGATGTTGTCACCAGAATCCGAACAATGTGCAGCGATGATGCATAATACGTTGTCTCTAGATCAGCAAAAATCTATGATGTACTGGGACTGCCATTGATGTCAAGTCTACTTATAGTCGACCGGCTGCCGCGAGCAGAAACCGTCTCACGCTTGTCGCTGCAAGTCCACAGATAACCAATATTAAATCTGCTGACAGGAGAAGTCCTCTATGACCCGTGAAGATAGTCGAACCACGCTGTACCCTGCTAACTGGAGAGTAAATGGAGCCTTTCCCACGTTGAAAGAGTTGTTTACAACTGTAGACGACTTCCTGGCACGTGACTGTGACATCACCGGTGTTGCAGGTAAATGATCCCCATACAATCTTGTGCAGTCGTTGATTTCTTCGTCAACACGGCCTTGTCTGTAACCTCTCTGTTCGGCTTGTGCCGGAGTTGCACGAGTGAACACGTGTTTTGATGGCTGAGCCGCGTAGTGCCGATGTAAGCAGCCTGTTCCCTGTCTGTTGTGACTGTATTCTTCAACTTTATAATCTTTACTGCCGTCGTCATCTTATACAGATTCATCTTCACTGTTTCATCGGATGTTATCTGACATCGTTACTTCAGGTGTGCGTCTCTTCCTTAAACCACGCGTTGATCAAACATAGCCAACATCTAGTTGTAGTGTCCAGTTGTGTTATTTTCTTATCTTCCATCTTGAAGATCTATTACGGGATTCACCGATGATCTTGTAATCTCAAACCCTGATGTATCATGAAGGGCTCCGTATGATGAAGGGGGAAATCTGCCATCGTTGAACAGCGGGACAAACTGACTCTGATTATAATCCTCCCCGTGAGTGCCTGTGCGCAGGTTGTTGAAGGTCCAAGTTGGAAGATCCGTATCTGCGCAGTCTGTAGAATCCTGGAGAACGACTGGATCTACTTCGGTGCTAAAATCCTTCCTTCTGAGACGCTGAAACAGCGTGGAGGCTCCGTCATGGACTGCTAACGCTAAGCTGGCGTTCGTTGAATCCTCCAGGGTTCTAACTGCTGATACTTTTGACGGTAAAGATCTTCGCGAACGTAACCATTCGTGCAGGCCTTCATCCAAGAGAGCTTGTATAGCTAATATACCTTTGCGCAGGGCGACTGTCATCGGAGGGGTCTGCTATGCTGAGCTGACGTTAGTAGAGTTCTCCAGGCTTCTAACTTCAGACGGTGAAGTTGGACATTTCCCTATCTGAAGATCCATAATGACGTGAGTCTCTGTACGTAGATCTGTATGTAGAGCTGCGTGCAGGTGAACGGTCCTGGTGTGACTGTGTATTCCTCCTGGAGTCTTGAGATATCTCTCTAGGCCTTCACGAAGGCTGATAGACGTAATCTCCCCTCTGTGAGATGTGGAGTGCCATATCTGCGGCGTCTGTAGGGTTCTGGAGAACGCTTCAATCTGCTTCTGTGTGGAGAATCTTAGAGGCTCCTTTGGGGACGTCTCAGGCTGAGCTGACGTTGGTAGCGTTGTCCAGACTTCTAGCTTCACTCGTTGAAGATCGTCAGGTGCGTGGCCTTCGCGCAGGCTTTCTCTTCAGCCAGGTGCGTTGGAGAGGCTGCTGAATCTTCATGCTGGCTTGTAGTCATCATAGTGGACTTCGTAGCAGCTTCCTCTTGCGTGAAGCGACGTTCCATCATCGACATAATCTGATCTGTAAACTGTTGCATAAACAGCCCCAGGTTGAAGTTCTGCGACGTATGTTGAGACTGCTCCGGGGTTGATGATGCTTCTGAGAACGTTGAGGCCTCTTCTTAAGTAGGCTGCACTTGTGAAGAGTTGATGCTGCTGCTATCTCTGGTACCCGATGTCTGTGTTGATGGAAGGTCTTCTGTCAATGTCTGCGCTGATATAGTTGCCGATGTAGCTGTTGAAGCAGGCTTCGTCTTCTTGCTGATGACTGTGACTTCAGGTATGATGATGGGAGGATCATCATACACGTCTGCTTCTTCCAGAGGTACAATTTCGGCAGTGAAGGATCTCGTCTTCTGCAAAGATCTGTGAAGAGACTTCGACAAAGTCTTAGGTGCTGTAGACTTCTTCTTCTGCGCTGAAGAAGATCTCGTCTTCTTCGTCTGCGAAGAGGACCCGCTCCGTTCACGATGATCTCTACTAAATCGAGACGGAGTTCATCACTGGAACAGCAACCTGCCCTCATAAAACGCTCGGCAATTACTGGAATTATGAACCTATGTTATCAGCGCAATCACTCGATTTACCAGACATGACTTGTGAATACCTTCTTACCCAGTCCTTTGCACGTCTATGAAGAGAAAAAAGGTAGTTATTAAATTCAAAAGTAGTTAGTTTCTGACAATGTTTACAGCGAAAGCTGGAAAAACATGTCGTAGTGCAATCAGGACATAATATATGCGGGTCAGCCACAGACAGCCGGTAGCTACAATGAGTAGAAGTTTTCATCAATTGTAAACCAGATGAAAAACATGGCACACACAACGTATGAATTAGACTAAATATCAAAACAATTGATAATGTACAATCCAAAAACCGTATACAGCTGCCATTTAGATGTAAAAGGTCCAAAATAGAAAAGGATATGTTCCATATAGGGACCCAGGTGCTCTCACAACCGTCCTCAAGGGCGAAGAAGGAGAGAGTGACAAACATGGCATGGTCATGTGACCGAAAAGGGCGCCAAAGGAGGCAAGGAGGACTACTCGTGGGTGAGTGATGATTATACGTCCGCGTTTTAGAAGTGAACTTCAAGGGATTTCAAGTGATCGCAAAGAGAAGGAGACAGCATTAAGCAGGAATCAGGATAAGGAAAATTATTACCTTAGGAATAAATCATCTTTAATCGTGAATATTTTTAAAATATCATTGTAACAAATGTCGCAGTTCGTTTTTGTGAAACCAATTATAGTTTGGTCATTTACCCTGACTTATCGTTTCGGTTGATAGTCAATCTTGATTCAACTTTCAAAATATGTAAATTCCGGGGCACAAATATGGCAAATTCAGCAGGTATTCTGCATGAAAATGCATTTTCCGTGGAACAGATGATTTTCTGCATCAAAAGGTAATTTCTACAACCGCGGAATCGCGGAATCCAGGATGGACTGATAGTTGTACTGCGAGAATAAAAACACCCATTTTTTTGTATGTCACTACGCCTCGTGTTGTTTGAAGAGTGACATCCATCCTGGATTTGCCCATAGCTTTCTAGAAGTTTCCCGGCAACACTAGATTACAAACGGATCGAAACAAAGTAGTTACACATTCAGTGATGTCAATACAATGACAACTCTGTTTTACAAAGATTACACTACCATACATATTGAGTCACTGACACCATGACAATCAAAACTCTTGAAAATATAATGGAATTTCCTCAGTTTCCACGGGATGAATCTGTTAAAAGCACTGAGATAGATAACACAAACCTTAACCTTCAACTAACCCTTGACTGTAACGTAGAGCAGTCCTGAAAGAGACCAAACGCTGACCATTCTGAAGCACTGCTTGAAAACAATAGCTAATGTGAGTGAGTGAGTGAGTTAAGATTTAAAGTCACATCGGCAATATTTCAGCCATATCGTGACTAAAACTAGTTCTAAATTTGTAATACAGACATATTATATATAAAACCCTGTCAACGAAGGACAGTAAAACAACTAGAATATCACAATTAGATTTAAAACTAGTGTGGAAGGTTAAAACTAATAGCACTATTAGGACAATACAAGATAAAAACAGGCTATAGATCGCCAACAACTGAAGGTAGATCACCATGCTAGGAGCCATGGGGACTTACATTACTTTGCTACCTGCATGGATCCTAGCTGGATTTACACCATCCCTTCAGCCGCTGGCGATTGTAGGAAAATTTAGCCAACAGTTAAAATAACAAAAATACTACTTTTAAAATGTCCTGGTATATTTTTGACTGAAAGTTTTGGGACTTACGTA
Source organism: Haliotis rubra (assembly GCF_003918875.1). Taxonomy (NCBI): domain Eukaryota; kingdom Metazoa; phylum Mollusca; class Gastropoda; order Lepetellida; family Haliotidae; genus Haliotis; species Haliotis rubra. The sequence goes on from NW_025767540.1 coordinate 178,850, forward strand.
CCCTCTCAGGAGGACAATAATTTTACGCTACTTCAACCCCTTTGAGGGTACAGCCACTAACAATCTCAGTGACTAATTTAAATTACCAAGAATAAAATATTTATCTATTTACAAATCAGTTAACAAATCTAATTCTTTTAAAAATTCAATAATTAAATGATAATTAACATTATAAAAAGATCCTTCAATGTTTTGACATTAAAATACTTATCCCTTGTGATGGAATATTCAACACAGTCAAGCAGGACATGCTTGACCGTGATTCTTTCATCACAAGGGATACAAAACGGAGGATCCTCACCTTTCAATAGGTACTCATGAGTATATCTTGTGTGGCCAATACGACATCGTCGTATGATGACCTCTTCAAATCTGGACTGACAACCCAAGTAGGTGTAACCAATAGTTGGTTTGATTGCATGTAATTTATTGATACCTACTTGGGCATCCCACTTCTTTTGCATCAGATCGCGGATGTATGTTCTAATGCTGGCTTTATAATCAGAGTATGGGATCAGAAGTGGTGTCACAGATTTGTTGAGTGCTGCCTTGGCAGCAAGATCAGCCATTGTGTTCCCAGAAATGCCAACGTGGCTGGGTAACCAACAAAAGATGATGTCGCATTGGCCAGTAGCAAGTTCATTGTACAATTCAATAATTTCTAATAAAAGTGGATGTTTGCAAGAAAGATTTTTAATAGCCTGAAGACACGAAAGAGAATCTGAAAAAATGATATATTGTTTATATTTACGGTGTTTATTAATATATTTAAGAGCTGTTAGTATTGCGTTTGCTTCTGCTGTGAAAATTGAACTGTCATTGGGTAGTCTGGAAGATATTGTTTTGGACCCAATGACAGTGGCACAAGCAACCGCGCCACCATCCTTGGATCCATCTGTATATAAGGATTTATAGGTATTATATTTATTTCTTAATTGACTAAATTCTTGTTTATACTGTAAATCATTAGTTTCGGATTTTTAAATGTGGTTAATGTTAAGTCAACTTCTGGCCTCACCAATTGCCAAGGAGGAGAAGAAAGAAGACGAGAAGGAGATATATTATCCAGCTCAATGCCAGCAGCAGAAAGGAATGGTTTAATTCTGTGCCCAAGAGGCGGAACAAGAGAAGGCTTTTTGTTGTACAACTGCTCATAAGAAGGATTGAAAACACAGTTAAATGCAGGATTAGACTCGTTAGAATAGAGTTTTGTTATATACTGCAAAGATAGTTTGATACGACGTTGGGTAAGTGATGGCTCATCAGCCTCAACATAGAGACTATCAATTGGAGAGGTTCTAAAAGACCCAAGACAAAGTCTTAGGCCTTGGTGGTGGACAGAATCAAGTAGTTTTAGGTTGCTGTTGCAGGCTCCACCATATACGATGGAACCATAATCAAGTTTCGAGCGGACCAATGAACGATATAGGTGGAGGAGGGTAGTTTGATCCCCTCCCCACTTTGAGTTGGAAACAACTTTCAACAAATCAAGGGCCTTCAGGCATTTAGCTTTAAGTGATTTAATATGCGGCAAAAAGGTTAAATGAGAGTCGAAAATTAGACCCAAGAACTTGGCCTCCTTGACAACTTTGATAGGAGTGCCATTTAAAGATAGTTCTGGGTCCTTATATGAGGCTTATATTTTCTACAAAAGTGTAGACAATTAGTTTTGGACTTGGAAAATTTAAAGCCGTTTTCAAGACACCATTTATTTATTTTATTTAAACACAACTGCAATTGCCGTTCAATAGTATGCATATTTTTACCACGACAAGAAATATTAAAATCATCCACAAAAAGTGATCCATCAATTGAATCGTTTAAAACCTTGGATAAACTGTTTATCTTGATACTAAACAATGTGACAGACAAAATACTGCCTTGCGGGACACCCTGATCCTGATTGTAATGGTCAGACAGGGTTGAACCCACTCGGACTTGAAATTGCCTGTCTTTTAAAAACTGTGATATAAAAAGAGGCAAACGGCCTCTCAAACCAAAATCATGTAAATCCTTCAAAATGCCATGCTTCCAGGTTGTATCATAAGCTTTCTCAAGATCAAAGAAAATTGATACTGCATGTTGTTTATTTACTATAGCATTTTTAACAAAGGATTCTAAACGTACCAAATGATCAATGGTACTACGATTTTTCCTGAAACCACATTGAATGTTGGTTATAAGGTTATTGGTTTCAAGATACCATGTCAATCTATTATTGACTATTCGTTCCATGGTTTTACAGACACAACTCGTTAAAGAGATTGGTCTGTAATTCGACGGATCAGTATGATCCCGGCCAGGCTTTGGAATAGGAACAACAATGGCATCACGCCACGAAGTTGGGAAATTCCCTGAAGTCCATATTTGATCAAAAATGTCTAAAAGGATTTGTAAACATGATTCGGGCAAATGCTTCAAGAGCTGATAGTGAATATTATCAGCTCCTGTTGCTGTATCGTGAGCTTGCTCAAGGGCGGTATGGAGCTCATGTAACGAAAATAGTTCGTTATAATCTTCACCGTTGTCTGAGATAAAATTTATTCTTTTCTTCTCCTGTTGTTTCTGATACGTTTGAAACTCAGGGACATAATTAGATGAAGATGAATGCTTGGCAAGAGTTTCACCAAGTTTATTTGCAATGTCAGTTTTATTAGTCAATAAATTATCACCGTCCTTCAAATGATGAACGGTAGATTTGGAACCTTTGCCCTTTATTCTTTGGATCATGTTCCACACTTTTGACATAGGTGTACGTGAATTTATTTTAGAAACATAATTTCGCCAAGACTGACGCTTATTTTGTTTAAAAGAACGTCTAGCCTTAGCATTAGTAATTTTGACCTTGTCTAGATTATGGACAGTAGGGTGTTTGCGAAAATATTTTTCTGCCTTTTTCCTACATTTTCTGGCCTGTTTGCATTCATTATTAAACCATGGTTTACGAATATGCGGAATTGCAGAGGACTTAGGAATTGTTTTGTCAGCAATGTGATTTAGTATATCCGAAAAAGTCTGTATAGGATCTTTACTGTTCCTAAAAAAGATCATGCTTCAAGTGTTCAACACACAGTTTCTCATATAATGACCAATCAGCCCTGGCGAAATTTCTCCTTGATAAAGGTGGATCATCACCAGGGCTGATTGTTTTGAGAATGGTAGGGAAGTGGTCACTCCCACATAGGTCATCATGGACCATCCATTCAAAGTCATTATACAAGTTTGAGTCAGCGAGAGACAGATCAAGGGAAGAATAAGTTCCCGTAGCTGGATGAAGATAAGTGGCTGAATCATCATTCAAAATACATAAATTATTATCGGCAATGAATTCCTCAATAATTTTACCTTTAGTATTAGTATGGACACTACCCCAAAGCGGGTTGTGTCCGTTCAGATCGCCCATGATGAGACATGGCTTTGGCAGCTGATCATACAGATTTTGCAGATCCGACAGTCGGATATCAAAAGATGGAGGGACATATAAACTGCACAGCGTCAACGCAATGTGCATAGTCAGACGAACAGCTACAGCTTGGAGATTGGTATTAAGAGGGACAGGGCTATGTATGATGCCCTGCTGTACCAAAACAGAAGCACCACCAGTTGCTTTATCTCCTGGCGGAGAGAAGCAGTGATAATCACTGTATTGTCGTAAATTGAATGAGTCCGTATTTTTTATATATGTCTCCTGAACACATAATGCTGAAGGTTTAAAATCCTGTAATAACAATTGTATCTCATTGAAGTTATTCTTTAGCCCTCTGCAATTCCATTGAATTAAATTGGCCAACTGAGTCATGGTGGCTCAATTGGCGATCTCTCTCGAGAATGTGAGTTGGGTAGGCTCCTCCGTCTGTCCTGTGAGTACGGAGTAACCTCCATATCCAGAGGTCCAAACGAGTTTTGTGTTAGAACCTCTGAAGGTGATGAGACATTAGGCGATTTGTCTCTGTTTAGTTTTTTTCCTTTCTTCTTCTTTGGTTGATCTCCAGCCAGCTGAGGATTGTGACTGTGTAGAGAGCTGACATTCTGTCTGGAATCCAGACGTAGACTGGGTGACTCGGGAAGTAGGTGGAGTAAGTAAAGTTATTGATGTAACAGGTTTTTCTGACTTGGGTCAAGTCAAGTCAGTCTAACATGCAGTTGAGGACACCGCTACAGAGCGGGATACTGCAGCTGAATACGTGATACTCTGAGGGGTTGAAGGCTGATTATTGAACATTTTTTTCGCATCAAGGTAGGGAATATTCTTTTCACATTTTATCTTCATAATTTGTGATTCCCTTTGATACACGGGGCAGGACCTGGATGAAGCAGAATGTAGGCCATTACAGTTAGCGCATTTGAAAGTATTCTGACAATCTGTACCATCATGATTGTCCCCACAACGGTGACAAACTGCAGAATTACGGCATGAGTAGGTCCCATGACCAAAATGCTGACACTTGTAACACCGGAGTGGATTGGGGATATACACATCCACCCCGATGTTAAAGTAACCTGCCTTGATCGACTGGGGAAGAGCTGATCTGGCAAAAGTCAAGAGATAGGTGTTGGTTTTTTATTATTTTCCCTTCTTTTTTGATCGTAAAACGCTTCACCGCTGTAACAGCCTGATCTTCAAGCTCTGCAGCTATCTCCTCCTCGGACATGTCAGAGAGACAGCGAGCCCTGTCTCGTATAATGCCACGGCAAGAATTGAGAGTCCTGTGCACGGACACAGCAACCTCCACAGTTGCAAATGTTTTGATAGACAAAAGATTTAGAGATTGCTGTTTCCGTGCGCACTCCACCAGAAGTGAACCACTACGGAGCCGGGTGACATTTTTAACCTCACCACATATCCCATGGATAGCTTTGGATATGGCAAATGGATTTAGTTTTATTGGTAGAAAATCCGAAGCTTCAATTACTAGGAAACGAGCCCATGAATCAATGTTTGGCGAATTTGTTTCAGTAGAGTGATCAAGTTCGTCTAGTCGTCGCTTTTTCTCGTATCGAGATGAACCAGCTTGTTGGGATGCCATCATGAAAGGAAAAGTATTCAGCACCCTGCTCCCCACCCACCATGGAGTGTCAACAAGGACGGTGTCAAAGAGCACCGGATATCCAAGATGCTGACACCAGGGATACAGGGATGTTATACTCCAGAGACAACGACACAAATAGCTATATTTATCTACCAAATCAATGTCAGGCTGGTTCGGCCCATGACAATAAATTGGAGACATACATCATTTGGAGGTCATTATCACCAGATTGGCCCATGAGCCACCGCCTTCTGGCATAGAACTCTAGGCAAGTTAACATAATAATTCGAACATTGAGGATAAAAAATAACCAAGGCCAAAATAAGCAAATGTGCATATAATAGATTCACCATGCACAGGGCTTGGCGTGACCAGCCGATTGATAGAACCGGGCCAGTTCTACCACCCGTCTAGGTGAAGTAAGGGCCAAAGTGGTGTGTTGGGCAACAGGAACACGGTTCCAGGATCCTATTGCCCTCAACCACCAGAATCCCGTCCTCCACCGACACACAGGGGGCGCAACCCACGGCCAACGGGTTGGTGGACCAAATATATCCCCGGGTCCACAACGGGGGTTGAAGGGCGCTTAGCGTGACCCAGCACCCACCACGAGGAGGTGGCCCTTCATGGGTGCCCTATCCCAATTGTGTAGATAGATGCTCACGCTGTTGACTCAATTATTTACAGACCGCCGCCATATAGCTGGAATACTACTGAGTGCGGCTAAAACTAAACTCACTCACTCATGACAGAACATAAAGGATAAACTAACAAATAGAAATAGTCTTTCAAGTTTTGTGTACAATGTGACAATGTGTTAAAGGTAATGATTGGCTACATACGATCAATTTGATTATTTTTTATATTCTACTCAAGATTTCGATAAACACTGGCATCTAATTTATTCAAGCTGGCTATGAGTTTTTTCAATTTATAAATAAGGAAAACACACAAGCTTTCTCTTTCATTTGCCCTCAATATAAATCATGACAGAAACCATTAGACCTCCTAATGACCTTGACACTGCTGCTTTCCTGCGCCATGTACAGTATTCATTCAAATCCTACATTCAACAGTTTGAATGGCATTGTTGACATCTTGAGAGAAGATGCAAAAGTTACATCAGTTTTAACACTAGTTGTTGTCTTCAACAATACTTCAATACTATCGAGACGGTATGCATCAGCTCCTCATCTTTTACTGCACTTGAGTCACATCCCCTGTTTTTTGACACCTGCTTCTTGAGCCCATGAAATTGACCATGCACCTAATGATGCCATCATGATAGACACTTCAAGGCCCAGTGAGGACAACATATTGTTTGCCACTTGCTGCTGAAGTCCTCGAGTAAGCTATAAGAGGATAGATATTCAAAAAGTAATGACAACAAACCTCAAAACTTACATTTTCTCTAATGCACAATATAATTAGGGGATACTAGTAACTGTACTGTGTTTGACTAATTGGGGATGTATACCTGTGGTTATATAGCTGCAAATTTAGTTATCTGTGATGCGTAAGCGAAGTCGATATAACGTTAAATTTGGGGCTATGTAACCATTGGTATACATCCCCAATTCGTCAAACACAGTACAGCTCTATCCCCATTTTAATTCAACTCGTTTTGCACTGTTTTTTCGTGAAAGAAATTCATTATTTAAACCAGGTCAAAGTTCCTCTAGGTCAAAGGTTAATCATTTCACTCCTTCAACTTACACCATCGCCAGAAAAAATGGTTCCCTTTTCAAACTTCAACACGTTTATTATGTGCACACTGACTAAATCTGACAATGATGAATAAATCATAGTGTTACAGCTAAAATTTGCGGAATTATCATGAAATCGGTCTCTAATTATCAGAAATGAACGAAACGCTGCAAATGATAATGGCCCGCTGATTCCTTAATGATGGGCCATTCTAAGATGCCTAGCGGTTAGAACAATCGGAAAAAAATACATTATCAGACAATAAAGGTATAGTTTTTTGATGACGTAACAATTGAATAACGTTATCCCGTCACTGCGCCATTCTAGTGTGCCCCCTCGTAATCGAACCATTTTACATTACGTCACAATGTAAGCGACGTCACGATGAATGTCAGTTGTCATCGCCTCGTACGACCTCCTGCAGTAAACTACTCCGTTGCATCCCGTTTTTTGCTTTGCAGTTGCTTCACGCAGCTAACATCACAGGTGGAAACATTACGTTTATGTTTTACGACGGTAAAATGTGTCAATTCGACTCACAAGTTTTCAGCGACCACGGTAGCGTTCGCAATGTTTACATTCCCACAATGCAATCGTGGAATGTAAACTGACTACTCAGCTTCATCTTGATGTGGGTGCTGGTCGAACCCTTGGCTCGGGGATGATGCCACTATACCCGTTTCACGGTATTCACCGTGGGTGTGACGTTTAAGACGTTGATACCGGGTTATAAGCCAAATTTTGATCGGTGGTGGCGATGACTATTTCGTTGTTGTAGCGCACCACTTTATGGATTCTCAGTTGCATGTTGCTTTCGGGGCCATGTACAGTCCCACTCCGAACACGTAGTCGGCTTTCGACCGGGCATATTCAACACGTTTTAGTAGCGTTGGATAGCACTCAGTAGATCAACTGGAGCATTGATAGCATCCTCAACACGAACTGTTTCTGCGCGTCGTAAGCCGTCCCTTTACCCACGATGTCGGAATGCGTTTGTGTCTGCGCTCCCAGCAGTGCCCAAACATACGTTCGAATCGAGTCGTTCAAGTGTTCGGTGCCGGCACGAGTGAACCCTCTCGAATCCAGCATGAACATTTTCCAATCGTCCGCAAACCCCTGCTCAAACCTCCAAACACAATAATCCTTGCTGTCATCGAAAATCATGAGATCATCTCTCCACTCGTTACTTGTGACGTAAGCACCTGCATACGTTTTACCACCCCATTCATTCAAGGTCTTGCTGGCTTCTACGAGGGGCATATTGTGAACGATAGGAATACCCAAAGCGTGATTCACGCCTGGCAAACGCCAATCCATGTTCGGATCGATTTCGAATTCGTTGCAAATTCTTTCGTATGCCCGTCGATCGTACGGATTGTTTACCGCATCCAGTGCTTTGTCCTGTGGAAGCGGAGCACTGATTTCTTTGAGGATACGTCTGATCTGGTAGTACACGTGAAACATAAACACAGACTGACTCAGCGGGCCACGTCGAGTGTCGCTCAACATCACACCTCACCCTGTCGTTGTGCACCACTCGGCAAAATTGAATTGATTCTGCCAGAACTGCATCGGGTTGTTAAACCAAGCATGTACCGTCTTAACGTTCGTCACCGAAAACCCGTAATTTTTAAACACATAGATAAATGATGCTTTGAAATGCAACCCATCTGCAACCACGATCTTCATGTGTGTGAAATCGGAAGTATCGCTTTTAGAATAAAACACTCCCGGTTTGTACATGTTGAATTGTTATATAATATATAATATATATATCCAATATGTACGTGGCGGCTTCCGGGAATAATGGCGTTGGGGCGTTCAACTGCTGCGATCGATAACACGTCCGACCAACTTTCGAAGTCGCGCACTCTGCGATATCACCTACTACCAGCGTCGGACCAACATCAACAGCAAAACAACAGGCTGTTCGTCGCAATAATGTCCGCAATAAGCCAAATAGCGGACGGCTACTACAGTGTGTCTCTCAATGAAGAAATCTTCAAACCTGTGGGGCCGAACTCAAAATGAGCGACTCGAACAGCATGGTCGTGTTAGTCAACAACGGAGAAAACACTTTGAGACTCAGCCATTGACTAAAGCGCTTTCGGGTTTACGACATTCCACCAAAACCACCGTGACCGACACGAAATTACCCGATCTTTGTTCACGTAAGTTGAACTGTGCATTCATCTCGATCAGCTGAGCACAAGCAACAACGTTCAAGGTGAACGCCCTTCCACGCTGTTGAGAGCCGTACCGGTGAAAACGGAAAAGTATAACGATGGCAGAACCGAATCGTTTTCGTCACGGCAGTACAAGAAATTAACCCGAGGCACCATCTAGGAATTAAAAGTATCTGTTTTAGATATAAAACATAATCCTGTGAATATAGGATACCTCAGTGTGATGCTGCACATACAATAATGACTAGCGCCCAAGGTCCCGGAATGCGATTGAAAAAATGCTTTAATATAGCAGTCTCCGACCTCGGGGACACGCGCGGATTCGACAAACCAGGAATAGACGGTAAACTGTATGCCTTGCAACTGAAAAACAATATTTACAAACGCGTCGAAGTCCCCGCCGCCGGGAGATCTGGCAGTAACTTAGACGATATCGTTTATACATCAAGAGCTGTGAGTAACACTCGGCACGACCTAGTCCGCAATGACGAGGATGAATAGATGATATACCCAGCGTTCGGCGGCAAGCTGTACGACTTAAACGACGTCGAAACCACGGTCGTCATTCGAAACAAGCAGTATGCCCTCGTCTTCACCGACGACAACAAATTGATTTTAACACAATCTCGAGTCGACTGGTTTCTCAACATCACGCTCGGCTCTCCCTACGTGTTCACTGAAAACAAAGACCACTACCTAAACAAAGTCGTGAAAAACGGAACCCTGCTCATGGCTTACGTCCTGACGCATAGGAGCAGTGTAATCATTAGCGCAGTCTCAGGTATGGCAGCCCACATGCTATCGAGTAAACCCGGGGAGCAAAACGTGGGGTTGCGTGTCTGAATTCGAGGGCGTTGTCAACATCCTGGAAAGTCTACCGGCGAATTCCACGCTGGTCATCCAAGTCTACCTCGGTGAACCATCATCACCAGTCGAAATCGTGAAAGGAATCAAACTCCGGTGGACCAAACAACATCAATATCACGTTTGTTCTGTTTACGTGCGGGTGAACGTCGATTCCCACACCTGTCTGCAGGGAGTCACCGTGACCGTGGAAGACACGATATCGCTCACCAAAATTTTCCTACCCGACAACGTACATCTCATGGGGTTGCAGTGCACACCTGAGAAATTATCAGAAAAACAATTGGAAACTATTTTATAACATTTTATATACATGTAGACGATGAATCATCATCCCAACGTCACGCTTGGTGATCTAGGAGACACGGAGGGGTTCGATCTGCCTGGTGAGAAAGACACCTTGTACATCCTACATTTGAAAGACAACGTGTACGAGCGGGTGCCGCTGGCAGACTTTAAAGAGCCTGAATGGTTGATCAACGTGACCCTCACCGCACCTTACATCTCTTTAAACAAAATTTGGTATGTCTCCGAAATTAGGAACAACGGCGTCTTTCTCGCGTCTTTCATTCCGAATTTTAATAATATAATGGTTGACCAAGTACCACATCACACGTGCAACATGTTAGTTTCAAACGGGGATTCAAATTTAAGGTTCGACTTACCCGATCACCTATCAGATCTTATGACTATGAAACCAGGCTCCACACTGATCACAGAAGTCTTTCTCGTTTACACTGCTAGTATCGTCATACAACTGGGATCGGAACCTTACTGAGATTTATACCACCCTTAATAATAATCCCCCATAGGTTTCGTATAGACCAAGATTTACCTATTAGCCTTTCCCATATTTTCCTGTACGAGGATCTAAACCTTATAAGTCTCAAATACACTGAGCAACCATTAAATAAAACACAATTAAAAAATCTCTTATAATATATATATATGTACACAGGATGGGGCTGTACCCATGGTCGTAGAAGAACTAGCGAAGACACTGGAAACCGTAGACGGGTTTCGTTTGAGACAGTTACGTGACATAAAACGCCAACTAGAACAAGATCGTTACAAACGGACAGCAATATGTAAGAAATACCATAGAGCTTTCGCTTTCAATTTCGTGTATGGGGCTGATACCACCCTTATGGCAACCAGCATGGGATTAGGGGCGGTAGGTGTCGGGTTGTTAACCACCATCGTAGCCGCACCTATAGTGCTAGGCATTGAAAAAACAGCTGGGGTGTCAGGGTTGGTGGGGTTGGTGTTTAACTCTTTCAACACCAGTCAACCAGAGGCATTTACTGCCATGACACCGAGTTCCCAGAGACTCTGAGGTCATAGATGAAGCCTATGTTTATGAAGGAAATTATAAGCTTGTAAAACGTTATTGCTTCTACATCCCATACACCATTTAAAAGATCTAATCCTACTGTTGATAAATATGAAGTTTATTTTTATAATGTTATTCAAATAATACAACTACAACTTAAATAAAATGATTTTTGAATGAAAATGCAAGCTTACATTTATAACGTCCCGATAAACAACGAAAGAAGCAAAAACTATGGCGATTGTTTTCCATGTCATAACATTCCCATGCCTTTTTCTTTTATATTTTTTTACGTCATCAGAAAATTATTATAAAAAGATTTCTTAAATGATATGTATGGTCCCTATTTCCAGATATCTGTGGTTTTCCGCTCGTAACATGACATAACAACGGAAAATACCTCCGTTTTCGAAGCGTCGTATGAATAACATGGGAGGCGAATCGTTTGATGTCGGGTATCGTTCGAAAGCTCTGAACATCAACAACATCACTGAACCCTTGCCGAGAGTATTTTCACAGTTGTAAGAAGCAATTTTATTGGATAAAAATTGGTTTCTAATGACGCTTTTTCGCCACAGTCTGCTATAAGGGTCGTGACTGGTCAAAATCAGACACGTGACCTAAGACAGCCAATCATATTACGGCAATGGATACCGTCCCCGTAAACGAAAACCTTTCGATTTAGACCACAGGCGATCGATGCATGGGATACGCCCCTTATACTACTATAGGAACAAGCACAGGCGATCGATCGCCTGTGAAATAATGCTATTTTGAACATATTAAGCAAGAAATCGCTACCTATACGTAACTTATTGAACTTATTGGACGTATCGTGCTAGGTTATGACCTGTGACAAAAATGCTTCATGTATATATTTTCGCATTAAACATCGTGTCCGAGCGTGAAGATTGAGGCGGCGAGTGCCGAGATGTCACTTGTCAGTGACTTGACTTGCATTACATGATCGCACAAAAAGATGGAAATAATAATTTTATATGTACGTTTGACAACTTTTATGAATGTTTTTGTTGATTTTATTCATTAGTTTATTCAATTTATTTAATGAATTCCTCGAAACATCGTTACTTTGCTCTTTGACAATGTTATTTTGGACCCGCTGCCGAAGCATGTGTCCGAGAATCGTTGTTTTCAATAACATTGCGAAAAGTAGTTTATATTTTTAATTCTGCTGATAATATATGGGTCATTTTCAAAATAGGTAGGATTTTAAATTCTTTATTACAGTAAAATCAAACTCCTGAAAATTAATTTAGTTTTAATTCAAATGAAATCTCAAATACTTAATTATTCAATTACACAAACATGCAGGCTCAAATTTATTAATTGGCCTTTTAATTGATACATAAGTTATTAATAGGGTGAGGGAAAGTCCTGACCGTTACCATTTCTTAATCAGAATAAGGATTTTGAAATATAATTCATAAAAATCTTTTAAAGATGGCATACACAGCTTTTACACCGACTTAATCAAACTTGAAGGTAAAAACTATTATCATGAATCTTGAAAGTGTTATTTTGTATCTTTCATTTATTTACCACAAAATAATTGCATTTTTCTAAAGCATTATTATGCATATAGTTTTCAACAGGTGAAATTGTCTAAAATAAACATCAGCTACTAAGCCCAGGACATCTTTTGATGACACCAGCATAAAGAGGAGTGTTTCATGTATTATCACGAATTAATTACAGCAGTCAATTAACACCAGTAACGGTTAGGACAATAGTGGTAACGGTTTGGACAGGAATGGTAACGGCTGGACATAAGCATTAAACAGTTTAATTCAACATAGAAACAGGTAACATGAAAGGAAAAAATGATATCATTTACTTCAATTGCTAACCCTATTTTGGACAGACAGTGACATGTGTATTAGAAATTGTAACTTGTAACAAATGTGACATATTTTCTTCCATGCTGTGGTAACGGTTTGGACATTTGTTATATCAATATGAAACTTGTGAATGAATTTAGGCTTTTGAATAAGAACAAACTGTAGCTTCTAAAGAATAGAAAAACACACCTGTCTAGGTTGAAAATCACTTATAATCTAAAGAAGAGTGCAATTGGGGAACGAAAATTGAATGAATAGTAACGGTTGTGACATTATTGCTAATGGCCAGGACATCAGTGTAACAAACAAATGTTATCCCTCTAAAACGTTGCAAAAGATTCAATTCTGAAAGATACTGCAACAACTATGAAACTGTACACATGCTACACAGGCCACTGCATAGATATCATTTTGCTGTTGATATTATGGTGCAATGTTAGTCTCCACGAAATATACTTCTTTCATTCACTCGGATACCGTTAGTTTTTGTTAATCGTGAGATGGTAACACATATTTATCAGATACAAAGGTTTGGCCAACATATTAGCACCTAGCAAATATTCAAAGTAAATGGTAGCCTTACATATCTCACAGTTAAAGTTAAAACAGTTTACACCCAAAAAATCTTTAAAGGTTGGAATACTGAAAGTTGTTTACCGTTACTACATTTTGTCCAAACTGGTACCATAGATGTCCTAACCTTTACCTTTAATTTATAAAGACTATAGATCTTATAGAAAATAGAAACTTAACGTATTAAATTCGTTTAAAGCAGATAGATAAGTAAACAGAAAATTATTATCACACCATGGAACATATTCTTTAAAATAGAAATTTATTAAAGATATGTCCAGACCGTTACTATTATTTGTCCAAACCGTTACTAGAGACTGTGTTTTTAATGCTACTACATCAAAACTCCTTTGAACAGTAAAATTCCATGCTTAAACTTATCTTAACCCTAAAAGTAATTATAAATTTGTTATATTTCAAATATTAATGAACAACTTTTTGAAATACAAATCATTTTGTCCAAACCGTTACAAGGACTGTCCAAACCGTTACTTTGCAGAATGGTAACGGTTTGGACAGTAACGGTCAAGACAATTTGTAAGTAAATCTAAAATAAAAAAATGAATGATCCCTAAAAGATTTCAAAGGACATGCCTTCCACCTTGTCCATTTCTGGGCAACATATCAATTGAAATTTAAGAAAACAAAGAGATATATTTAACACAAAATACATTGGTAACGGTCTGGACAATTAAGGTTGATACATAACATTTATACTTATTTGATGGTGTCAATTTTCTGCAAAATGTGTTGAATTTCATTATTTCATCTGCTGTCACATGCACAGGGGCTAGCTCAAGCAGACACAGGAAGTAGTATTACAATCCAGCTCCAGGTGGAAATTATTGCAGGAGTTTCATACACTGGTAACGGTCAGGACACAAAAACACTGGACAAGCATGTTACAATTTGTAGAAAAAAACTTTTTTAAGTTAAAACAAAATTAAAAGCAGTTTGAGTATGTTTGATCAATCCTAATTGGCATCATATGAATTAGTTTGTTTATTTGCATTTATATTTACATTATTTGTGAACATTGATATTAGGACCGTCACCTCCGGACAGAGCAAATCGGCCAATTTTGACCCTAAAATGTTGCTAAATATAAATTTCAAAATGACAAGACTAATGATATACCACATTTACTGACTACTAAACATCTAAATATGTTTTCTAGCACAAAAGAATCCTTTTAAGTTAACAGAGGTTTTTCTTTATTTGGAACGGACAGAAACCCTACCAATTTTGAAAATGACCCATATGATAAATTTAATTTAATAAAGTGTTTTCAGACATTGTGAAATGTGATAGATTTAATATATGAATCATAAGTCAGGTAGGTTCCTAAAATTATGTCTCATTTTGAGGTGACTACTGCCTGGCCGATTAATCGGCGTCCGGTGTCTGGGGACTCATAACGTTGTGGCCGCTTAAAAGCGGCCTGCAGTGTTAATTTGGGTTAAGTTTGCATCCCGCAGATTGCATCGTAAAGCGCTGAAACACGGTAAGTGAGCGTATTTCCACGGCACTCACTGACAGTGAAGTCTCCGAGGAGGAGTTTGGTCCTCTCTGAACTCGCAAAATATCACAAAATGAAACGAGATTCGGTCCAAGTCTCGTAAATGCACTGCCATCAGTGAAGACGAGAAAAAAAAGTACATAGAACAAGGGATACAACAAGCCCAACAAGCTTTCATTACGAAAACCAAAGAAATCATAGGAGATTCATATTAAATTGTTTCGCTGAGATCAACATTATACAGTTTATTGATGTGAAAATTTATTACTAGGACAAACAACACATACCTTCCTGTCGAGTGATCACAATAGTGCAGGTGCACAGGCGATCGATGCATGGGATACGCCCTTATACTAATTCTTTCAACAGTCCACCCATTCAAAGTCCAAATCATGAAATCACACCACAGTCTTTCAGTAATAGACATTTGACCGTGAATTTGGTAATAATATCTGTGTGACCTTTTAAGACGAACACGGTCATTCTCATCTAGAGAACAGTAGAATCTAGGATCCTTGGCACACTGCTTGGGCTCCATCCATTTCCAGTCACAGCGTGCAGGACACTTTATTTCAAGAACACCACCAGTATGTCCATCATCAGTCTGTATCAAACCATCAGGGCTAGCACCAAGGTGTGGATACTTTGGATAAACAATAAGACCACATTGTTCCACACAGACACAATTCTTGTTTGCTGTTTGATAGACCTTGCGTGCTGCAGGTTCATGACTGGTTCCCCATTTACAAAAAGTAACATCAGAAATGTCTCTGTAGCCACAAATATCTTTAAGATGATTATCTGGCTTTGTGTCACTGCGCATCAACACAACATCTCCAAATTTAGAGGAAGTAAGTCTTTCACTTCTGGCAGCTAACCATAAGTCGTTGTTATGCTGACCTCTTGTTAATGTCTCGATACAGTGGGCATCTTCCTCCGACACATGCATACAATCAAATAATACCTGCATTTTTTGCTGACAATCAGTGGAATGAAGATCTACATGGTCACAATATGAAAAGGAAATGTTATGAAGGGGAGGCAGAGAGGGTTTCATGTTTGATGGCGTAGAAGTGTCTGCATAAAACTTTAACCAGGCAGCATTGGAATTCTTACTTTCAAGTTTCTGTTTTAATCTCTGACAGTTGACAATGGGTTTAATGTAAGCTGCTTTTTCATTACCAATCTTATCACACTTCTCTTCACTGCTTCCCTTTCATGTAGAACAGAAGATGACTTTCTAAAATTAACATCTTGTGATCTT
The DNA here is from genome assembly GCF_003918875.1 of Haliotis rubra. NCBI lineage: Eukaryota > Metazoa > Mollusca > Gastropoda > Lepetellida > Haliotidae > Haliotis > Haliotis rubra. The sequence goes on from NW_025767540.1 coordinate 195,185, forward strand.
TTTGGACTAAGTTTCCTCTTGCGTGGGTTATTCCACTTGCATGGTTGGGATGTGCATGATGTAGTACCATCTTTCCTCCTTGTTGTCACATCAACTAAACAGTGGCACAGTGCTGCAATGTGATTGCAAGCCTCAGCAGCCCTGAAATATGTATATATAAATAAAAAATAAATTAGGAACAAATCTCAAATTTTGTTCACATCATGATTATTTGAAATCTTTTCTTCATACTATTTACTAAGAAATGAATTCTCATGCTTATGAGTACTCATTATATGTTACACATATCCTGGGCACTGTTAAGGTGTGCTTGCCTTGAAATTTATATCTCCTGGTGGGGTGTGGCTGAAGAAATCTCTTTATGGAGGGAGCAGAAATATAAGGTAAATAAGAAAAAGACAAAGAAGGACCACTTACCCAGCTGCACAAGTGCAGTCTGCAGAGTGAATCTTGCCTGTAACCTTTGACAAACAAATCCATGCAATGTGGTCTGGGCATTCTTTCTTGTTGCTCGTAGGCAGTGATGGTATGACTTTGCATTGCACGATAGCATGGCTACATACGTCTGAGACGGGGCTAAACTCAAGTGAATGAACATGTCTGTCTTCAAAATATACGAAAGACTTATGATGTGGCTTCACGTTCATGGTGAGAACAAAGTAGTTATAGACTTCAGTCTCTGAAAAATCAGGAATGGCACTAGTGTCCCGTATCCAGACTGTGAGATTCTGCGGATCAGGAATACTCTCGCCGAGGGTTGTTATCAACTTGTCATGAAGTGATCGAGTCGGTAGATTTGCAAGCTTTGTCGCGCTTGCATTTGTTGGATAACAAAGTCTGCTTACCCCTTTCGCCCTCTCAACAAGCTCAAACTTCTTACCAGTAACATATTGGCAATGATCGCGGAGGTACGCTTTCAGCTCTGTAACTTTCATGACCTCTATCTCTCGGTCACCAAGCAACGTATCAACAGACGCCATTGTTGCTAAGTACGTCCCGGAAGTTGGAGGTGTTTCGCGCCGGCACACTCCGGTACAGCGATGACTTACTTTTACGTCGCTTTTAGCAATATTCCAGCAATATCACGGCGGGGGACACCAGAAATTGACTTCACACGTTGTACCCATGTGGAAGAAAGTCGATTCACTATTTTAACGTGGTAACACTTTAACGTCAGCCTTGTGTCTTGGTGACAAAGCAGCAAATTGCGACACTGAACAACCAATTATCACTATTTATCACTAACGATGATTTGAAATATTTATCAACTAATTAACTAAGGACATGTGTATGTATAAGGATAATAAACTGCGTATGAATACACAATAATTATGATTATTTAATTTGAAGTTCACACTATACCATTTATCATTTTTTAGGACGAGAATTTTAAGCTGGTCGCATGACCGAGAAACTGACGTTCCTAAGCGTATGAACACATTTTCACGTCATCCACTAGACCACATCATGGACTACTTCCACATTCCTGGGGAAACCCTTGGAATTCACTACCACGAATACATGCGGGAGCTTTGTTTCAGATAATTATTGCCGTGATGTGACAGTCAACATCAATAAATCCACCATGATGCCAATTGACCAACGATGACTAACACTTGTAATCGCCACAGGTTTATTAACAACTTCAGAAGTCTCTCCCGTAAAGACTGTCATGGCCACCATGTTTACTGCCTGTATTGGATATAGTACGACGTACTCTCGCCGTGACTGACGAAATGAAGTAGTTCATAAGAAACAGTTTAATCTAATGATGATATTATTTGAATCTATTTGTTGTAACTCAACAACAAAAGGTGTTCCAACAGCACGCTGAGCATACAACAGATCATTTTGAAGAACTATTTTATTCCGCGTCGTAGTTGGTGGCTGTATCTAAGGCAGCTAACATGGGACGAGACAGCAACCAGGCTTGTCCCACCGTGGTATCATCCGGGGGCTTTGAAATCCGAACTCCCTTACTGGTAGTTACAACAGTTTTGTCACAGGCAGAAAGGAATTCCATTTTAAAGTAGTTGGGACACGTGGTACTTCAGGTCTTCCAGTCTTTTGGAATTGGTCGATAAGTTCCGTACTCGGATGGTTAGAGACTTGCATCACACTCCCTCGTCACTATTGGTACTCTGCCCCTGACCTTACTGTTTAAGGATTAAAGATTTTCAAGAGAAAGAAGTGAGAGCTCTATATTTGCTCTCGGAAACCGTAAACGTTCATTCTTACAACTCCTAGTATTACTTCTTTGATGGGCAATTTAGAAGTTTAGTTGATGAAAACTGGTGCCAATTTTTATGGATATACAACTCTTTTATTCTGTGAATGGAGACGCTTCGACGTAGATTCCAATGTCGTTGTCAAGCAAGTGATCATCATTCTTCAGCTCCTCATATAACACAATTATCAATCGAACTGTTATATGCCAAAGCCAGAGAATAACCAGTATCGATTATCTATAAACCCATTTGGCGTAACATGCAAAGTGTCCCGTACAAAGTAGTTGGATATCAATGAACTTAAACTCCGTGTAAATGTATTTTTCAAAGGCCTGACCGGTCCCCTTTGTTCGACACTTGATCCATGTATTACATCAGAATCCAGGTCGATTCTACACGCAAAACAAATTCATCTCTACATATATCCAGATCTATAGACTTATAACGTTACATTTTAAATATAAGTGTAAATTGTTGTGCACCCGTGGGTTTGGTAGATTAGCGCAGTGGTTAAAGCGCTTCTCTCTCAATACCGGGGTCCAAAAACTCACAAAAGTATTGAAAAATAAATCCAGTTGTATTTGAGTGAAATTCAACAAGAATTGAAAGTATTTAAAAATATAACACGCTAACAAAATAGGTACACTCTCAGAGAATCCTAACACTGAAATGTTCGTTATAACAAGCGATAACCACCTGAGACGATAAAAACACTCACCTACTGGCAGTAGAAAGAAGCCATGGCCCTTATTAAACTAAAAAACTAAAAATCGACATTATCTTTATAAATCTTAATTTTTAAAGGGCAGAAAAGTAAACTATTCTCAAATTCAAATCATTCAATCTTTTGGGGGTATAGATTTCAAATAATGGTCCTGTAATTATATAGCATGAGACTTACTACAATTCTGAAAATAATAGGACTGTATCTCAATTTAATCCAGTCGAAGAGACAGAAATATCCGTTACTAGGATGAAATGTTCCTTGTGGTTGTTATTGATGTTATGGTAATGTTTTATTGCCCAAATGTTAGTCTTATCAAACACAGAGTTACATTACTTTGTAATCTCCGAACACGTGACTAATAACTAAACAGTGATGGTGTCAATTTAATATATAAGTAGTATAGAAGTAATCAGTTTCGGACATCAAAGCATTCCTAAGGAGAACAAAAGCATTCCTAAGGAGATCAATAGCATTCCAGGGGAGATCAAAAGCATTTTTTTAAGGAGTAATCCTACATACCAAAGGAGTGTTCAGGATTCACATTCCATAAATTCCAGGAGCTGTCCTTTGAACCTTTAACCCTATTGTATACAATGATAGCCTACACTATGGTTCTATACCAGCCGGTAAAGAGTTAAGGGGCGTCTTTATTTAACATCATGACTCACGGAGATGGGAATGTGTATTAAAATGTTATGAATAGGAACCAAGCAAATTTGATATATCAAAATCATTGCTATGAAAGTTAAAAATGGGTAGAATGTTGCTTATGTCTATAAATTCATAGCTGATTCTAACCACTTTCAATAAGCTCTTGGTACCATAAATAATATGTTCATTAAGTAGTACATCTTATTTGTTAACACTTGTAAGCTAGTCTGTCGTATACACCCTGAAGCAAATATATCCAAGAAAGCCCACGCAAGTCTAGAAAATGTGGCAAGTCTAGATTTCCTCAGCTTCTGAAAATGAAGAAAGACTCAGGGCTCCTTTTCATTATATTCTTTACTATGAACTTTTTTTTCAGTAAAATATGTTCATTTCAGAGACTAGTTGTTAGTCTAACTTGTACGCATGCATCACTTCTTACGTTATATTCCATCAGAAATTCCAACCTAGAAATGCAGCAGTCTATTTCCTTTTATATGTAATATCAATGTTCAAACCTTATAGCTTCTTTGGAAATAACATATGGTTGAAATCAAAATGGTTTGAAAAGAAGTACAAACATATGTCAATATGAATGGAAGGTTTAGCCTGGTGAGTCACGCAGATTGGAATGTCAGTTACTGAAATTGAAAATATTCACCCAAACGCAACCGTCCACGTTAAAGTGGGGTCGAAAGTTGGTCATCTCGCCTCAAAGTTGTGTTTTGGCGCTACACTCCAGCGGATCGCAATGTTTTCAATCTAAGATATCCTACCCATCAAAAGCTTAAACTCACTAGTGAAAATTAAGTAAAAATAAAGGTTAATGGTACCTGCGGCAAAGATAAATTATTACAAAACTTTGCACGATATCATTACACAGCCAACTTGCATGAATTCGATATGGGTCATGCTTCCAGAAAACAAAGCCATTTCCGTAATTCTGCAACAAACATAACTCTCTGAAATTGGAATGTGTATTGAATGTCAACTGAGTATTTCTCTACTCCAGCAGGTAAAGGGTTAACAGAATGTATGAAACACAGCTCACCTTTTCTAGCTCATTGTAAATGCCTGCATATGAATATAATTCTACAGTATACAAACAGGTCAAAATTAAGACTATTCTCTGCAAGAAATGAAATATTAAATGCTCAATGGATGAGAAATATTACTTAAAAGTCAATCAATTCTAACAATTTGTACAAAGTTTCAATTACATACCTTCAACTGAACAACAAAGGGTTTGCAGAGACACCGTTCCTGGTCTTGAATTGATAACACTAAATTTTTCACTTTGCGTTTAAGGATAGGTATAGTTTCACACAACTGCTTATCATTCAGCTGAGTCACACGCCAGGAAGACATGTGTGCGTTCAACTGTACCTGTGATAATTATAGCAACATACAATTAAATCACGTATGTCTTCAATGTTTTACCACTTTATTTTGAATGTTTAATGGTAGACGCTATTCAGAAAATGTCACGATTAATATCACGACTTACAATTCCTTTGAATTTTCAGTACACATATTCTATTATAAATGTCACGATCAAGATTTGCAAACCTTTTTTTGTTTACAGACAAATAAGAAAGTATACCATATGACCTCGTTACACTGTTATCTGATTATTGCATTGCATTGCAATAGTTGTGCCACAAACTATTTTATTGATACATCATCAACTACAACCTTTATATTAAACTGAGGTCAGATTTAGTTTCATGTGTTTTCTGTGGGAGGTTATTTAGTATGTATGTAACTCATTAATAGCTAAAGATATGCATGACGTAACAAGTCAGCCAAGTCATGGTTGGGTGTATTGTTCTCATGCACTGATACATTCAGCCATCTCAGCCTTCATTAAAGCAAAACAATGGATACACAGCACCAAAAACCGGATAGTAAACCATTGAAATAAACGTAAATACAGTAGGAAATACATGCCACGACCGGATTTACGTACGTTTTCAGACATTTCCTAACTTCGGGCATATATTTCATATGAATCTATACCTTTGAAACATATGCTCATCGTACATTTTCGTATGCACAAGCACCTCGTTCATGTATGCCCTGACCGGATTGTCAGGGATTTCCAAATATGAATCGCAAAACAGATACCCCGGTAAATACATGACCATACAGTATTTCCAATGCATTCCTTTGAATTTCAATGGGTGCTGAAATTTCCGATTTCGTTCTAAGTTTCTCGGGTTGGAAACATGTGAAATTTACTTAGGTGGGGAAACACATGTAAATTTTCAAATTTGCAAATGTTTACACACCTTAGATATTTATGTATCATACCGGATTTCAGGGGTATGTATATGAACGGTTCATACACCATCATGTTACCTGTACTCAAGCAAGATGATCATATGTTTCCATCATGTGAATTACTTGGCTCATGTAATTTCACTTTCACACATTTTAGTACGTTTGAAATCAACGTTCACATGACCTCAATATTCTTATCACCAAAGAGCCTGACAAAGAAAGCGGTATTACGCAAGCTAACACGCCTTATTAAGCTGCACTCGCTCTTGCTACCAGTATCAGTTACGCCTTGTCTGTGGTGTTGGCAAATCTTGTGAGGTGCATGTTTCGAGGGATTGAAAGGTTCAGTGGTGAACAAAGGGCGATGCGTTGCCCTTTTGTCCTCGCAAGTGTCCCTAGCTGCCCCAAAAGAATAGCACTTTGTCTCTCTTGGAGCACAGCCAAATATGCTACACGAACCAACTCCTAATTTCTGAAGTCTTTTGAGCTCGCGCATCTACTGTAAAATATTTTGTGGCCGTACATAATTGGAATATTATTGCACTGCATGTGACCTTCTTAATAGTCTCACAGTGCCTGAACCATGTTATTTCTCCATTCGTTCAGCCTTTGCTGTAATAACGCCCTACATAAACTTTAAAGTTTGTTTCACTAACGCAAAAGTATACAATAAGAAACAATGTCATATCAAATTATATATTCTGTGAGACATGAAATGAAAACTTGATTTTATCGAGTAGCGATTATTACCGGATAGCACGGGCGGGTGCGTTCTCTGAGTATATCATAGGCATGTTGGATTTCCGTGCCTTTTGTGAAATTCGTCTGTATTGTCCTGTTTAAATTGACGATCCATAACTCAGATTGCGAGTAAATATCACGTAAGTAATTGTGATGTCGCATTGCTGTAAATTTCCCTGTCGAAGAAGTCATTCTTTTGTTTGGAGAAGATCTATGGCTATTACGCCCGAGTGTTGCTAAACATCTTATAGGCCTTTAGTCTGACACAAACGCGGACATCGCATGTTCAAGTTCTGATCTGACAGGGGCTGAAAATATCATTCCGACATGAAAACAATATCTCAGTGTTTTCCTAAGTAAGTGGAGATCCTTCTACAACATTGGAAATAACTGTGTCGTTGTCCTGATATTCCCCCGAACGAAAGCTCTACCCATTTAGGGTACAATGTGTAAGTTACAGAATTGTAGGGAATAGTCTTAAGACTTTTCTACTTTGACCAGGATTCTTCGAACTTGTAACAGTCGTTTGAGAAGATCAAAAGAGAAAAGGGTAGTGCGCGATGTATATGACGGACGTATATGCAGAACGTTCGAAGAACTTTATAAATACAATAATAGAAATACCGGCTATGTTTAAAACGTACCTTCAGTCTGATAGCCAGAGGGATTATTGTGAAAGATCGCAGTATGTATCATCATAAACGGGCCAAGATAAAAGTACATGTCATTCATCCCCACATTATATCCCACGGGACACCGTTGTTACAGGTAGGGCAAACACCATCTTCTAAAGGTATCTGCCGGTTTCACGGTACATACATGTGTTCAGATTATCGGGAAAACTAGCGCAAGTTCTCCTCCATCACACCAGAGACCACATAATCTATCATATGGCCTTTGATCACACATATAATTGTATAAATACCCAGTGTTTATTGATAGCGATGAAGCAATTTATCAAAATTTAAGGCCGACAGTATCATCTGCATTACTCTCTTAGATAAGGTGAAATATCACAGGGTTGTCATGGTAACGATAATTTGGCATACTATTTATTGGGTTATTCTTTAATTTGCGATTAGAATTTAAATCAGTTTTGACATGAGCATGTTAAGAAAAGAAAAGCTGTAAAACGAAATGTATTGTGATCGAACCTATAGGCCTTTGTTAAAAAAAAAACGAGTTGTAAAAACGAGATTCAAGCCACCTACATAAAAACCTGTTTTCATGATAAATATGTGCTAATCCGTTGCACGATTCCAACCATATCATGGGCATATTTTTGTGAATCATAATCAAACAGTGATGTTACAAGGCGTCCATGCCGCGTCAACAACACATATGCAAACAGGGGCGTAGCTACCATTCTAAAAACAGCTCGAGCTTACAAATGATCTTTCTTAAAAAATATTTTTTCTTCTAATTTTTGCCAAAAATACGTACAGACACGTTCCATTTAAAAAGTGGAAATCCCTCTACGAATCGTACTGACTGCAGTATTTTTTTTATTAAAGCATTACCATGTAAAGTAAACAGGTTATTCTTCATATCATAACTTTCAGTGATGATTGTGTTTCCATCGACATGTATGAGGATGTTTTGTTACATTCATGATTATATGTGAATCATCACTGAAATGCAGGTGTTTATTTTTCATTTGCTTATCATTTATTTTAGATGCTTGATGTATGGTATTGTGTCAGTGCAGCAGACATGTGTAAACGATGTCCAAACATATTTGTATATGAGGAAATCACATTTCAATTTCCATGGTGGTAAGACACCCGTCCGTATCCACCCTGCCCTCCCTAAATTTTAATGAGGAGGAACACTTTCTTTGAGTGGGATTTTTAGAAGTAGAATTCGTCTTTCAGTATGTTCAAATACAATTAACACGTTAAAACTCGTTCTTAGCAGATGAGGAATATATATTCAGGTTATATGATTTGACTAGAATGAAATTTAAGAGGGGATACAGGCGGAATTTTCCACAATATTTTGAAGCTATTAAAATCATCAAACGTCAAAAGATAACTCTTCAGGTCTCATAAAAGATGAAAGTTGGGCAAGCCCTCAATACCACCTAAATATAAGGCTTTGCAGCCCATAGGGCTTACACGAAAAAAATGGCTTGCAAACGCACGAGAATTGCAATACGGGCCTCTAACCACTGATTCTCCGTGACCTGGAGACACATGTGACTGAGCGTATGTTGGGGCGTCGTCTGTCATACAGACCCTTAAGCAAATATATCCAAGCTCACGCAAGTCAACAAATTGTGGCAAGTCTAGATTTCCACAGCTTCAGGAGAAAGTCCCAGGGCACCTTTTCATTATATTATATATGTTTTTATTATGAACTTTTATTCTGTGAAATATGTTCATATCAGAGACTAGTTGTTGATCTAGTTCTGACGGGTTGAAGACAAAGACAAAATGGACACTAGTGCTGTTAAATTTCTTAAATTATATATAAATATTCGCCCTTGTCTCGGGTTAAATGAATATTTTCCACCAAATGTACATTCGGAGGATATCGATATCTAGGTTAAGCTATTTGAATCATATTTACAATTAAAAGACCCAAACAATGGTTTGTTGTCTAAATCTTTGGTTTTCCATATCTTTTCCCAGTTTGTATCACAGTCACAGAAAGATATTTTTTTCCCCTTATGTCTCTAGAAAAACTCACTGCAGGGTTCGGGTTATGGAGTGCCATAACAAAACACCCACAGCTGGCGGGACCAACATCTCCAGTAACATTTACATCTGCCAACGCTTAATTCGCAAGTGGTGAGGCCAATGAGGCTAAGGGTCCTGTACCATGTTTGTGAAATATCGATGATGCCTTATATAAAGTCTATCATCTAAGCAAGTCTAGCTATGTATGGCGTTAAGTCACTGCTTGGGAAAAACGCTTCTTTAGAATTTTATTTGATGAATATTAGTATTTCCATCATATTGGAAAATACATAGACTAACGCTTAGTGTCTGAATATATATAATTTTGATCGTAACAAACAAACCCATTTAAATTGAAATGGAGCCTCAGGGAGACACGAGATTAAGTCCGGCTAGCCATGGCAGTTAGATATGTTTACTTTGTAACCCGACCCCAAAAGTGAGTTAGGTTTCTTGCAGATGTTAACAGACCCTGGACCTGAGGAGATCTAGACTTGCTTCAATTAAGGCTTTAGCATTGCAGAGAGGGCTTGGCAGTAGGGGAAATAATGTGGTTCAGGGACTGTGAGACAGCCTAGAAAATGCATGGCAACCTACACTTCATTGTGACTATGATTAAGGCATCATTTTAAAACACATGGGTTATTTCCTTTGAGTTTAACTGACAGGCTTTCGGTGTCAAATTATTTGGAACTCCGGCCAAAGGTGATGTTATGCTGTCTAGAAATATGGCCTTTTTGTAATGCTTCGGTTACACATAATGATAAGTGATTGTTGTACATATGATGTTTTTTAAGGATAATCTCAGCTGACTAATACTTTGCACGTGTTTCCCTCCACTCTTTCCATACCCGTAAAAGTTAATTTTCCATATATTTGTCTGTAACAAAATACTCTAAAGTAAGGGGATGGCTGAATTTGGCCACCTGAGGTAGTGACCACAGCACTCTGGTTATACTGAGAGAGAGGACAGAGCTTGGCAAGATACCAATAAATATGCTTGTCATTTAAAACTTTATCTGATGTTTGTGGAATGTGCTTTTATAATTGAAGATGCTTCCTGCACCTGTAGCCCCAATATAGATGTTAGTCTGTGAATCTTCCAAATTACTTCGTCTCTTTTTTCAGTTGAAATTAAGATCTTTGCCTTTTATCAAAATAACATATTTTCAGTCTTAATGTGCCTATGTCGGGAATCAAACACCCGTTTTTGACCTGACAGGCGAACGCTTTAACCACGAGCTTACCCCCATCATTCCTTGATACTATTAAAGAATATACATTGGTACATTTATTATACATTCAAGATTGAACCCAGTTTTCTCACTGTATATCCTTCAGTTTTTATGTTAGTGATGTGATCTGCACACTGATAATTTAAAAAGAGGAATATAAATAATGATTGTTTCCGATCTTTATCCAATTTACTTTTCCATTTATCTAGTAATTTTCAGTTTCTATTTTCTGGAAATTTTGTTCGCAGGTACTTTTAACAGTTTCACCCAATAACAGTAAAGCATACAGATAATACGTTTCGGTACTTTGATAGATTTAATAATAAGTACACATTATATTCCATGATATTAAGATACCAAAATGATTAACATATTATATAATGTATAACAAATTAGACAGCAAAAAGCAAAAGCAAAACAGAAAACGCATGAGCAACATAATGCTGTCAGGTAGTAAGCTTTCAATAATTATGGAAACTGCTTAGTTCTGAGCTAATTGCAATCACTACAATTTTCTATAGTCTACCCAAGAGATGGAACAAAATAGGTCTATTATGAAAATTATGAGCTAATTGCAATCATTACAGTTTTCTATAGTCTACCCAAGAGATGGAAACAAAATATGTCTACAGTATATTCCGTCGGGTAACTGAAATTTGAGAAAACGTCCGTATGGTATAATACCTGTATTCCGAAACAAAAAGAGGTCATACCAAGTATGTGCATGTTCACACATTTACAACAGTAATTTACACCGGGAATCATTAATACATTGTAATCATCTTTTATGAAAGTATAGATAATGAAATTTGTTCACTTATGATCAGTCGGATAACTCATACAAGTGAGCACTAAAATTAGGGACCTACCGGTTCATGTCTGTGTGAACACATCTGTTTGTGTTTTATTGTAATTAGCAGTGTCTCCTTGTATATAAGAAGTGAACCTAAGGTCAGTTACTTGAACTGTTATGTAATTTCCATTACAAAAAGTATAAATGATATTACCTACTGGTCAGAAAGACTTATCAGTACCCCAACACCGACCCACCGCCACCACCCCACCCTAGGCCTATCCCATGCCACATCCTCTCACTCGCACACATACACACTCCCTAACATACATATCGCTCTGGCCGATAGACCCGATATTTGAAACTTTTAAACAGACACCATGTGTATGTCAAGAAAGACACGCATGTTATTAGTGGTGCTCAGTCATGGGTATCACTTCACCATGTGTTTCTAATTATCCCAGTACATTATGGCGTGGTCGGACGCGCTAACAAACCCTATGTGACGGTTACGTTACAGACCATTGAAATACATGTTAAAGTAGTGCTAATCTTGTAACACTATATTTACCCAGTTCCAACCATTCACGCATGTACTAAATATATGACAAAACTATTCCTGATCATACGAGATTTCAAAGGTATTGAAATGCATGTCCTACAATCACAGCATTTACATATGTTACACATGTTAGGAAACACATGAAAACAATGGCCAGATTTACGCACCTGTGAAATACATGTAAATGCAGAGTTGAATGTTCGTTCATTTTAACCCCCCTTTAAACGTGTGTAAATCTGACGGCCAGATGATACGTAGATTTCAAACGTTGTTCATATGGCGGCAGGATGAAACGAGTATTTTCTGACGTTAGTAAATTTGGGTAATACAGTCATTTTGTGTGGTGATAGTATAAAAACGTAGTAGCCATTTCCAAATAGGGAAGTGCTGACACAGAAAGGAATGTGTATTCACGTGACAAGCTCATTGTGTGGTCATTGTTGAGATGTTATTATAGATCATGAGCCAAAACTGACTAGCGTGGGGGCTGCGACTTGGTGAGGTGAGGTGAAATTGGGTTTTACGTCGTGCTTGAGAATATTTCACTCATATGACGACGTGCATGCACGTGTATGTGTATGTGCGGCTGCTTGTACTAGCCCAGACTGAAGCTGGTTTTATAGTGCTAGCTCACTGAGATACCATGCCGCAGTGAAGCATGAATACCCCACTCAGACACATTATACTGACTCCGAGCCGACCAGTCCTTATTGTACCCATTAATGCCGAGCGCCAGGCAGGGACCAACAAGTACCATATTTTAACGTCTTTTTGGTATGACGCGGTCGGGGATCGAACCCGCGACCTTCTGCTCTCCGGGCGGACGCTCTAATTACTACACCACGGAGGCGGTCGGCTGTGACTTGACACTTGAAAAGAGATGCCGTGTGTCAACAACCTGTTTGTGAGCTTTTTAGGTAGATAGCAGAATTCGAAGAACAGCATTTTGCAAAAATATGAAATTATCTAAGCTGTAATCGTTTTGTGTTTTCTTCACACGAAACATTCGAGTTCAACAACACCACCTGGATGTATTGTAGGAATAGTTTCATTGGTAAATACTTTAAGTTTTTCTGCTTATTTGGTCAAAGCTTCTTTAACTTGCTTTGTTGTTACCTCTCGGTAGTTTTGTAAAGTGCATGAACACTCATACACACGAAATGTATGCATGACATCAAGGTTAGGCGTGATGACAGATGCTAATACACTAATGCTATATTAACTTAGACTCTTCATTCAGCCAAAACATGGCGTAGCAGACCTTTCCATATAAGGTTATGCTACTACTTGATCAACCGATCCAGAGCGGGGGCGGTCTTGTGAAAAGACAATTACACTGGTCTCAGCAATATATATATATATATATATATATATATATATATTCGGGGGCGGAGGGGTAGCCTAGTGGTTAAAGCGTTGGCTCGTCACGCCGAAGACCCGGGTTCGAATCCCCACATGGGTACAATGTATGAAGCCCATTTCTGGTTTCCCCCGGCGTGATGTTGCTAAAATTTTGATAAAAGCGGCGTAAAACCAAACTCAGTCAGTCAGTAACAGCCTGTTCAAGATCATATTGTTTTGAACAATAGGATTGCTGAAACATATTTACAATGTGTATGACACCATAGAAACATGAATTAAAAACAACGAAACAAAAATTGTAACAGACCTTTTATTAACAACATAAGTCTTCACAAGTATAGGATTCAAGGGATTTTTCACAAGAAAAAAAAGCAATCTTTTGGTTCAATGATTTTAAAGCTTGTATTGTGTTTTAGTCTTAATATGAAACATGAAACAACTCAGATACAGCAGGTATAAAACAGAGAAGACTATCGTTTAGCGGCATTTATGCCACAGAAACATGTTTGTGTCCTGGGGGTCCCAAATTGGCGGCTCTCCTGATGTATAGGACCAAGTGTTTCTTTGATAGGGAGCTGTTGGTGTCATTTCGAGAAAACTGTTTTGTCTTTTCGGCAGGTTGTGTTTCTAATATGTGGATAAGTCCACATCTTTTCCTTCCTTTATGTCGGCTTGGTGACAGATTCTTCTGTGTCATTATTATGGGATGATAAAATCTCGACTGAAGGGTTGTAACGCAAGACAAGGATTTTATTCTTGCTGACCCTCATCATCATCATCATCAATATCGTCATCGGCAGCCATGACAGATTCACTGTCACTTTCTACTTCGGGCATATCTATACGAGTCAGAATGTCTTTCATGATCGTTTTCATGAAACGGGTTATCTTGTTTTTGATGATAGATTGATCAGTGCCAGGGTCCATATCACTCAGGCTGTCTAGGTTGGGTTGAAATAGAGGTGCCTGTGTAAAGTATTGAGTGAACTCTATGACATTGTTAAGGCTATTGGCCAATTCTTTTCCCCATATCTGTTTCATTTTTCTGTCAATCCAATCTTCTGTTCGACCCTGTTGTCTGTACTTTTTCCTTTTGAGTTTCATCACGTCATGGTTGATGTTTACACACGAGTCCAGATGCGTTGTAAACCCACATTTTTGCCACTCCTCCATGTCAGTGCTTGAAGGCTTCCCACGACATTGTTTTCCAGCAGAACCTCCTCCTTTCTGTACAGGAAGTTGTTCCTCGCCTTCACTGTTGTCGTCACTATCATATCTGAGACGTTTCCTCTTGGATTTCAAACTGGTGTTTGCTGGACACCATGTTTTGATATGTCGCTGTAGATCATGCACATTGTTTATCAATACGCTGCAGTCAGTACACGCAGTGGCCATGGTGAAAGGTCCTGTGTCATCACTCGAGATGGATGCTGTTTCAGTGTCGTTGTCAAAGCTAAGAGATCTTTCTTTGGATGTGTCATCAGCACAAATGTCGGAAGCTGTCTGAATGTCTAATACTGGAGAGACCTCTTTTACCTGTTTTTGTTGCAAACCACTCTGTTGATCAGATGTATTGAGGTTGGTTTTCAAGAGATTGACATGGAGTCTATTCTTTTCACTTGTACTAGGTTTGAGATCCACTGTGAAGTGTCCATAAGGTGTTTCAACAGCCTTTTCATAAAGAATCATAAATCTACTAATGTCGTCAGGAAATATCCTTCTGGCAAATAACTTCACCTGCTGTCTGTCCACTGGTGAATTGAAAAGTGTTACATAATGTGAATTTAGAGCAATGTCACGAGATTCCTTACCTCTTGGGAAGAGGTTTTGCAATAGCAAAAAGATAATAACATTTTTGTGGTGGGAGGTTTGAGTAAACAGACGGGAAATCCGCTTATCATTCTTTGCTTCAGACAGAAAATCATCCAACACCATCATGTTCTGGTTGTGGGCATCAAAGTAGTTTTCATCTTCGATATTGTAAGGTATTCCTTTCACAAAACGTACTTGGGGTAAAGTTTGAAGAATGCTATCGTAAAGCGGTTGCCACACGGTATAACACCAGACTATACAGTCAGGTAGAGGTTGAATGAATCCATGTCTTAATAGGTTGAAGACAAACACCGACTTTCCACATCCACTGGGTCCGACGATGATGCCATTGGAGGGAATCAGAAATTTGAATCGTTCTTGCTGCTTGTGCTCCTCCTGAGGAGGAGGAGGAGGAAGTTGTTTTTCCTGAGGAAGAGGAGGATGTAACTCTTGAATTGATCCTTGCATATGCATCTGCTTCTGATGTGTTTGTAAATTATCTTTTCGCGTAAATCTCTTGTCACAGTCTGGACAGGTGGTAGTAAGCTCCATAGTGATGTAACGCAAGTGGGTGATTAGAGGGTCTGAAGCATTCTTTTGTACCTTTGAGCCATGTTACATTTCAAGGCAGCTTTAGTCCGTTTCATAATGATATTGGTCACAGGTTGTATTTTCAGTGCAGTCTTCTTTTTGCCCTTCACAGTTGCCTCTCTTTTTTTCTTGTTAGATGTAACCTGTCTATTCAGCAATGCCATTGTTTTTCTCTGACGTGTTTTTTTTTACTTGCTCTTGCCAAACTTTGTGAACATGGGTGTAGGGCCAAATATATCCCCAGAAGCTCTCCTCATGTTGAAAAAGGACGTCTTATCCGTCAGCAGGCAAGAGTGAAATGCCAGTCATTAGATACTTCAGTTTAGTATTTATTCTACTTTCTTACTATGCAGGACATTTTTGGGAATGATATTTGCATTTGTACATTTTTCGTATACCCAACAAAACATCATTTGCTCTAAACTACTTTTTTTTCATATTTTTTCACATACATCAATAGCATCATTGACTACTGAAACAAGAAGGTGTACAGTATTTGAAGTAGTGACAAATATATTGAGATACAAAAGTGTCATTCCATATAAAGTTCCTTACATCAAATTGATGAAGAAAGTGATGAAAACTCCAGTTGGTTTTACATTTACATAAGAGATAATACAAACAATAGAAGCCACATACATTTGAATCTACAGCTTGTAACCGTTCACCATTGTACAAGTAAGATTTAACATAAGACTTTAGATAACTATCAAATACAGTATCAACTGGTTCTGCTAAACTATCAAACAGTTCTGCTCTAGTTCCTTTGAAATACATAGCCACCCAGTGGCGACCACTCTTTTGTATGCTCTCTGTATTCACAATGACACCCATTCCTTTCTTCAACAGTGAAGGTGTGGGTGTGGGTAAAGTATCTTTAGCATACACTCCCAAGAAATGTCTCTGTAAGACTGAATCACACTGTATGGCACATTGCAGTTCTGAAGCTTTCATGTTGATGATTACTAGATGTACACATTCCTTGCCTTATCAATTTCTATGATAGAGTTTCTTTTACTCATGATGACACAACTCAAAGTTTTGGTGAGAGCAGATTCGAATTCAATTTCAAGTCTCACATTTCCCGATTTCACCAGATTGAGATATACAGTTCCTACTTCATCCTTTAAATCTATGTTTGACTGGTTTGTGTAAACTATAAGCATCTTGGTTGTTCACAAATCGTTTCACCTTCCTCAGCTTGATACTATGGTGACTCATTTTCTTCAATTCATCACGGGGCAGTGGGGTACATAATAAGCGCCCGGATTGTGAGGGTCATAAAAATACTTTTCTAATGCTTTTTGCTGTTTCAACTCACTGCTTTTCTTTTGGGAACTCATGTTGTACCGAGGAGAATAAGACTTACTAAACAATATATATAACATAAAACACATATGGTTTGATTATTTATTCATTCCACCACTATCCCCTATCAGTGTGTTACAGTACATAATGATCATCACCATGTTACAGAGCATGATTAAAACACCTCTGAATTTACACTGATAGGATATGTCCTTCAAAATGTTGAGATGACATGTCTTCCATCATCCCCTCTGGATCATAGTCACACAAACAGTCAATAAGTTCATTACAACACACATGACACTGGACTTGTCCACTATTGCAACTCACGTGACGCAGCATATTATTGTGACAACAAATGCTACAATTTCGTTGAAGAGGAGTAAGTTTCTCTTCTTCATATGGATCTTCCGCTGTTAAATCAAGTGCGACATTCATCTCCATGTGTTGTTTCTCTTGCTGTTCAATGTCTTCCATGAGTTGAGTGTAATCCCACCACAAATCATTTAAGGTGGACGACCGCCTCCGTGGTGTAGTGGTTTGAGCGTCCGCCCGGAGAGCGGAAGGTCACGGGTTCGATCCCCGACCACGTCATACCGGAAAGACGTTAGAATGGTACTTGTTGGTCCCTGCCTGGTGCTCGGCATTAATGGGTACAACAATTCCGCTGGAGTGTAGCCCCAAAACACAACTTTGAGGCGAGATGACCAACGTGGACGGTTGCGTTTGGGTGAATATTTTCAATTTCAGTAACTGACATTCCAATCTGCGTGACTCACCAGGCTAAACCTTGCATAGATATTGACATATGTTTGTACTTCTTTTCAAACCATTTTGATTTCAACCATATGTTATTTCCAAAGAAGCTATAAGGTTTGAACATTGATATTACATATAAAAGGAAATAGACTGCTGCATTTCTAGGTTGGAATTTCTGATGGAATATAACGTAAGAAGTGATGCATGCGTACAAGTTAGACTAACAACTAGTCTCTGAAATGAACATATTTTACTGAAAAAGTTCATAGTAAAGAATATAATGAAAAGGAGCCCTGAGTCTTTCTTCATTTTCAGAAGCTGAGGAAATCTAGACTTGCCACATTTTCTAGACTTGCGTGGGCTTTCTTGGATATATTTGCTTCAGGGTGTATACGACAGACTAGCTTACAAGTGTTAACAAATATGATGTACTACTTAATGAACATATTATTTATGGTACCAAGAGCTTATTGAAAGTGGTTAGAATCAGCTATGAATTTATAGACATAAGCAACATTCCACCCATTTCAACTTTAATAGCAATGATTTCGATATATCAAATTTGCTTGGTTCCTATTCATAACATTTTAATACACATTCCCATCTCCGTGAATAATCTCTTTAAATAAAGATGCCCCTTAACTCTTTACCGGCTGGTATTGAACCATAGTGTAGGCTATCATTGTATACAATAGGGTTAAAGGTTCAAAGGACAGCTCCTGGAATTTATGGAATGTGAATCCTGAAAACTCCTTTGGTATGTAGGATTACTCCTTAAAAAAATGCCTTTGATCTCACCTGGAATGCTATTGATCTCCTTAGGAATGCTTTTGTTCTCCTTAGGAATGCTTTGATGTCCGAAACTGATTACTTCTATACTACTTATATAGAAGTGAAATGTTCGTGACATTGTTACTTCCTATTTCAGATGATTCTCAATTTCAAGTCTTTAGTGATTGTATACATCCTCTTTGACCCTTGATGGGATAGCAGTCACGTGATATTTGAAAATATAGTATCAGAATTTCACAAGCCATGTAACTTCAAATACCCTGGAAAGGAACATTTCAGTAACGGAGATCACGTACTCTGGCAAATCAAGCAATAAGTTACCATTAACCACACACAAGCTCTGAATATTTTTTCCTTTTCCCATGTGACATACTTTGTGTTCTAAATGTAACTTAAACCATGTGAAAAAGAGCACAATTCCCTAATTGGGCAGTGGTAAGGGAAATTTCACTTTTATTTCTACGCATGGGATATTTTCTATGTATTGGGATATGTTATGCAGACAGATATTCTAAGCCCCAAATATTGACAAGCATCATTAATGTAAAGATCTATTGTATTCATTCAAAGTGAATGGGTAAGATTATGCGTCGTTCTACACATGTAGATGTCAAGCCGAAAAATATCCACGAACATTTCCTCAAAACTGGCGACATGGCATCAGACCAAATCCATTTATCTAAAAATAATTGACTGGCTTAACAATTTGCAGAAAATGAAACGTTTGAACAATATCAATGTCCTAATGTACTAATATCCAGGTATTTTTACACCAAATTGTAGGAAGTTTAACTACAAAGTAAGGTTTTGTTACCGTCAACAGTAACGAACTGACCTATTACCTTAGCTGTAACAAATATACTTTTGGGGTTATTGGACTGTTTATGCAAGATGAATGTTGACCATTATCCAACCATACTGATACCAAGAAGACAAAGTCATCAATATCCCCTGCGATGGCAAATTAATCTTCATGATTATGTCTACGAGTTATGATTATGTCAAATATTTAGGTGTGTATATAGAAAAGTGGAAGGAGAGCATTGAAAGGTTTTTTAAGTTCTGCTCCAGAAAGGAGCACTATCACCAATTTCCGTCTAAGTCGAACGTGTTGCCATAGAACGCCAAAAATATTTTATTCAGAATTCCAAAACTACCAAATGGCACCAGTACACCACCAGATCTATATATGTGCCAAGTTTGGTGAAGAAATATTGAACGGTTTTTAGAGTTCTGCTCCGGAAAAGACAAATGTGCACGGACAGGCGGACGGAAGGACGGACGCACGGACGGAATCCATTTTAATACACACACACACACACATACACACCGCAAAACGCGTTGCGGGGGATCACAACATTTACTTATTAAGTTTAAGAGAAGCATGGCGGCGACGGCACAGGCAGAGAGATGGGTGCCGTGTTTTGATTCTGACGTTATGATAATCGATCATGTGACTTTCAAACTTTTTGAGTTGCAAACGTATTGTTTGGATCATAAATTAATAATACATTTTACCACAGTGTTAAACCAAACAGATGGCAGCATGTATACCCACGTTTGTTAAACAACTGATGACATATTCCAGGATCACTGACGTGGTAGTGTGCGTACTTGATCGCCATGGTACCAATCACTACTTTGGCAGATGCATTCAAGGACGACGTCATACTACAGAACATGGTGATGAGTGCCGCATTACACAACAAACAAACAGACAAAACTCACCATGGTGATTCCCCATCTGGTCGTCAGCTTGGGTCTCCTCTGCAACCGACAGGATATCAGCGATCAGAAACGACTTGCTCATTGTTGACTTTGCAAGACGTAGTGGCTACCGTTGTGCACGACGTTGACGAGAAGTGTGATGTCAAATGTCTCTAACTACGGCCATATTCAACATGTTGTCGGTAAATGGTTAATTTTTCACCTGGGTGAGTTCATAACGACGGCAAAAATGAGCAATTTATGTTCGTTTAGCTCGTTAATGTCCTACCGTACCAATCACAGCCGGGTGATTCTCCCTGTCCGGCTAAAAAGAACACAACCATACTACAACCCAACTGTTGTATCTTGTGTCAAATATCCAAATAGTGTTGTTGTGTGTTTTGTGTTGTTGTTTGGAGTGGGTCGACAAATCTAAGGACATGTTTTAGTTATTATATTTAAATGATTATTTTGTTATATAACCATTAAAAACCGGAATTTGTGTACATAAACCATATTTTCTAGTTACGTTGCTTTCAGTATTTGACAGATGATGGGTTCTTAAAGCAAGTCACTGCTAACGTGTTACTGGTGGGAGTATCTAAACATTACAATCTTGTGGTCTGTTAATTGTGAGAACAGCTTTAAGGTATATGCATGTCAGTGTACCTTGGCTGGGGATAGTCATACAGGGATTATTATACTTATTAACAGGAAAAGATAACTGTGCATGACATAAAAGTGCACAAAATAAAAATGCACAAAATTTATAAGATTAAAAACAATAACCCTAAATAAACATGTAACAAAACACTTACTTTTTGCATGCTTTTTGACACCTTAAATTCTCACACCTGAAAATGAAAATTGAAGAACGGTTGTTGATAGCAGTAGTATATTTTTAAAGATCACATATACTCTAGGGGGGTACAGATACATACATCGCTAATTGGCATCGTTATAAATGAAACTCCGTCATTAAAACTACTCATTTCGATCTTTGATTAACTTAAATCGACTTTTTTGACAACAGTGCACAATTCTCACCCGCGAACGAAATTTCAACCAATCAGAGCGGCGCGTCTCTGTGACGTCATTTGAGGAATAGATATGAGGGCCGATGCAGAATTCATGTACATTTCAGGGGGTAAATTATCTTGTTTACAGGCTTGCATAAACCTGAAATCGTGACAACTGTTGTGAAAAAAATGAAAGCTATATGTTCTCACAATCTACTGTCATTTAATTTTGTCTCCTGCTTTGGGGCGGTAGGGTAGCCTAGTGGTTAAAGCGTTGGCTCGCTCACGCCGAAGACACGAGTTCGAATCCCACATGGGTACAATGTGAAGCCCATTTCTGGTGTCCCCCGTTGACGTTGCTGGAATATTGCTGGAATAAAGCGGCGTAAAACCAAAACTCAGTCAGTCTCCTGCTTTGCCTAGTTTCCGAGTTACAACTTGTTTTCATAGACGATGATTCCGTCAAAATCACTTGGTGTCGCTATGCCTTATTTGTTCGAGTCAGACGCTAGTGACAGGGAAAACGATGATCAGCCTCGCTCATCACGGTTACGGTTAATTTCTTCAACCTAAACAGTGCGACATTAAGAAGGGTGGATGCCCATCAGATGCAGTTATTTGAAAATATCCCCGGTAGTTCTTGTCTGATTGTAATAAAGTATCAAAGCAGTGTGGACTTTTCCAGGTTTTCTAATGCCTGGATGGTATAATGACTGATCCAAATTTATCCCATTTCTGAGGTTTTTTTTAACTCGATATTTGATCATGTAAAAATATGACGTCTATTACGTATGATATTAAAAATTGACATTTGATTGATTTGAATGCTTATATGTATTTCTTATGCAACAATGAAGTTCTGTTCGCATTCTCAAAACAGTGTCGGACCATAAGTTTTCACATGCAATTTAGATTGCATGCAATACAGCAATTAATAATCCCTTGTTGTAATCCGTGTTAGGTGGTATAAACCTACACATGTTATTTGTCATCATTCACTTGATGGTCAGTTAATGAATTTATAACCATTATAATTAATGGTAACACCACTTAGATTACCCGACAAAGGTTCCCATTTGGCATTTCTTGTGTCTGAAGTAAATACTCAACATTATAAACATCGATCAAAGGATTAACCGATAACACGCTGATTGATTAATTACTTTTATCTTACACATCGGATTTGTCAAAAGGTAGTGTCTATGTATGTAGATTTATTAATCTATACTGAATACACTCTGTCGTGTTTGTGTCTGTGTAAAAACAACGTATTTCTTTCAAAGTATTAACCGCCAGTACATTGATTGATTGCTCATTATTGGCTAACTAAATTACTTTTTTTTTAAAGAATGGCGGACATTATGCAATATGTTGCCAGGTGTGTATCTTGGGTGACCAATGAGACTATACACTAATGTGAAATACCTGAAACGATATATCACTTTTTCGTATATTAGACTGTTAAAAGACACATCACTTAGAACAGCTGCAGATGAATGGCATATCACTCGTTTTTGTGGATATTGGTGGATACATTCCTCGAACATGGTAATAGCCTGACATTGTTCCTGTAACTTTAATCTGTTTTAAATTAATATTTGCATTTTGTTTTTATTCATTTGTCGTAGCATTCAACAGAATCATGCCCCATTTGGCTTAGGACAATACAACAAAATGAATAAAGTGCCCTTTGTGATCTATGCAGATTTTGAGTGTGTTTTGGCTCCTTTACAACATGATGAGACAGCAGGTCGAACATCAACATGTCCAAGAGCACATTCCCTGTGGGTACAGTTATCAGATAGTGTGTAGGGAACCAGATCTCTATTCTTTTCCACTGAGAACCTATAGTGGGGAACAGACTGCAGAACATTTCATGACACACCTTTTGGATGATTATGATCAGATCATGGACATATTACACCACCCTGTTCCCATGAAATTGTCACAAGAAGAAAGGTTAGCTTTAGATTTGGAAACCCGCTGATATCTTTGTGGAGAGGAAGTACGAGATGGTGAGAGACACATCGATCACGATCACCTGACTGGTCAAGTCAAGGGTCTGTATCACAATGCCTGAGACCATTGCGCACGTCCCTCCTCTCCATCACACCCAGAGACTCCCGCTTGTGTGAATTACTTTATAACATGTCTATAGACAAGAAACACCTGTGATTCTAAGGTACATCCGTTATATTTCATCTAGAAACATTCGTTATATTCCATGTGCCTCCTGCACAGAGCATCACCCACCCTGTCACTGGTCAAACACATTGACATTGGGGTCAAGGCTTACAGAAGCATCTTCATCCTAGCTAATAATAATAATAATGTATTCACCAATGTAGCGGTGGCTAATCCGTTATTGGGTGTTGATGCACCAAACACTGGATCAGTCTCGTGTCAACTTCCGGGTATATAGTCTGCCATCATGAATATCATGCATTGTCTGTCACACAACAACACTGCATTATGTAACACGAGCGCCGGGGTACACAGGGCAATAGGGTAAACCGATTGTGATATACATGGTGGTGTAATTAGAGTCAGTGAGTTTTGTCATGGTGTGAACATCGCCACGTGTAAATGAGACTTTCGTCGACACGTACACCATCGACAGGTGACACAGAAAACACCCGCGTCTCCTGTCAGGGTCCTGATATCTGCTGCTGTAGTTATTCAACAACACACAAGGAGTGGCAACACGAGTCTCTAAACCAAAATGCCGTAGTATTGTCGATTAAAACACTAGATCTAACCCATTCACAACAAGATGATTCACACACACACACACACACAGCGAACGGATATCATTTGACTATAAAATTTAGTTGACACTCGCAGTCACACTTAGATGACGCCAGATTACTCTCACAGTCACACTTAGATGAGGCCAGACTGCTCTCACAGTCACACTTATATGAGGCCAGATTACTCTCACAGTCACACTAAGATGAGGCCAGATTACTCTCACAGTCACACTTATATGAGGCCAGATTACTCTCACAGTCACACTAAGATGAGGCCAGATTACTCTTACTATCACACCTAGATGAGGCCAGATTGCTCTCACAGTCACACTTAGATGAGGCCAGATTGCTCCCACAGTCACACTTAGATGACCCTAGATTACTCTCACAGTCACACTTAGATGAGGCCAGATTGCTCTCACAGTCACACTTAGATGAGGCCAGATTGCTCTCACAGTCACACTTAGATGACGCCAGATTACTCTCACAGTCACACTTAGATGAAGCCGGATTGCTCTCACAGTCACAATTAGATGACGTCAGATAGCACTCACAGTCACACTTAGATGACGTCAGATTCCACTCACAGTCACACTTAGTTGACGCCTGCTGCTCTCAGACAGTACTGCGCCAGGACGGGGTCAGTGTTGACGGCGATCGCCATGGCCAAACGCAGCTGGAGAGGAGACACGGGGCCACCCCCCGTCACGTGACTAGAGCCTGGACAGTCTATTGCGTCACACATGTGATGACGTAATTCCTGCGCTCGTGCCTCGGGTGTCGTCTGCCGTTTCCATTTAGTTCTGTAAGAGAGACATATTTCTGCAGTTACTTCCTGATATATGACGTGACTGAATCACTCAGGAGATTTTGTTTCCCCTGTGTCTATGCTAGATCCAGTGACATGTAGCTGATTCTTACCTTCTGTTCTTCCCCCTGTGTCTATGCTAGATCCAGTGACATGTAGCTGATTCTTACCTTCTGTTCTTCCCCCTTTGTCTATGCTAGATCCAGTGACATGTAGCTGATTCTTACCTTCTGTTCTTCCCCCTGTGTCTATGCTAGATCCAGTGACATGTAGCTGATTCTTACCTTCTGTTCTTCCCCCTGTGTCTATGCTAGATCCAGTGACATGTAGCTGATTCTTACCTTCTGTTCTTCCCCTGTGTCTATGCTAGATCCAGTGACATGTAGCTTAGTTGTAGCTGATTCTTACCTTCTGTTCTTCCCCTGTGTCTATGCTAGATCCAGTGACATGTAGCTGATTCTTACCTTCTGTTCTTCCCCTGTGTCTATGCTAGATCCAGTGACATGTAGCTGATTCTTACCTTCTGTTCTTCCCCTGTGTCTGTGTCTATGCTAGATCCAGTGACAGTGTAGCTGATTCTTACCTTCTGTTCTTCCCCTGTGTCTATGCTAGATCCAGTGACTGTGTAGCTGATTCTTACCTTCTGTTCTTCCCCTGTGTCTATGCTAGATCCAGTGACATGTAGCTGATTCTTACCTTCTGTTCTTCCCCTTTGTCTATGCTAGATCCAGTGACATGTAGCTGATTCTTACCTTCTGTTCTTCCCCTGTGTCTAGCTAGATCCAGTGACATGTAGCTGATTCTTACCTTCTGTTCTTCCCCTGTGTCTATGCTAGATCCAGTGACATGTAGCTGATTCTTACCTTCTGTTCTTCCCCTGTGTCTATGCTAGATCCAGTGACATGTAGCTGATTCTTACCTTCTGTTCTGTTCTTCCCTTGTAGCTGATTCTTACCTTCTGTTATGTCTATGCTAGATCCAGTGACATGTAGCTGATTCTTACCTTCTGTTCTTCCCCCTGTGTCTATGCTAGATCCAGTGACTTGTAGCTGATTCTTACCTTCTGTTCTTCCCCTGTGTCTATGCTAGATCCAGTGACATGTAGCTGATTCTTACCTTCTGTTCTTCCCCTGTGTCTATGCTAGATCCAGTGACATGTAGCTGATTCTTACCTTCTGTTCTTCCCCCCTGTGTCTATGCTAGATCCAGTGACATGTAGCTGATTCTTACCTTCTGTTCTTCCCCTGTGTCTATGCTAGATCCAGTGACTTGTAGCTGATTCTTACCTTCTGTTCTTCCCCTGTGTCTATGCTAGATCCAGTGACTTGTAGCTGATTCTTACCTTCTGTTCTTCCCCTGTGTCTATGCTAGATCCAGTGACTTGTAGCTGATTCTTACCTTCTGTTCTTCCCCTGTGTCTATGCTAGATCCAGTGACATGTAGCTGATTCTTACCTTCTGTTCTGACGTTGACATTTAACTCTTTGCAACGATTCCGATGATAGATCAGTCGTCTGAAGCTCCCGTATGTCCATCTTGGGAGAATCTACAACGAAACATGTTAACGGAAGTCTCTTACGGGTAATGAATACCTGGAGGTCATCTTTATCTCTGTCCCCTGTAACACACCGAATATCATGCGGGAGATTCTTTAACGATACACTGACTGACTGACTGAGTTTGGTTTTACTCCGCTTTTAGCAATATTCCAACAACATCACGGCGGGGGACACCAGAAATGGACTTCACACATTCTACCCATGTGGGGATTCGAACCCGGGTCTTCGGCGTGACGAGCCAACGCTTTAACCACTAGGCTACCCCACCGCCCCCTATTACGATACAGATCGGTACTTATGCAACGCATGTTATATTTGGGACTACACTTTCTCAGGTAAGTACAGATTCTAGTACTTTTTGTTGGGTCGAGGCCCATCCGGGATTCGAACCCACACCCTCAGAATCAGACACTTAATCGCCAGCACACAAAGACAGCCATCTAACCCACTTTCTAAATGGCAGTGTGTATTCAAATCGGCACTTATATGTATAATTGTCACATGTAAAGTGTATGTAATTAAAGTTACATCGGGTGCCTTTATCATTAACAAAACCGAGCTACTAAATTTATAGAGAGATGTTTTTATTGCTTTCGATAACGGAATATGTGTTCTAACATTCCGATCCCTTGTGGAGATATCGTGTATCCCACCCTTGCCTTACTATTGAGATGTGCATGGTATTCCAGAGAGTGAACGATCACACTTATAGACAAAACTTCCGAGCTAGACCAATTGAGCACAGCTCATAAATAAATAAATAAATAAATAAATAAATAAATAAATAAATAAATAAATAAATAAATAAATAAATAAATAAATAAATAAATAAATAAATAAATAAATAAATAAATAAATAAATAAATAAATAAATAAATAAATAAATAAATAAATAAATGCCAAAAAATTGAAGAATGAAACGAAACATAGTAATTAGTGTATCAAGTCAATTATCAATAATTTAAGTCAATACAAAACACAATAAGAAGTTAACATTTTGTTATCTTTCATAACATTTAACATCACTGAAGTGTAGATATATTAATGTTTCTCTTAACGCTTAGACATCATTAAAAGAAATAACAAAACATGGTGCTTCAAATCATCTCAACACATATGCACCGACTTTGGTGACGCCTTCCTATCAACGCCTACTACAGCAGGCACGCCATCTAGGGCACTAATTCCTTGTCATTGACAACTCTCGCCCTAACAACCAGGCACTTCCGCTTCAGTGCACCTCATCACTCCCCAATTTGTTCATCACTTAGCGCTAACGCGGAGTAATACACGCGCATTATTGGTCAATCAGAGGATAAGCGGTTCCGAGTGTTTTTAAGATAAGTCCGGATTAGTGAGAAAGTATGGACAATGTGATTGCCGACAGTGAAGGCCGCACCGTCAGCAGCTACTACGTGTATGGTTACGACAGTGGTGTTGGCGTTGTTGCTTGCAGAGCCGTACGGACCTTATCAACCATTAGGGACTATATTTTGGTATCTGGGGTGGTATTAAACGTCACCATGGTGTTGATATATTTTAATAAATTGCCTTATTTGTTGAAATATCTCCAAAAGTTTGTACGAAACAGTATAGAGACAAACAGAGAGTTGTGAGTGAGTGGCTACGGGAGTGGTTTAGTGAGTGAGTGATCCATGCTGTTCCCTTTTGCGGATAGGCAAACGGGAGTCCAAACCAGAGAATTAGGATCATTTATCTCTACAGACGCCTTCCGCTCTAACCCCGTATTCATGTCTGACATGCATATATACTTGATCGTCATATACGGACTTCGAGGTATGGTAGTAGAGTTTAGTTTCATGCCACACTCAGCAATATTCAAGCTATATGGCGGCGGTCTGTAAATAAACGAGTTTGGGCCAGACAATCCAGTGATCAACAACATGAGCATCGATCTGAGCAATTGGGAACCGATGACATGTGTCAACCAAGTCATCGAGCCTGACCACCCTATCCCGTTAGTCGCCTCTTACGAGAAGCATGGGTTACTGAAGATCAATATTCTAACCCGGACCTTCACGGGTCAGGTACTGCCCACTCTCAAAACGTCCTTGGCGACCGCTATCAAAAACATAATGCGCATGTGCTGGTCAACGCGTATCTACTTCCGGGAAGTGTCGCGCAAGTGCGGCAAATGCCAAGAATGCCGTCAAAACAGCGATACTGTTGTATTTGTAGTAATCATTGTAAGAAATTTGCGAACGGCCGGAAGATCACTATTCACAGATTCCCTGCAGATATACGACTGAGAAAGGTTTGGATTCAAAGATGCAAGCTTGCCCATTCCAACTTCAAATACACAAGAAATGACAGCACCAGATTATGCTCGGAACACTTTTACAGCGGGGAGGGACCGAGTAAGCTTCATCCTTTGCCAACTGTTTTCCCTAAGAAGACATTCAAACTTTCGGTAAGATTGTTTGTGAAAAAATTTAGCTTAAAAGCAGATGGTATTTCGTATTATCCACCAAAGTGATAAAGCAAGGCTTAGGAGGTTAGTCGTATCGTATCATGTAGCATGTGTATCATATGTTGTGCATTGATCTGCATTGATCTTTGCCAAAATGGATTCATATGACCCAGGATCATGAAATAACTTGCATCTGAAACTGAATTTGTTGGAAACTATTTGCTTAAGTATTTATGATCATATTCAAAAGACACCTAGACAACGGCCTCTAATATAAATATCAGATATGTTATATAATGTTATCAATCCATCATGTATGAGATATTGGATATGATATAAAAAGGCTTAGCTAAGATTCTACATGCTCCTTGGGCCAGGTTTGTGTTTCAACCCTGTGATATATATTTTATGTATTATGTAGGAGTTTCTAGAACCTTATTTATTCATTTCGTTGTGGTACATACGCTGTCTGTAGAAAGGAGCAAGAGGTCCCTATTTTACTTGATTTTACTTATTTTGACTCCAGAGACTTTAGTTAACATGAAACTTGCCTTGTATGCATGTATTGTCATTTTCTAGTCATTTCTGGTCATTAATACATGTCACTAGTGGCCAGTTTGTAATATGTTTGAAACAGCAGAATTGGGTTCCAATCTGTCAGTGACAGATTTTGTCATTGAATATATTATATATGTCACTTTTATTGCAGACATAGATACACATGATGCCATTTAACAATCTACAATGCATGCAAATATTTTTCAAAAGGATAGAAATATTTTTAAAAATACCCTAGCAAATATATGGCTGGAAAGAAATGTGATAACGTTTTTATGGAGTGATTGTGTTTGAATGCTGATAACTTTTTTATTATATTATTTTGGTGTACAAAACAATATGTATTTGGGTAACTTGTCCTTTCCTCTGGCTCCACATAATATTTCAGGTTAATTGTACACGTAGAACTGTAGATATTCTTCGGAATGCATTTAGATCTCATGACCTTCAAATTTCAAGGTCAAGCACATTTTTATAAATAGCTGTAAAATATTCTTATTCAACTTTATTGTCACTTTTTTGGGGTAGAAAGACCTGTCTTACCATGACAATGACTATGCATACTTATTTTGCTTATGTTTTACTCGTTTTCAGACATTATTCATGAAAGCTGTGTGAAAGTTTTAAAAATGATTGATACGGTGCTACGCTTACAGGGTCTCATTTTCATATTGTATAATGTAAATATATGACTATTACCACAAAAATGGATAGACAAGATACCAATACAGAGATAGAATACTTACACATACTTTTTTGAAGTGCAGAAATATTTTTGAAATGTTCCTAACCAAAAAAAATGGCTGAAAAAAAAAAGTCATTTTTTTTTTCTGTGGGTAGATGTCTTGTAACTCGAACAACTTTGTAATAATAATTTTTGGTATCATAATCAAAGTGTTTTGTTGTTATTGAAACTTCATTCTGTCAACACACCAAATTTGGTTTAAAAATTCCTATAATTATAAAATGACTGGTAATGCCTAGTGTAGACTAGTACACATACAGATCAAGAATTGAGATAAATTTGACTTTATTAATTTGAAATTCCAAATGAAATAGGAAATAATTACGTGCATGTTATTAGAACAATATTGGTAAGTATGGTAACCTTATACCTTTCAGTGAATCCATCCAAACATTAGCATTGCAAAAAACGGTTTTAATTCCTTCATGTCATTATTATTTTCTAAATTCTGGAAAATTAGTTGACATTTTCCCCTGATTACTGCATACATTTCCAAAAAAATGACAGTTGATTGGTGATCATTTTATCTTCTTTTACAGAATGTGTCCCATCTTGTCCATGGAACTACATGTGAGACCTATTTGGATCATGGTCTTGGTGAGAACATGGATATTGATGATGTTAATGAGATTGCTTTGCATATGGAGGATGCAAGTATGTGTGATGTGTCAGCAGAGAAATCAGATTCACCTGCAGGACTTTTATCAAGACTTGAACGTTCCCTTAGTCACCATGACTACTGTGGTTCCCAAATGTTGACCAGTCTCTCTGTGAATAAATGTACCCAAACAGTTTCGGAACCTGTTACATCAGCTGGAACTCAGACATTTGACAATGAAATTATCTATTGCAATGCAAGCACTCAAACATATGATTCATTGATGCACAGTGTTGGTATTCAAGTTGACAAACCAACATTGACCTATGAGGATATCAGGTGCTCTGATGAAAGTGTTATGTTCTACACTGGAGTTCCAGATTCGTCAACATTTGAGGCTTTGTTTGATGAAATGTATGATGATGAGCAGGTTTACTCTGACACATCTGATGATGGGAGACCACATGCTTTGAGGCAGATAGATGAATCTGAATTTTTTCATGATTCTAATGAGATTGAGATTAGAACTGTTACTAGATGATTTGGCATACAGATTTAGAATTTCACGTGCAACATGCGGCAGACTCTGCAACAAGTGGTTTGACTATTTATATGTTCAACTCTCGTTTTTGGTGCAATGGCCAAGTAGGGAGAATGTTAATGCAACAATGCCAGATTCATTTAGTACAAATTACCCAACCACTAGAGTTGTCATAGATTGCAGAGAGATATGGACAGAGACACCTAGTTCACTTCAGCTACAGTCACTTTTATACAGTGACTATAAGTCACATATGACCTACAAGGCTTTGATTGGGATAAGTCCAGCTGGTGTTGTAACATTTTCTTCAGATTTGTATTGTGGTAGTATCAGTGACAAACAGATCACCAAACTTAGTGGCCTTGTTGAATTGTGTGAGGAAGGTGATGCTATCATGGCAGGCAAAGGTTTTCTCATCTCTGATTTAACTACACCTTGAGGTATTGATCTCATCATTCCCCCATTTAAAACTAAAAAGCAACAAATGACTCAACATGAGGTGAATGTAACCAAGAAAATTGCCAGTTTGAGGATTCATGTTGAGCGGCAAATGGAACGAATTAAAAACTTTCGCATCTTACAAGGTACTATTCCCATCACAATGGCTTCCCAGGCAACAAAAATATGGCATATATGTGTTTGTTTGACAAATTTGCAACCACCTCTTGTTCTTGAATGATATAAATTTGAATGAATTTGTTCGGGGTGTGGCCAAGGCCAGAGTACATGTAACTTCAATGATTTGAAGATTATTTCTTGAAATGTTAGAAGACTATCAAAAACTTAAACATGATGACTTTGCGAATTATTTTAGTTTGTATGACATGGTCAGCCTTTTTTTAGACCTTGATTAGGCCTGCAACATATTTTTGCAGACATTTTTCACTTTGATCTCTTTGAAACGCTTAGGAATATTTTGATAAAGGTCAGGTAACCCCCTGTTATTACAAGCTACTAATTATTACCTCAAGCCCTGTTCTGTTAGCTGTACTCACTCCACTGCAACCGAATTAACTACTACTATTAACTAACTTGTTAGGTCAGGTGTTGGTTGTGAGTAGGTGTCTAACAGAACTTATAGATAGGTATAGATAATAGAGCATCACTGCTCAGTGATCACTATTGATCAGTAGATGATCACTGTTGCTAATAATTGACAAAACAAATACGAAGATTCTATATTTATTTACATTCACAAATATATTAATTCCTGTCTTGACACATTGTCTGAATGCAGTGTCAGGTAAGTTGTTTTACGCAACATTCGTATTGTCCATCATATGTACAATGACACACAGGTATATATTGTCAATAAGAACATTTACATTTTTTACAAGAAACCTATTTTTTTGCTTTATCTGTAGTATGTGAATGCCATTAGAACATTGTGTGTACTATAAAGCTGACAAATTTGTAGCTTTATTGGTAGAGCATGTCATTCAACAAAAGTAATATTGACAAATGTGTTAAATACTGAAATAATAGTGTGCTTGAAAATGTGCCTTTCTTTATTTTTATTATACAATGCACCAGTTATGAAAGGATGTGAACTGTGAACAGTTAACCTTAAAGGGAGATAATTTATCAAAACTACTTTGTAGTGCCTTTTCAGTTGTGGCAGGTTTGTGTGATGCTCTAGGTATCCATATGCAAATACCAAATTGTGATGTTTCATATTATTAACGTTTGTCTTAACAACATATATACTGGGACGGAGGCCTCAATACTACAAGAAAGATTTCACTTTAATGTATATTATCTCTCTAGCTGTTAAACAGCTATCCATGTTGTTGAAAGTGAGTCAGTATTGATCTGCACACAGTGATCAGTTCACCAATAAAATAATTTTAGTGATCTGTTTGTGTTTTTGTTATATATACATATTTAAAAACACTACTATTTGATCTTCAAAGCTGATAATTATTATAAGCCATCAAATAAGATGGCAAAAGATTTTAAGAACATTTAGCATGCAGGATTAAGCACTTAAATACAAGGGATGAAGCAATTTAGTTAAAGACAAGTCTGTTTCTTGTCTCATAGTGTAAGTCATTTCATGGTACTTGCTTTCACTGTAAATGTACAATAGGAAAAAATATTTATATTTGGTTATATTCAAGCACTTGAACCTACTCAGTGGATTGGTATTCTGCACATGCTACATTGAATTCAAACACTCTTTTGAGAACTTTAGGCAAACATTCTAGAAATATGTACTTGTCATTTTCACCTTGTGTATTCAAACAATTTTCAAGCAAGCATGAACTCATTTTCATTTAAGATTGCCATACTGTTTCAACAATGATTGTGAACTGGTCAACACAGGCAATCACTGATACATTTATAGGAACACTTGAAATCTTATTTAATTATACAGTGGAATACCCATTTTCACTCTTCTTGAGAATAATTCTGGAATTACATTAGTCAGGTAAAATTTGTTCAACTGGGGCAGCATGCCATTCCAGACTTTTTCATCAAATCTGATTCTGTCAACAGTCCACCCATTCGAAGTCCAAATCATGAAATCACACCAGTCTTTCAGTAATAGCCATTTGACCCTGAATTTGGTAATAATATCTGTGTGACCTTTTAAGACGAACACGGTCATTCTCATCTAGAGAACAGTAGAATCTAGGCCTCTAGGTTCCTATAGTAGTATAAGGGGCGTATCCCATGCATCGATAGCCTGTGGTAATGCATGTCAAGTCACTGACAAGTGACATCTTGGCTCTCGTCGCCTCAATCTTCACGCTCGGACACGATGTTTAATGCGAAAATATATGCATGAAGCATTTTTGTCACAGGTCATAACCTAGCACGATACGTCCAATAAGTCCCATATTTTACGTATATGTAGCGATTTCTTGCTTAATATGTTCAGAATAGCATTATTTTACCAAATACTTTCGTCTAAATCTAAAAGTTTTCGTTTACGAGGACGGTATCCATTGCCGTAATATGATTGGCTGCCTTAGGTCACGTGTCTGATTTTGACCAATCACGACCTTATAGCAGACTGTGGCGAAAAAGCGTCATTAGAAACCAGTTTTTATCCAATAAAATCGCTTCTTACAACTGTGAAAATACCCTTGGCAAGGGTACAGTGATATTGTTGATGTTCAGAGCTTCCGAACGATACCCGACATCAAACGATTTGCCTCGCATGTTATTCATACGAAGTTTCGAAAACCGAGGTATTTTCCATTGTTGTGTCCTGTTACCGAGCGGAAAGCCACTGATATCGGGAAATAGGCGACCATACATATTATTTAAGAAATCTTTTTATTATAATTTTCTGATTACATAAAAACGGTGTATGAGATGTAGTAGAAGTAACGTTTTACAACTACAAGCTTATAATTTCCTTCATAAACATAGGCTTCCTTAGAGTCTCTGGGAACTCGGTGTCATGGCAGTAAATGCCTCTGGTTGACTGGTGTTGAAAGAGTTAAATTCTCAATAATTTCTGGTTGTACTGTATCACAATATATCACAATACAAAAAATTTGGCAATACCCAACCCTAACATTTACAGGTAGTGTTGGAATAAGTGAAGGAAAGTCAGTTGTGAGACAGTGAAGTAGGTAAGTACCAAAGAAAACACACCTTACTCCCCTATCTGATAGAATGGATTAACCCCAGCTTATAATGACACGCAAACATCATATAACGCAAATCATCAAAATGTGTGAATCAAAAATCATAATGAAATATTTAATGAACTTTTTCTTCTGTGTAAATATAATGATAATCTTTTTCAGTATTTCAGTATTTAACTTGTTCTTCATTGAAAACAATAAATGCTCTTCAATGAACAATGTCTTCTGTGTCTCATCAATGAACCATGCCTCCTGCAGGTACTCTTCAGCAGCAGGGCTGTTCCCACTTTTATCGTAGGGATGGGGAAGCACCACCTGTGTGCACTGAACCATTAATTAATGTGTCTCACAACTTGGAGTTCTCACAAATGGGAGGACACCTTTACAGGTAGTGTTGGAATAAGTGAAGGAAAGGCATCCACATTTTGACATGCTTGGATCATGTGTATGTTTCTGTGGGGGAATTCGGGAATATGTTACAACACTCAGTGTCTCAATGGAGTGTTTCTGTTTCAGCTCGAAAGTAACAGAATTAAAAGAAGATGTGTTTTCATCAGATTCCTTCAGTCATCTCTCTCTCCACCCCTTCATGGTGAGATAGTCATTAGCTTGTTAACATGGTGGGATTGTAATTGGCTTGTTAACATGGAGAAGTTGAAATACTGATGTCGTCATGGTGAGATTGTCCTTATGATGTTGATATGGTGAGATTGCCATTATGATGTCTTCATGGTGAGATTGTCATTAGGATGTCAGCATGGTGAGATAATGCTGATGTCACAATGGTGAGGTTGAAATACTGATGTCGACAAGGCGAGATTGCCCTTATGATGTTGATACAGTGAGATTGTCATGATGTCATCATAGTAAGATTGTCATTAGGATGTCAGCATGGTGAGATAATGCTGATGTTGACCTGGTGAGGTTGAAATACTGACGTCGTCATGGTGAGGTAATGCTGATGTTGGCATGGTGAGATTGTCATTATGATGCCGATATGGTGAGGTTAACATTAGGATGCTGCATGGTGAGATTGTCATTAGGATGCCAGCGTGGTGAGGTTGTAATGCTGATGTCAGAATGGTGAGATTGTAATGGTGAGGTTGAAATACTGATGTCGACATGGCGAGATTTCCATCAACATCAGATTGTCATGCTCATTTGAACATACTGAGGTTGTAATGCTGATGTTGACATGGTGAGATTGTCCCTATGATGTCGATATGGTGAGATTGTTATTAGGATGTCGATATGTGAGATAGTAATTAGGATGGCAGCATGCTAAGGTTGTAATACTGATGTCGATTATGATGTTGACTTGGTGAGATTGTAATGTTGATGTCAACATGGTGAGATTGTCATTATTGATTTGACATGATGAGATTGTCATGTCAACAGGTACATGCACTGGAAGAAAGGCTGCAGCTGACACAGATGACTGCTGTACAGCAGCGAGCCATCCCCACAATCCTGCAGGGTCAGGATGCCCTCATCAAGTCACAGACTGGCTCAGGTAGGTCAGATCACACACTGGCTCAGCTAGGTCAGGTCAAGGACTGGCTCAGGTAGGTCAGGTCACAGACTGGTTCAGGTAGGTCAGGTCACACACTGGCTCAGGTAGGTCAGGTCACACACTTGCTCAGCTAGGTCAGGTAACACTCTCTCAGGTAGGTCAGGTCAGAGACTGGCTCAGATAGGTCAGGTCACAGACTGACTCAGGTAGGTCAGGTCACACACTGGCTCAGCTAGGTCAGGTCACACTCTCTCCGGTAGGTCAGGTCAGAGACTGGCTCAGCTAGGTCAGGTCACAGACTGGCTCAGGTAGGTCAGGTCACACACTGGCTAAGCTAGATCAGGTCACACTCTCTCAGGTAGGTCAGGTCACAGACTGGCTCAGGTAGGTGAGGTCACAGACTGGCTCAGGTAGGTCAGGTTAGAGACTTGCTCAGTTGGGTGAGGTCAAAGACTGGCTCAGCTAGGTCAGGTCACACTCTCTCAGGTAGGTCAGGTCACAGACTGGCTCAGCTAAGTGAGGTCAAAGACTGGCTCAGGTAGGTCAGGTCACACACTGGCTCAGCTAGGTCAGGTCACAGACAGGCTCAGGTTGGTCGAGTCAAAGACTGGCCCAGGTAGGTCAAGTCACAGGCAGGCTCAGGTAGGTCAGGTCACACACTGGCTCAGCTAGGTCAGGTCACTGACTGGGTCAGGTCACAGACAGGCTAACGTTGGTCGAGTTACAAACTGGCTCAGCTAGGTCAAGTCAAAGACTGGCTTAGGTAGGTCAGGTCACAGACATGCTCAGGTAGGTCAAGTCAAAGACTGGCTCAGCTAGGTCAGGTCACCTTTGAACCGGTTGAGGCATCAATGGAGGAGAACTGACCAGAGGAATCTGAAATTCCGTGGAAAGAGTTGACTGAATGAAGGGGTCTTCCAGTATCGTCCAGTTGAGTGCATAATCTCCAAGTCTTCCGCCGACTGGTGAGTCTACCACTGGCACAACTGGAGGCGAGAGTTCCCAGTCATGCAGCAATGTCACAGAGTCAGTGCTTCGAAGATCCCGACACATTGGGCTGTACGGTCCTGGCAGTGCCACGAGAGCTGGCGAAATAGTGTTGCTGTCATCTGGGACGTCCATGAGAGAATGATCGACCCCCCAAAGAGAACTGAAGACGTGGAGCGTAAATTCGGATTGCTCGCAACAGATTGTTGCAACGATTCCTCTACCTGTATACTAGTGGTGGTCCGATTAATTGAAATAATCGAAGATTGGTCTGATGACTAAATGACCAAGCGATTAATCATAATTTCTTATAATTGAACACAAACAGTTCTGGAACACTTGTTTTGATTAACAATATTTTTCACATGGTTGGTTTTGTCTGTTACATTTCGTCAGCACTACAAGCTCGTTTCAAGTCATGATTGAATATATCTTAAAGATTCCAAGAAACTTATGTTCCTAACATACTAGTCATCCTTTAAAGATGTGGAATTTGGCCAAAAAAACTCCAAAAGAACTACAGTGAAGCCTTGTTAATGGGAGTTCATCTTGTCATCTCCATGACACCGAGTGTTTATTGTTTTGAGGCCAGTTAAGTAAACATCGCCGGGAGGTGTTGTTACGGTTCGTGAACACGACTTACAGCGTCCGGACTGTGAAGCAATTTACTATTTATTTTACTGATTGGTGACAGTTACTTACCGTCTGGTTCCGGAAACCGAATTTCCAGATTATCGAGGCAAATTATACAGGCATAGATTGGTAACAAGCTGAAATCGTTCGGGAAGCGAGACATCCGGATTATCGGGGTCCGGACTAACGGGGCTTCGCTGTACATCTTTTTTCCTTATTTTTATGTGTATTAACAAATTTCATATATGACGCTAACCACTTATGTTCGATGATTGATCGGTAGTAATGAACCAATCATCAATTATGAGATTTTAACCAATTCCCAACACTACTGCATACGCTGAAATTTCAGGAGTTGAACTGAAACCTGAAGTTGTGTATCTTGCACGACTTTAGTAGCTACCTCTCTGGTGGCCCCATTAAAGAGTGTGCATCCAGACCAGGGCTGGCGAAACAGGTCAGTTTTAGACTCATCCTCCAACCACGACAGATTCAGTGGTCCCCTACACCTGACAGCCGTCAGGTAGGAGAAAAAGTGTGCAAACTGATCCAATACTTGCGCATGATCCAGTACTGTCAGGAACTGCTCCTGCATCAGAACCATGGCTCCTCTAATGTAGGCCTGTTCAGGCAACAACTCATGCGCAAGTGGCTGTAAGGATCATAATAAAGGGAGCAAGGATCTTGCGTATTGACAAATCCAAGTGACACAACTCCCTATTTTCTACTAGAAGTGGGGAGTACGTATGTTGTTTGGTCCTAACAAAGCAAGGTCATCATCAGTTGAGTGATACATGGTCGAGGAGGGAAGGTGATGGTCGCATGTCGAAAGAGGAAGGCAGATCTGACGGACACCTACTCCTGGGTAAGTTCAAGTTATCCGCAATCCACGTCAGCAGTTGGGGTGTTACTACTGCATCTGAGGTAGACAGACACTCTGAAGGAGGAGAAGGCATGGCAGAAGTGAGTGCTTCATCCAATGAAGGACCGGACGATGATTGATGCAAACCCGGAGGAGTAGCAGTCGTTTAGGGAGGATCCCGACCTAAGGCAGAGGCTACTGCTCAAACAATTGAGTCAAAGTTGAAAGGCTGGGAACCTGTACTGTCTCTAGAAGGATCCCAAGAAACCAGAATAATCGGACGGGAGGATGTAGACTAAACCGTCAAAGGGGGCTGAACCCGGCAAAGTAGATGACGTTGTAGATGGGAGTGATGTCACACCTGGCCGAGAGGGACTGTCACCTTGAAGTGAAACAGCGCACAAGTCTGAAGTGCTGGAGTTAGAGGGATCGCCGTAAACAAGCTCGCACTACAAAAAGTGACTGTAGACATGTTAATTGCTGAGCCAGAAAAGAGAGATACACTGCCAGTAGGTGCTGACATTGCTGTATCGGGTGTTTGAGAAATTGTCACTTAAACTGTTGGTCGGGACTGTGATCGCAATGTATGAAGCACTACCAAACGAGGGGGGGGAGTCAGTCTGTCTCAACACTGGACTCGATGTCTGGGGCCTGAATAAACGGCTTAAACTCGCTGAGGTAGGAATCTGACGCAGCATCGAGAAATCCCTACGTCCGGTGATGGTGATGAACAGCAAGCTGTTCAGAAGGTCTCCGACGGCCACTGTCTGCCGCTCGTCTTGTGCCCACTCTACGATAAGCGGTGAATGACAGGAGTGGGACGTCACGTGACCATCTGAGCGCTTAGCTTCACAAAGATGATTGACAGGTCCAGCTATAGGAGCAGTGGGAGCAATCGGGTGGGAGAGAGGCCAGAAGATTTGATTCAACTTAACCTACAGGACATATCCACGCCATAGTCGAAGTGAGAGAGAGTAATGCATACCGTGAGATAGGATAAGTTTAAAAATTATTCATTTTCTAAATCTATACACAATCATACAACTTGGTTCCAAAATAGTATTACCCCAAACTAGAATATCCCCTACTTTTTCAAAAAGTGTATGATGCCCAGCTGTGAATATATCCGACGATTGTTAAGGTAGGACACCTCGTCTTAGGGGATGATGAATAGTTCCTGGACTGACTGACTGAGTTTAGGTTTACGCCGCTTTTAGCAATATTCCAGCAATATCACGGCGGGGGACACCAGAAATAGGCTTAACACATTGTGCCCATGTGGGGAATCGAACCCGGGCCTTCGGCGTGACGAGCCAACGCTTTAACCACTAGGCTACCCCACCGCCCCAATGGTTCCTGGAGGACTAGTGTCAGAAACTGCTTGGCTACATGGGAACGTTTATTGCGATACAGTCCGTCATCGGTATCTCCTGGAAACTTAACAGAATTTGGGTTAATAATCATATTCCTGGAACCACAAATTCTGGATAGGTGTAGTTGAATAGGTGACAAACAACTTAAACTTTCGGAGTGTTTATTTCTGATGCAACAATAAGAAATATTTTACAAGAAGAACCTTCTCCAAGAGTGATCACTATGTTCAACAACAGCAATATTCACCACCAGAAATTAGGAAGCAACAGTGAGTGTGTGTTTAGTGTTAGGCTGCTTACAGCAATATTCCAGCAATATCACGGTGAGGTACACCAGTAATGGGCTTAACACATTGTGCCCATGTAGGGAATCGAACCCGGGTCTTTAGTGTGACAAGTGGATGCTTTAACCATCAGCCTACCCTACCTCCCAGGGCAGCAACAGCAATATTCGCCACCAGCAATTCCCATGTTGAGGAATATTCATCACCAGCATGTTGGGGAACCATTATGTTCACAGACTCATCAAAGCACTATTTCCCTCAGCAATCACTATCTTCATAAATGCAGCACCAGCCCCAACTACAGAGCACAGACAAAACAATACAGACAAAGCTGTCACAGACAGGAATGTTTCCTTGTGGGGATCACAGGGCCAAAGTCTTTCAAGAACTGATGTTGATATGACGTAAAGACAATATCATGCTTTAGAACTATATTACATAAATCTGAATCTGCATGCTGAAGTGGATAAAAAGATGGATCATGTCATTGTTGGAACCCAGCTGTACTGATAAGAGACTTGCACACAGTCTACATGTATACTGAGCCAGGCGAGCCGGACCGGCCCCCTACCCGGATGTGCCTGCCTGACACGTGCTTCTCGCGAACCGTGTCACCTTGTACACATCGTGTTCAGTCCTCTATTGTTGGTCCTCGTCCTAGCGTCACATTGTTACATGGTGTCAGGAATGGTTTCGTCAGAGAATGGACCAACCACATCCACCCTCACCTTTGCCGTTGACGGGTAATCTTGCGGAGAACTGGCGTAAGTTCAAGCAACGGTTTCAGTTGTTTATGACTGCTACTGACAAGGACGCGAAAGGTGACAAGGTAAAGTCGTCTATTTTTTTGTCTACTATTGGAGAAGATGTACTGGAGATTTATAACACATTTCATTTTGAGAATGACACGGATGCTATGAAACTTCAGCCGAT
Organism: Haliotis rubra; assembly: GCF_003918875.1. Lineage (NCBI taxonomy): Eukaryota > Metazoa > Mollusca > Gastropoda > Lepetellida > Haliotidae > Haliotis > Haliotis rubra. Next base: position 236,609 of record NW_025767540.1, read on the forward strand.
TTTGGATAAATTTGAAGCTTATTGAATTCCCGAACGTAACATTACCTTTGAAAGGCACAGATTCTTTACCTGCAGCCAGAGGTAAGGGGAGAAAACAGACCAGTATGTTACAGAGTTAAAGAGCAGAGCAAAAACATGCGAGTTTGGAGATTTGCATGATTCTTTCATCCGAGATAGGATAATTTGTGGCATTGCAAGTGATGCATTAAGGGAAAGGCTCTTGCGTGAAGATGATTTGACTTAAAATAAGACTGTTACTATGTGCAGAGTTGCTGAAGCTAGTAAAGTCCAAGTTAAGGAACTTCATCCACTAGACTCCCAATCGGTACATTCTGTCAACAGAAAAAAGCCCCAGAGTTCTGGTTCCCGTTCGTCTGAGCAATCTGATACATGTGGTTATTGTGGATTTAAACACGCTCCTAGAAGATGTCCTGCATCTGGAAAATCATGTTATAAATGTGGGAAACAGAATCACTTTGCTAGAGTTTGTAGGTCCAAGAATCAGTCATTGAAAAGTAAAGTTCACTTTGTTGAGGAAACCCAAGATGAACTCTTTGTGGATTCAATTGATACAGATGTCGTTTCTGACAAAGATTGGATAGTCTCCTTACAAGTCAATAACACGTTCTTGCCACTTAAACTTGATACAGGTGCTCAAGCTAATAACCTTTCTGAGAAAGATTTCAACAGGCTACTTGACAAACCAAGACTGCGTCCCTCCAGAACTAAACTCACTGGTTACTCTCATGTTGATATTCCCGTAATGGGTCAGTTTACAGCTACAGTTTGTCACAAGAACACACAAGTTGATCTCATGTTTGTTGTAACTACAGTCTATTCTAGGGTTGAAAGCATGTGACCAGCTGAATTTGGTACGTCGTGTTCTCTCTGTTGGTTCTGAGTTACCTTTAGACGGAGATGTAGTGTTTCAGAACTATGCAGACGTGTTCAAGGGTCTGGGTGATCTGCCAGGTGTTCACCACATCAAGCTCGACAATGATGTTCCACCTGTTGTGCACGCATGTCGTCGAGTACCCTTTGCTTTGCATGACAGACTAAAGGAAGAACTCAACCGCATGGATAAGCTTGACGTCATAACCAAGGTGAATGAGCCAACGGACTGGGTGAGTCCTCTTGTAATTGTTGAAAAGCTAAACAAGCAGTTGAGAGTCTGCCTCGACCCTAAAGACTTAAATAAGGCCATTAAACGTGAACATTTTAAACTTCCTACACGAGAGGAAATCATTGCAAAGTTCTCGAATGCACGTTTTTTCAGTAAACTTGATGCATCAGCTGGATTTTGGCAAATAAAGCTGGATGAGGAGATTTCTAAGCTCTGTACATTCATAACACCCTTTGGAAGATATAGTTTCTTACGGCTCCCCTTTGGCATATCTTCTCCCCCAGTAGTATATCACAAGACGATACACGCCTTGTTTGATTCAGTAGAAGGTGTAGATACCTCCATGGATGACATTATTGTGTCAGGTTCAATGCCTGAAGATCATGATAATCATCTTTCTCAGGTTCTTGATATCGCACGTCAGAATAACTTGAAGTTTAACCCAGACAAATGTGTTTTAGGGGTTACTGGGTTGACATTTCTTGGCGATGTGATCAGCAGTGATGGTGCGAAGCCAGATGTCCAGAAGGTTGAAGCAATACAATCTATGCAGAGACCTACCTGTAAGAAAGATGTCCAGAGCTTTTTGGGTATGATAAACTACCTAGGTAAATTCATCCGCAACCTCTTGAGAAGACACAACCTCTTAGACAATTGTTGGATAAAGATGTTAATTTTCAGTGCCTACCTCAAGAGGAACAAACATGGTTGTCTCTGAAGCAAGTTGTGTCACAGGAACCAGTCCAGAAGTTCTTTGATCCTTGGAGGAAGATCAAGATTTCGTCTGACGCTTCCCAGAGTGGTTTAGGTGCTGTCCTACTGTAGAAGTATGATTCTGATTGGTTGCCTGTAGCGTAAGCTTCCAGAGCTCTTACCAGTGCTGAAACTAGGTGCGCTAAAATTGAAAAAGAAATGTTGTCAATAACCTTTGCATGTGAACATTTCCATCAGTACATATATGAACAGTCCATATATGTAGAAACGGATCACAAGCCATAAGTTTCAATCTTCAACAAGTCTCTCAATGAATGCCCTCTCAGAATACAGAGATTCATGTTAAGAATGCAACAGTATGATGTTCAAGTCTCACATACCGCAGGAAAGTTCATGTTTACTAATGATACATTATCACGCTCATGCCTTCATCAATGCCCGGATCTGTTTTGTCATCTGAAGAATGTGTTCAAGCCTATGTTGACATAATCGTCTCGTCTCTCCCTGTGTCCATGACACGCTATGCTGAGACAGACAGATAGTTGTTGAGACAGATAGTGGTAGTCAACTTCGAAGGAATCGTCGTGATATTCTGCTGTCATCCCGCACCCCTGCACCAGCGAAGAGTGCTGGAAACGCTGATGTTACAACTCCATCATTGTCGAGTCTATCTTCGTCGTCTGTGACGTCTCCTGTGTCTGTGATGACTCCGTCGCCGACTGTGACTAAATATGGCCGTGTGTCCAAGCCACCCGTGAGAATTGGAGTGGATTGATTGTTAATTATTGCATGTTTAGATGTTTCAGATGGTTCCCCACCAGTTGGAGAAGTTTCGTACTTGAGAGGGGAGATGTAATGATAAGAAACTTGCATACACATGTATAGTGAGCGAGGAGAGCCGGACCGGCCCCCTACCCGGATGTGCCTGCCTCGCACGTGCTTCTCGCGAACCATTGTTACATGGTGTCAGGAGTGGTTTCGTCAGAGAATGGACAAACTACATCCACCCTCATCTTTGCCGTTGACGGGTAATCTTGCGGAGAACTGGCGTAAGTTCAAGCAACGGTTTCAGTTGTTTATGACTGCTACTGACAAGGATGGGAAAGGTGACAAGGTAAAGTCGTCTATTTTTTTGTCTACTATTGGAGAAGATGCACTGAAGATTTATAACACATTTCATTTTGAGAATGACACGGATGCTATGAAACTTCAGTCGATTTTGGATAAATTTGAAGCTTATTGCATTCCCGAACGTATCATTACCTTTGAAAGGCACAGATTCTTTACCTGTAGCCAGAGGGAAAGGGAGAAAACAGGCCAGTATGTTACGGAGGTAAAGAGCAGAGCAAAAACATGCGAATTTGGAGATTTGCATGATTCTCTCATCCGAGAGAGGATGTGCTGTCTTGTTTCACATACAAAAATATAAAACCCTGACCAATCTGCCATTACTGCCAGACTTGTGTGGGCCCTAGGTCATTGACACTTCCAACAAAGGAACGAGTATAGAACAGTTCCAATATCTATACAAAGTTATGTACAAATAAATTATCATTATACTGTCCACTAGCATAAGATGCAGCTCCAGAGTTCAAACCACAGACAGCTTTAAAGGCAGGCATGACCTAGCCACACATCTTCAAATGGAAGCATGACCTAGTCACACATCATCAAAGGCCAGCATGATCTAATCACTCATCTTCAAAGGCCAACATGACCTAGTCACACATACTTCAAAGGCAAGCATGACCTAGTCACACATCTACCACCTCAGCACCCCTTGCCACAGATCTTTCACAACAAAACGACCTTCACCACATACCACCTTGAAGTTCGTCTTAAAGGATTTTTAAAAAGGTTAAACACTATGCATTTTTATTACATAATGCCATTCAAACATAAATATATATAATACATGTGCACCATCCATTTACGAAAAATAGTCGTAAAAATTATAAATATGCACCAAAACTAAAACCATTTAAGCCCCGCATATTCGTATGCAATTATTTCTTTTTAGCGGTCTGCCCTCTGTGGGTTTGACGTCATACCCGAGAGTCCGATCAGTGTGATGACATTTCAGTAGTGTATATGCCATCGAGTTGAAAGTGACTTGAAGCGCAATATTTTGAATGGAGCGTTGTTGTGATTATGTATTGGAAACTGACAACAGCTCTACGAGTTTTGATATTTATCCAACTGCGTAAACAACACGGATGTACATTTCCTGAGAAATTCTATTTTACAAGATTGTTTACTGTCGTCGTCCGGATTTTGTGAACCCCTCTAGTACGCACGGTCATCTGTGTTCGTTACAGTTTTAAAAGAAGTGCTATGAAAGAGACCTAACCTGTGGCGAAATATGGATACGAATAGTCAAAACCAGAGACCATATACCGACGTAAACTTTATAAGGATGCTATATATCGGGCATTCCTTTCGACATTCCAAACAAACACAGAGGCCGAAATGTCAACTTGGGTGCTGAGACCGAGAGAGTTGTATTCCGGACCCGACGTTAGTTGCAGGTGAGTTTTAAGATGTAGTTGTTTTTGGAGCAACATAAACACACCAGTAGCTAGCTACATGAAGCAATAGTTGATTAAAAAGAACGTCAACGGCCAAGTCATCTATTTCCCGAGACGGGTGTTTTGTGATGTGAGTGTGTGTTGAGGGATGGGGGTTGGCATGGACAAATGAGAACTTGCAACATATGGGTGCGGTGGTGAGAGAGAGCACATAATTACTAAAACATAATTAAAAATAAGTCATATCAGATAATAATCCACCAGGGACTGGTCCCCTACCATGTTAAAATGGGTATGTGAGTTTTGTGTGTGTGTTGGGGCATGATTAAAATGTTGACTCTCATTCTTTCTCTTTAAGGAAATGTCCAATAAACAAAATGAAATGACTGCTCTGCACTTGCATAAAACTTAGGTATTAATGGACCCCTTGTAAAAACATCATGGAAGCTGTATACATAGGTAACTTTTAACCCACTTTCAAAAATGGGAAATCGGGGAAATATGTTCATTCAGATAATGTATTTCTTTGTGGGTTATATTTTTGGCAAATATGAAAATGCTACTTTAGTGCTATTGTTTAGGATGAACATGGCTGCATTTCACATCAATGAAAACAGCCTAAATACCCTAAAAGTGACCAAGACTGGAGAACCCAAGCGGGCAATCAGCTACCACCTAGGCCTAAACCAAGAGGCCAAGCCAGTGAACAAGAAAGTACATGGTAAAAATAATTCAGACAATCAATAATCTTTTGTTGAACTGGTGCACTCCAGTTTGAAAAACAAAACAAAACACTGTTCCTATTACTGCATGTTTTTCTCAAACCAATGAGTTAACACTAAGTCTTGTTTGCAAAGACACTGGTTTTTAATCCTCATATCTATTTTCCCTCTCAGCATTTGTTAAGACAAAAGCACTTACCTTTTTAGTGCAGATTTCAAAGAAAATTATTATTATGTTGCCAAAACAAAATACACTGAATTTGTGTTACAAAATGTCTCTAATTCAATGTAAAATTTATTCACAGAGTTTGTTGAATTCCTTCCCAGTAGGCCATTCTCGGGAGAAGAAACATGTTTCCTTCCGACATCCTTGCAGGACAAACAGCCTATATTTCCAGGATATTCTGCCAGACACTTTCATTTATAACTAGTAAAAAGGAACTGGTGAATTCACAGACATCAAGATATAGTGAAATCATGTATATGTGTCTAGGATGTAGGGCGGTGGGGTAGCCTAGAGGTTAAAGCGTTGGCTCGTCACGCCGAAGACCCGGGTTCGAATCCCCACATGGGTACATTGTGTGAAGCCCATTTCTGGTGTCCCCCGCCGTGATGTTGCTGGAATATTGCTAAAAGCGGCGTAAAACCAAACTCAGTCAGTCAGTCAGTCTAGGATGTGAACTGAAACCAGTTGTGCCTGATGTCTTAAGGTCTGTTGTATTCGTCTGTTTGAATCCTGAGACTTGTTCAGGAGGCAGTCACCACTGTGTCACATGGTGTTATTGGAGATCAATCTTGTTTTCATAGGCTTTTACAAGTCCATCCAGTTAATTTACACGCAAGTCTTTGCCTTCATGATGTTGGTGTACACACTGTATTCATTATTTTGTCAAATATTTTGTATGCAAATAAAGTATTTGCTTTAATTTTTGTGTGCTGGTTTCTTGATTTGATCCATGTTCTTTCTTTGGGACTGATCACACTTTACACGTTACTACTAGAACACAATGAAGAATTTTCTTTTGCACTAGCTGACAGTTAAAGAGATAGATAAGGATTTGTCAGTTCTATTTTTTGCATCTATATGTATTTATTATATCTATTATCAGCTGTTAAGAAGGTTACAGGTCTTTATCATTTTACATTTTACGTATATTTTGCAGATTTATAGGACTACGTACCACGACATATAACCTATGCTTTACACGTGTATGGAAATTGAAAATGTAATGAAACTGATGTTTGATATACCATGTCAGAGACGATCGATACACCGACTTCTCCTAAAACATACACTAACGAATTTAGGGTACTTCTGTATACAGTAGTGAGATCGAACTTATCGACTTCCGTAACGGTACGTATTTCATAGAAAAGATTATCACCATACTTAAACCTTTACGGATACATTTAGCAGAAGACAAATTTTATGAAATAAAGCTGAAAGTTACTTAAAATCATGAACCTCGAACGTAACTATTTCAGTGTTTACCTTCCCATACTGATGTATACCGGAAGACAGGCTCAACAAATTGATCGAACGTACATTGTCGTTATCATGACTGCAAAGTCTCACCTGTATAGAAATATAGTTCTAACCCCTGGCAACATGTTTTCATGTGATAGCAATGTAGATTTCACAGCTTTAAGGTTTTACAGCACTTTAAAGCATAACCTCTGAAGTTCATAGCCGACTTCACGATATGTAACCAGTAGCAGGACAGCTCCATAGATTGTGGGAGAACATAATGGCCAAGTTTCATTTTCATGGACTTTATCTTCATAGAATCCAAGTCTACACTGGGTAAGTACCTTCCTCTTTAACATATATCCTTTTTCCATTCATAAATGTTTTAAAAAATGTAATTTAGACAGAATGAATTGTAATGCCAGAGTACATGTGGAAACTATGGTCAAGTTTGCTAAAGTCCAAAACATGGAAATATGTAGCTTACAGAAGATATACAAAACTTAAATTTATTGTTTAAAAAATATAGTTATCATTCCTGTATATGATTCAGCAGGTTATATTTTTGGTTTTTAGATTTTGTACTAGCCAGGTAGAAAAATATAATAGTCCATCAACCAAACAGAAAAAGGCTCTACTATGTTAATAACCTGTTAAGAGGCTAAACATATACATCATTCACAGATGCATATCATATTGAGTGATTTATGCTGTTAACTTTAACATTGATGTAGTTTTGGGGCAAAATATGTGAAAAAATATGAAAAAAACTTCAACTGATTTTTAAAATGGTGTCTCATTGCTCATGGTACTGTTTTAGTATCTTAATTTATAGATCACACATAATTTTTTTTTTTTTCATGAGTGATTTATAATGTTTGCTGGAACACAAGTGTATTTTAGGGGGCCAAAAACATGAAAATGAAAATGAAAGAAAATTTGAAAAAATGTTTTAAAACAGATTTTCAATGTCTAAAACACTTTTTCTTAATATATATCTTAGAATTTTGTTCTTTTCTACATTCTTGAGCATAGAAATTTTATTAACAATAATACTGTTCTACAAAATATTTTTATTTTATTTTCCTCATTGACTCAAACAGTGAAAATGTTCAGATATTATTTTCTAGTTTCTTTCTGAATAGAATCAACAATTCACCATGTTCACAGTTGATAGTGATGGAAATGAGTTCTATCATGCATTTTGTTACTTTACAAATGTAAACTTATATTATTGTGCATTTACTGTAAACATTAGTCTTTAAATTGGTAAACAGCCATATTGTCAACAAAGGTTACCAGGGGGGATAACTCTAATCAGTAGTACTTACTTACAACTGATTACACTTCTCACTATGGTTTGATGACTTCACACACATAATTACTTATATTGGGGACCAATATTTTCTGTTTTCCTAAGCTGGCTGGTGGACTATAAACAAACACTTGAGAAACAGTATTTTCCAAAGGTCAAAATAAAAGGGGTAAATACCTCTGTTGAACATAATCTTTCTTTTTTTTTTTTTTTTGGGGGGGGGGGATAACTGCACTTGAATTTGGACATTTTGTCAGATCTTATGTAATATTTGAGGGATTTGATTGTGTTACTGGTCATGTTAAAAATTTGTTGAATTTTTTTTATCTGTGATTTTAATAAATCTCGATTACATATAGAATTCACAATAATTGCTGCTTGTGTTCTGTACATATGATTAGGTGCTTATCTCTTTGCTGAACATATATGGGAAATGGAATATACAAAGTTTGGAGGGAGTTTAATAAATGATTACATTATTACTATTATTATGCATTCTTATTTGTTATACCAGTTCAAAAATGAAAATAACCTGAGGGCAATGAGATGTTGTTATCCTTTAAATCAAAATTTTGGAGGAAATTAGTACATCACAGAATTTTAAATTTTTAGCTTTTATACCAGCAATACAATAACACATGATTGCTCTAGATTTTATTTCTATTGCAGGTGACATCAAACCATCATAATCAACTATGGCAGACATTTGTAATTCTCAATCATCAGTGAAAAAACAAAAATATACTTGTATAATATGTGAAAAGGCATCTGATGATTTAAGTACACTTTCCAACATATCATCTTGGAAAACACTGCTGAGGGCCGCAAAGCTTCGTCATAAAGAAACCATTTTGGAAATTGAAAAACAAATTGATGATGATAAATTCCATCACTTCTTTATCACAGGAATTGCCGGAGCAGGTTCACTAATGAAAGAGACCTAAAACAATACATGACGCCTGAAGATGGGCAAGCAGCAACAGAGCCCAGGGAGACATCTGTGCGTAACAGCAAGTCATCAGCTGTATATGAAGCTCTTTGTTTATTTTGCACAAGAAATAAGTACATCAAAGGATCAAACACAAGGGAGCCATTGGTAATATCATTACAGTTGAGAACAGATGACAACAGATGAGGAGAAAAGCCATTGAGAAATTGGATTCCAGAATCATAGCAGCTACAAGCCGGGATATTGTTGCAGCAGAGGCGCACTACCACAGGAGTTGCTATAGATCTTATACAAGAGAGGATAATAGACTTCACCACTCAACTTCAGTCACCAAAGTCACAGAAGAAGAGCAAAATTATTAAGAAGCTTTGACAGCGGCATATGATAAGCTTTTCATGTATATCCGAAACACTGTATTCCAGAATCCAACTGTATTAAAGATGTCAGAGATAACCAACAGACTGAGAAACTACATGGAGGCAAAAGGATGCCAGAATATCAAGACTTCAACAACTAAGCATCTGCACAGGAAACTCAAGTAAGAATTTGGTGACATCCAGCATATATTTCAAGATGACAATGCCAGACTTCTACTTTTTCCCAGTACATTGGCAACTGAAGCTATTGCCATTGAAAATCAAAATATGAAAGAAGAACTGAATGCCATAAGAAAGAACAGCAACAGCAGGAAAGCCCTTCAGGAAACAGCACTACTTCTTTGAAAAGCTATAAAGAATATTGAAGAGGAGTTACCATGGCCCCCAAAACAGTGTGATTTGGACAATCCTTCTAGGTACATTCCTACATGTGTCAAGGAATTTTTTGCAACTATTCTGACAGGTGATTTGAAAGCTGATGTCACACACCAAAAGACGAAGATTTTAACTGAATCGTTTGGTCAAGATCTTGTTTATGCTGTTACAGGGGGAAAAAAGCTGACACCTAAGCATATCCTGCTCCCATTTGCTGTGAAAACCCTAACTGGGAATGTTGAGATGATTCAAATTTTGAACCGATTAGGTCATTGAGTTTCCCATCCAAAGTATGAAGAAATTGAAACTGCCATTTGTCTCCAAAAGCTAGCTTTGACTCAGGAGGGTGCTGTTCCTTTGCCACAGGATATCCACCCACATGTTGCAACAACTCTTGCCTGGGACAATATTTAGAGACTTGAGGAAACGCTCACTGGAGGTGGAACTTCCCATAGAGTTAATGGCATTGCAATCCAACCGTCAATTCATGGCCCACATTCACACGGCAGTACAACCCCAGTGGTTCAGAAGACAAGACGCCGTACACTTCTCCCAGTTCTACAGCAATATAACAGTGGCAAGCGTGTCGGCCCACCTTCTGTTCCACTTGTAAAGTCGTACACAGTTTCTGCTGTCAGTGAGTCAATGAAGAAAAACCTTACATGGATCATTGCAAGATTGCATAGTGCTCAGCAACAAGAAATAGGTTCCTGGACAGGTTTTAATATCCAAACACGTGATGCAGAAGATGTAAGACTGGACACCATTGGATATCTTCCAACAATCAATGCTCCTGCAACCAGCATGTCTACAGTTCATGAAATCTTACAGCAGTCTTTGACCATTATGAACACGTTGCGACTTGAAAACATTGTTGTGACATTGGATCAGGCACTATATGCAAAAGCATCTGAAATTGTATGGAACAGTAGTGAGATCGAACTTATCGGCTTCCGTAACGGTACGTATTTCATAGAAAAGATTATCACCATACTTAACCTTTACGGATAAATTTAGCAGAAGAGGCATTCTATGAAATAAAGCTGAAAGTTACTTAATAACCATCATAAAATCATGAACCTCGAACGTAACTATTTCAGTGTTTACCTTCCCATACCGATGTATACCGGAAGACAGGCTCAACAAATTGATCGAACGTACATTGCCGTTATCATGACTGCAAAATTTACCGTGACCGCGGAAAAATTAATTCAGTTTCTAATCAGTTTTCCATTAACATGTGATAGGCAAGTAACTTTCATACCAGTCTGCAGTAGGTCTAAACAAAACATAGTCATAGTCGGGATCGGGATCGTCCCACGGCTGTATGTTGTCATCTGGTGTAATCGTCCTCAATATTCCTCTCGGTCTTGCCGCTAGAAATACTTTCAAATTGAAAAGGTTGCATGTATGTGGTATTATCTGTATCTAGTATGTCATCCAAATCCAGGTTTGACTTCGTGGATTGATTTATTTGCTAAACTAAAAGCAGACCTCAGTTTAAGCGAACAGGCTCGGTACCACTGTATTTTCCGTGTGTTGATGTAGCGACTCTCGGTTCTGACGTCACGCAACCACGTGACCATCTACCTCATTATCTTGCGTAATCGCAAAATGCTTTCGAGGGAGGTGCGTTTTAGATTCCTAATACAAGCTGTATAATGAAAAATTACCGTTTTTAACTGTATTTTGTGGATATTATATATACCCAGGGGTTCACTAAGAGCGAAACTAGACAATGTGAAGTGACGTTTTTAAAAATCCTTTAATCACTTTGCAGGACATTTTTCTCAGGATGAGGCACTGATTGATGTTCCACAGACAGTTTGACCCTACTCAATCTCTAAATACCAACAATTTTGTATTTACTTGTATCACTTGATCAACAAACAAAATTAAAAGAAGCGAATAGAGAATTAGAGACTATTAATAGAAAAGAAACAGAAGGGATACTACTACGATCTAAAGCTAAATGGAAAGAAGGAGAAAACCCGACAAAATATTTTCTGTCCCTAGAAAATCGAAACTTTTTAAATTAAGCAATATATAAACTTGAAAACAATCAAACGGAAACCCTAACCAAAAAAGAAGATCTTATAACTGAAACTAAATCGTTTTACCATAACCTATACACGAAAAAAACATGTGAAAAAGTGAACCTAACAGAATTGCTTAAAAACATAGACGTCCTAAAGCTATCAAAACATCATCAAGAAAGTCTAGAAGGACAATTGAGATATGAAGAAGTATTTAACAGTCTTAAAAAAATGAAAAAATGAAAGAAGTCCTGGCTCATCGGGTTTCACTGTTGAATTCTTCAAAACATTTTGGTCCAATATTCACGAGTATCTTATAAGATCATTAAATTTAGCTTACGAGAAAGGAGAATTGTCTTTGACTCAAAAGCAAGGCATTATAACCTGTTTTCCCCAAAAAGGTAAATCCAAACATTTGCTTCAGAATTGGAGACCCATTTCATTGCTGAATGTAGCGTATAAAATCGGATCATCAACCATTGCAAACAGAATAAAAACAGTTCTACCCTCTATAATAAATGAGGATCAAAAAGGGTTTCTGTAAAAAAAATATATTGGTGAGTGTACTCGCCTAATGTAAAACATCATTGACTATACTGAATACATGAATATACCAGGAATTCTACTTCTTATTGACTTTGAAAAGGCATTCGATTCTGTTGACTGGCATTTCATTCAAAAAGTTCTTCTATTTTCTTTAATAACATTCAATCATGTGTTGTTGTAAATGGTTTCCTTTCAAATTATTTCCATATCTCGAGAGGATGCAGACAAGGAGATCCCATCTCCCCTTATATTTTTATACTGTGTGCAGAAATTTTGGCAACAATGATTAGAAATAATAATGAAATAAAAGGAATACAAATTGGAGATACAGAATATCTAATTTCCCAATACGCTGATGATACTTCGCTGATACTAGATGGCACTGAAAAATGTTTACAGGCGACATTAGAAATTCTTAGTAAATATGCCTCATTTTCAGGCTTAAAAATAAATGTAAACAAACACAGGTATTATGGATAGGCTCAGAAAAAAACTCTAAAAGAAAATTTGCAGAAACTCGAATTTAGACTGGAAGAGTGACTCGTTTACACTATTAGGAATTGTATTTACTCACAACATCGCAGAAATGGTTGAAGGCAACTATAAAGATAAACTTAAGACTCTCAAAATATCAATGAATCAAGGGCTAGCAAGAGATCTAACTCCCTTAGGTAGAAATACCATATTAAAAAGTTTACTTTTACCGCAACTTAATCATTTATTTGTAAGTCTACCGAACCCAAACGATCAAATGATTAAGGAAAGTGAGCAGAAACCAGACAAAGGCAGTCGAAAAACTATCACAAAGAACTATGAATACGGAGGAATACGAGCTCCAGAGATAAAAAATCTTCTTCAATGACAAAAAATATCATGGATTAAAAGACTCACTTACTCAGATTCCAAAGTAAGGAAATTGTTACAAACGAAGACACATTGGGACATCGACAGCTTTATACAAACATGCGAAACACACATACTTGAATCAGTAATAACGCAAGAAATAAATCATTTTTGGAAAGACACTTTGAAATCATGGGGTAAATTCGTAACCAGAAAAGCAGAAAAAGCAAAAAATGGTTAAATGACAATATTAAAATAGATGGAAAACCAATCAATTATAAACATTATTCAAGCAAAGGGATTACTTATATAAACGACATGTTTGACGCCCAAGGTAACTTTTTAACGGTGGAACAATTAAGAAAATCGTTTGGGTGCAAAACTAACTTCCTAGAGCGTCAAGGAATAGTGGAATCAATTAAATACTACTGCAAATCCATAAACATCCATATTGAAGAAAACATCCAAGCCCCGATCTTGCCATGTCTTTTACGAAATATAGTAGGAAACCCAAAAGGATGTAGAGATATTTATGACATACTCATAAATGGTAAATCTAGAAAACCTTTAACATATCGAAACAAGTGGTAAAAAGAACTTAGTGAGTCTATTGACGATAATATATGTGAAACGATAGAAAAAACAACCTTTAAATCGTATAATAGTGTAAAACACTCGTGGTTTCAATACAGCATACTGCATGGGTTTCTGCCAACAAATGATTTGCTAACAAAAATGAAATATAAAGATTCTAACACATGCACATTTTGCAAATACGAGAAAGAATCAATTCTACATCTATTTTGTGACTGTAAAGTCATGAAAGGTATTTGGAAGAAAATAGAAGAATGGATATTCCAAAAAACAGGGTCAAATATTATCTTTTCAAAGAAATATATTATTCTAGGATATTGTGAAAAGAGAAACCATGCTCTGAATTTGATAATAACAGCAGTGAAATATAATATATACAAAATGAAACAAAGAGATAAAACACCAAATTTGAACTACATTATAGAAGACGTAAAGACAACATATTATGCTGAACGTTTTAATGCCTATTCAAATTGCAAATATGACAGCTTCACAAAATTTTGGTCACTATGTCACAACCTGTTCTGTTAACCTAGCGCTATATATCATGTACTGCTATTATATTTTCAAGTACCTATTCATTTTGCCTGTAAATCGACTTTGTATATATTTGCGAATCGTGATTATACCAACCCGTTATGTAATGAACTGTATGACCTGGATGTATGGAGAATCAAAAATAAAAAAATATAAAAAAAACCCAAACAAAATGGTAAAATTTGTCAGGTAGGGAATAGAGTCTGCACATAATCAGCTGACAATGCTTCATGTCGATCTAGGTGCTCCGCTGCTGCCAACCATGGCATATGACTGTATGTAGCTGCCGCAGAATGGGCACCTCCAGTCCAAGTTAGTGATGATATAGCGCACACAGATTATACACACATTGGTGTGTGAGCAGGGAGATAACTTTACATTGCCCTCATTTTCGAAACAAACAGTGCACTTATTGCTGATGTCTGGGCCCCTTCCACGCTGGGCGTCAGGCATGTTTGCATATTGACTTTCACAATCCGTGTCATCAGGGTGGCGACGGCGACGACACGTCATACGAGCTCGGCCAGTCTGGTTGTTACCTGAAGAGAAGGAGAATATTATGGCCAGTAAACCACTGGACTACTCCATTTGTTCAAGGGCATGGAGCCTGTAACCCATTGAGCAGTTCACGGGGATCGGGCAATCCCTCTAACCACAAAATCTCTCCATACAACAATCCCTCTAACCACAACAATCTCTCCACACAACAATCCCTCTAACAATCAATCACAGTGTCACAATCACTCTCAGTGTAACAATCAATCACAGTGTCACAATCACTGACATTGTCACAATCACTCTCCATCACTCTCTATTATAATTACTCTCAGTGTCACAATCACTGACAGTGTCACAATAACTCTCCACCACAATCACTGACAGTGTCACAATAACTCCATCACAATCACTGACAGTGTCACCATCATTCTCCATCACAATCACTCTCAGTGTAACAATCAATCACAGTGTCACAATCACTCTCAGTGTCACAATAACTCTCCACCACGTTCATGCTCCATCACAATCACTCTCAGTGTCGACGTCACAATCACCAATAATGTTACATCACTGGTACAGTATTACAATCACCTTGACAAGCTCTCACCTGAGTGACATCCTGAGTCAGGCTGTGGCCGCCTTTCCCCCCTTGCCTCAGCAAACCCATGTTCGATCGCTCCACCCTGCTGCAATTTGCGGCGAATTAAGTAGATGGCAAATGCCACGGTCACCACCGTTGCTACCAAAGTTGGCAGCATCCTCAACCGTACACCAAGTGCTCTTTATTTTATCGCAACACAGTAAAATGTCACACCTGCGAAACCTGCGAACATAACACACATCATAAACACTGATATCTGACTATTATTTGGACATTTAACATTGGAAAGTAGAGCACAACTACAGTAAAGTAGTGACATTATCTAAAAAAGATTAAACCCTACCAAACTACCCTATACTTCTACCCCCAACATATTTTCTGGTAAATTTCCCAAATTCAAAATTCACATAAAAATTCAATATGTAACCCACCCCTTCAGGTTGGTCTCTCTTTCAGTGATGTTCACCCCTCTTTCGATCTAACACTAAACATGGTAAATGGCCTGGCGGGCCTGTGTGTGAAACAGATGTTGGAAAGTGCAAGTAAAATCTCGAAATCATCATCAACTAATACGTAATGGTCTCATCCTTAACGGTGCTAATGTTTGAATTGCTGCTTCGGGGTGCCATCCCAACAGACACCAACACTGTGCGAGTCAGCAGATAGTGCTTCTTGAATATATCTCTTTGTTGAGTACAGACTTGCTCTCAACTTCTGAAGAACATGCTTCAGCTGATTAGCACAAATCTACAAGATCAACCAAAAGCTCTATCACATATAGTCATGTTTACTATGTGATCAGTGTTGTACATTGACCTCCAAAGTTAAGCAATCAGTTAACCCAGAAATCCAAACACAGGAGGATTCAGTGTGAAAGCAACAAGACACATATTACAGGGAACAAATGTATGATAAACTTATGACCGTTTACATATCAATACAATTTACTGCAAAATAATTACAATGACAGTATTACAATACGGTGGCAATATTTGACGGAAGTAAAATTACACAGACAGTTTGTCATGCATCCGCCGAGCAGGTAGGATAGGGGAAGACCGCAAAAAAGACAGCGTGAAGAGCGCGGACAGACCAGCAGGAGGCAAGCCACGGACACAGAGGGACGAACACTGACCAGCCTATCCAGGCGTTCTGCTGGTCAAGTGTCAGTCGGACTTCTCTGACTTCCCTCCATAGTGCTTGTCGGACTATGTGTGAACTGTTCACACTGCCTCACATATATAGTTCAGTCCCTTCTGGATTCCGCGACAAATTTTTAAGAATTCCAGGGCAAATATAAGTAAATTCTGAATCCCATTTTTCAAAATTCCGCAAAAAAATCTGCAGTTAAAAACTTGAAAAAACAAACAAACTAATGCAATTTCAAACTTCAAAAAAGATCGATTTCGTGAACATAATTGCAGTCACAAACTCAAATAATATTATTGTAAGGTGCTGAAGAAAAATGTACTTTTCTGACTAAAATTTAAATTTTATACTTATCCTGACTAATGCTAAATGTTTGTCCTTGTGAATGATAGTGGAACACTTGAAATCCCTTGAAGTTCCCTTCCAAAAAGCGGACGTAAAATCACTACTCACCCAGGAGTTGCCTCCCTTGCTCCTTTGGGGCTCTTTTCGTCACCTGACCGACCATGCCTTGTCACTCTCTCCGTTTGAATGCCCGACACCCGGATTTACAGGGAAATCCAGAGTGCCATAAGAGGGGAGGTTTGGAGGGCTGACCTCATGAGTCAGGACAAGTATAAAATATCAATTTTAGTCAGAAAATTACATATTTTTCCTTATCCTGACTCATGCTAAATGCTTGCAGAATCCGTCTGAATCGGTGGTGGGTCAGGCCACTTCTGGATTCTCTGGCTGTAGATTTACGTCCTGTATTACCCCCCATGGGAACTTATGACGGCACTGCTGATGATTCTGTTCTTTCGACTTCCTGTGATGAGTCTGGGGGCAACCACAACTTGTCAGATTTCTTCCGAAACTTCTGACATTTTTTGTGGATTTTAGATATACTAATATTCCATTAGTTATCTATTGCAACTCCATCTCTTGATGCGCGCATCAAGTGGAGATGCGACCCTTCTTCATGTACGAGTATGTCCTATACAAGTACAGGGTCTATCACTCATGCTAGCCTGTCCTAGACGTGTGCATGGACCTCGTGGTTTGGTAGACTGTCAGTTTTACCTGAAGTCATGGCGATGCATACTATAGAAATGATCCCTAAAAGTATGATCCCATTTGCCCTCCAGAGCGTTGGTTTTCATAAGTCACGTGATAAAAAGGGTGATATTTTTCTCAGCGCCTTTGTGGAACCGTTAGTTGTTGTGCTACAACAAGTGGCCCAAACTGGTGAATGCCTGAGACGTCTTCGGTGGCAATGTCTCTGAGGTAGTAGTTAGCAAACACTGTGTCCGATTTCCAAAAGCAGCCCTCCATTATTGTTGTAATCGAACAGTTTCCATGCAGAGCAAGTGTATACGCCAAGGCGCTGACTTCGTGGGCATTGGAGGCTCGTGGAGGCTCAAGTCCCGCTGCTTTGTAGGACCTTAGTATAACGGCTCTCATCCATATCGATATCGTTGTCCGTGACAGTCCGTGGGCGCCATAGTAGATAAGGGGATGAATAGGCGCTTGAATTTTCGTCTCCTTGTATTTGTCCTTTGTAGGTAGACTTTTAGTGCTCTGACAGGGCATAAGGATAGATCCTGTGTATTCTGTGGTCCAAGGACTGTAGAGAGTGCTAGGATGTGGAACTGTCTCTCAGGCTGGCCGGGCAGTTGTTTCTTGGCAATAAAATCCCATCTCAGTCCTAGATGTACGATGTCACGATTCAAATCGTGTTCGTTCGAAGTCCAGAGCATGTATTTCTGACATCCGAGCTGCTGTTGCTAGGGCGATCAGGAACAGCATTTTCTGAGTCAGTAGTTCAAAGGATGTCCATTTTAGAGGTTCGTAGGCATCACTGGTGAGATGTCGTCGAAATTTTTTGAGATCCCAGGCAGGAGCCTTGAAATACTTTTGTTGGTCTTCCAACTTGAACGAGCGTAGTAGTGCCAGTATCTCTGGTACTTTGGTCAGCTTGACACCCGTCTTCATGGTGATTACTGTGCTGAGCGCAGTCAGGTATGTTGAGAGTGTTGAACCTTTTAAGTGTCTCGTCTGTTGCAGATGACACAGGTATTCATACCCTTGCCATGTCCCGTCATGGAAGCGGAGAGATGATCGATTCTGGAATCCTGGCTTGAAGCTTGTCTCATCAATCTTCCCGGTAATATGTAATAAAGATGTTGTCACCAGAATCCGAACAATGTGCAGCGATGATGCATAATACGTCGTCACTAGATCAGCAAAAATCTATGATGTACTGGGACTGCCATTGATGTGAAGTCTATTTATAGTCGACTGGCTAACCGCGAGCAGAAACCGTCTCACGCTTGCCGTTGCAAGTCCCCAAATAACCAATATCAAATCTGCTGACAGGAGAAGTCCTCTATGACCCGTGAAGATAGTCAAACCACGCTGTACCCTGCTAACTGGAGTGTAAATGGAGCCTTTCCCACGTTGAAAGAGTTGTTTACAACTGTAGAAGACTTCCTGGCACGTGACTGTGACATCACCGGTGTTGCAGGTATATGATCCTCATAGAATCTTGTGCAGTTGTTGATTTCTTCGTCAACACGGCCTTGTCCGTAACCTCTCTGTTCGGCTTGTGCCAGAGTTACACGAGTGAACACGTGTCTTGATGGCTGAGTGGAAGTGGGCGAAAACTTCGCCACGTAGTGCTGATGAAAGCAGACTGTTCCCTGTCTGTTGTGACTGTATTCTTCAACTTTATAATCTTTACTGCAGTCGTCATCTTATACAGATGTTCTGTAAAGTTGACCGTAACCGATGTCTCGCTGAGGAACTGCGACAATGCTGTTAACTGTCCCCTTGATATCTTGTAAGCCCATGTGATGAAAATAAATCTTCAGTGTTTCATCGGATGTTATCTGACATCATTAGTTTAGGTGTGAGTCTCTTCCTTCAGCCACGCGTTGATCCAACATAGCCAACATCTAGTTGTAGTGTCCAGTTGCGTTATCTTCTTATCTTCCATCTTGAAGATCTATTACGGGATTCACTGATGATCTTGTAATCTCAAACCCTGATGTATCATGAAGGGCTCCGTATGATGAAGGGGAAATCTGCTATCGTTGAACGGCGGGACATGCTGACTCTGATTATAATCCTCCCCGTGAGTGCCTGTGCGCAGGTTGATGAAGGTCCAAGTTGGAAGATCCATATCTGCGCAGTCTGTAGAATCCTGGAGAACGACTGGATCTACTTCTGTGTTAGAATCCTTCCTGCTGAGACGCTGAAACTGCGTGGAGGCTCCATCGTGGACTGCTAACGCTAAGCTGGCGTTCGTTGAATCCTCCAGGCTTCTAACTGCTGATACTTCTGACAGTAAAGATCTTCGCGAACGTAACCGTTCGTGCAGGCCTTCATCGAGAGAGCTTGTATAGCTAATATTCCTTCGCGCAGGGCGACTGTCATCGGAGGGGTCTGCTATGCTGAGCTGACGTTAGTAGAGTTCTCCAGACTTCTAACTTCAGACGGTGAAGTTGGACATTTCCCTATCTGAAGATCCATAATGACGTGAGTCTCTGTATGTAGATCTGTATGTAGAGCTGCGTGCAGGTGAACAGTCACGGTGTGACCGTGTATTCCTCCTGGAGTCTTTAGATATTTCTCTAGGCCTTCACGAAGGCTGATTGACGTAATCTCCCCTCTGTGAGATGTGGAGTGCCTGCGCGCAGGTTCCCGATGTGAGTCTAAGTCCGACGGTGCTGACGATCCATATCTGCGGTGTCTGTAGGGTTCTGGAGAATGCTTCAATCTGCTTCTGTGTGGAGAATATTAGAGGCTCCTTCGGGGACATCTAAGGCTGAGCTGACGTTGGTAGCATTGTCCAGACTTCTAGCTTCAGTCGTTGAAGATTGTCAGGTGTGTGGCCTTTGCACAGGCTTTCCTCTTCATCCAGGTGTGTTGGAGAGGCTGCTGAATCTTCACGCAGGCTTGTACTCGTCGTAGTGGTCTTCGTAGCAGCTTCCTCCTGCGTGAAGCGACATTCCATTATCAACATCATCTGATCTGTAAACTGTTGCATAAACAGGCCCAGGTTGAAGTTCTGCGACGTATGTTGAGACTGCTGCAGGGTTGATGATGCTTCTGAGAACGTTGAGGCCTCTTCTAAGGTACGCTGCACTTGTGAAGAGTTGACGCTGCTGCTATCTCTGGTACCCGATGTCTGCGTTGATAAAAGGTCTTCTGTCAATGTCTGCGCTGATATAGTTGCCGATGTAGCTGTTGAAGCAGGCTTCGTCTTCTTGCTGACGACTGTGACTTCAGGTATGATGATGGGGGGATCATCATACACGTCTGCTTCTTCCGGAGGTACAATATCGGCAGTGAAGGATCTCGTCTTCTGCGTAGAGCTGTGAAGAGACTTCGACGAAGTCTTAGGAGCTGTAGACTTCTTCTTCTGCGCTGAAGAAGATCTCGTCTTCTTCGTCTGCGATGAGGACAGCTCCGTTGACGACGATCTCTACTTAATCGAGACGGAGTTCATCACTGGAACAGCGACCTGCCCTCGTAAAACGCTCGGCAATTCACTGGAATTATGAACCTCGGCAGCAGTAGTTAACACACGGTTATCAGCGCAATCACTCGATTTACCAGACATGACTTGTGAATACCTTCTTACCCAGTCCTTTGCACGTCTATGAAGAGAAAAAAGGTAGTTATTAAATTCAAAAGTAGTTAGTTTCTGACAATGTTTACAGCGAAAGCTGGAAGAACATGTAGTAGTGCAATCAGGACATAATATATGCGGGTCAGCCACAGACAGCCGGTACCTACAACGAATACAAGTTTTCATCAATTGTAAACCAGATGAAAACATGGCAAACAACGTATAAATTAGACATAATATCAAAACATTTGATAATATACAATCCAAAAACCGTATACAGCTGCCATTTAGATGTAAAAGGTCCAAAATAGAAAAGGATATGTGCCGTATAGGGACCCAGGTGCTCTCACAACCGTCCTCAAGGGCGAAGAAGGAGAGAGTGACAAACATGGCTGGTCATGTGACCAAACAGGGCGCCAAAGGAGGCAAGGGAGACTACTCGTGGGTGAGTGATGATTATACGTCCGCTTTTTAGAAGGGAACTTCAAGGGATTTCAAGTGTTCCACTATCATTCGCAAGAAGAAGGAGACAAGCATTTAGCATGAGTCAGGATAAGGAAAATTTGCCCATAGCTTTCTAGAAGTTTCCCGGCAACACTAGATTACAAAAGGATCGAAACAAAGTAGTTACACATTCAGTGATGTCAATACAATGACAACTCTGCTTTACAAAGATTACACTACCATACATATTGAGTCCATGACAATCAAAATTATAATCGAATTTCCTCAGTTTCCACGGGATGAATCTGTTAAAAGCACTGAGATAGGTAACACAAACCTTAACCCTCAACAAGCTGTTAACTGTAACGTAGAGCAGTCCCGAAAGAGACCAAACGCTGACCATTCTGAAGCACTGCTTGAAAACAATAGCCAATAAACGTCAAGTTAACTAGACCCTGTCAACGTGTTCCACAAGAAAAGTTTCTGCTCGAGTGACCACATCCTGCCTAGGATTATCACGTCACCAGACTTTTCACTATTTATCCAAATACACTTGTGCTAATAAGAACAGGCTAACCTAATATAAGAATTGAAGTGCACATTACATATTGTTAAGCATAATTCCATAGATACATTACTACAACTGTGACAAGTGTGGAGCATGACAACATAGCACTACACATCAACAAGGCCATGTAACCACTTCTCTGTATGGGCTTTCACGACAGAACAACCCGGGAAGATCTGGGTTAGAATTTATCTTCAGTAACCCATTCTTGTAGTAAGAAGCCACTAACGGAATCGGGTGGTCAGGCTCGCTGACTTTGTTGACACATGTGATCGTATCCCAATTGGGTAGATCGATGCTCATGCTGTTGACTCAATTATTTACAGACCACCTCTATATAGCTGGAATACTGCTGAGTGCGGCTAAAACTAAACTTACTCACTCATGACAGAACAGGATAAACTAACAAAGAGAAATAGTCTTTCAAGTTTTGTGTACAATGTGACAATATGTTAAAGGTAATGATTGGCTTCATATGATCAACTTGATTATTTTTTATATTCTACTCAAGATTTTGATAAACACTGGCATCTAATTTAAGCAAGCTGGCTATGAGTAGTTTGCAATTTATCAATGAGGAAAACACACAAGCTTTCTCTTCCACTTGCCCTCAATATCAATCATGACAGAAACCATTAGACCTCCTAATGACCTTGACACTGCTGCTTTCCTGCGCCATGTACAGTATTCTTTCAAATGCTACATTCAACAGTTTGAATGGCATAGTTGACATCTTGAGAGAAGATGCAAAAGTTACATCAGTTTTAACACCAGTTGATGTCTTCAACAATACTTCAATACTATCGAGACGGTATGCATCAGCTCTGCATCTTTTACTGCACTTGAGTCACATCCCCTATTTTTTAACACCTGCTTCTTGAGCCCATGAAATTGACCATGCACCTAATGATGTCATCATGATAGACACTTTGAGGACCAGTGAGGTCAACATATTGTTTGCCACTTGCTGCTGAAGTCCTCGAGTAAGCTATAAAAGGATAGATATTTAAAAAGTAATGAAAAAAAACCCTCAAAGCTTACATTTTCTCTAATGCACAATATAATTAGGGGATACAGTAACTGTACTGTGTTTGACGAATTGAGGATGTATACCGGTGGTTATATAGCCGCAAATTGAGTTTTATCGGCGACGCGTAAGCGGAGTCGATTTAATGTTAAATTTGCGGCTATATAACCACTTGTAGAAGTCCCCAATTCGTCAAACACAGTACAGCTATCCCCATTTTAATTCAACTCGTTTTGCGCTGTTTTTTCGTGAAAGAAATTCATTATTTAAACCAGGTCAAAGTTCCTCTAGGTCAAACGTTAATCATATCACTCCTTCAACTTACACCATCGCCAGGAAAAGTAGTTCCCTTTTCAAATTTCAACACGTTTATTATGTGCACACTGACTAAATCTGACAATGATGAATACATCATAGTGTTACAGCTAAAATGGACAGAATTATCCTGAAATCGGGCTCTAATTATCAGACATGAGCGGAACGCTAGCAATGATAATGGCCCGCTGATTCCTCAACTACGGGCCATTATCAGTTCTGTTGTCATATGACGTCACAGCAGGTGACGTCACGCTCCATAATGACGTCATAAATCTTGTTTCATGATCTCAAATCTTTATTTCTGATACTATGAGGCCACGGGCCTATGAGTACAAATACACCTCATCGGTGCAGACATGAAATAAAGTGATAACAATGAAAGCATGTATAATATATACAATCTTAATATGACAAAATTGATTTCCTTTTTTCGAATGCATAAAACAGATATTTAGCAGTATTCAAGGAAATGTCTTCATTTTTGGATGATAATAACGAATTGAATTTTAGTATATTGGGGAAAACATAGAATTGCGACAAAAGATATTCACGTCTGAATTCAATGTAGGCTGGACAGATAAGTAAGAAGTGATATTCATTTTCAATTACGTATAAGTTACACATTTTGCATGTTCTTTGTTCCCGGGGCATGTTATGGTAACGACCTCTTTCAATTTCTAAGCTATGGGAACTTAACCTAAATCGTGATAAACAAGATCTATATTTGGATAAAGTAATATGAGTTAAGTATGTTTCACAAGAATTCCTTAATTTAAAATTACAATACGTAAACATTTTGGCGCTCTCAGATAAATCACTATGGCAAACTTGCCGAAAATTATCTTTCAGTCGTTGAAAAAACATTTTAACAAAAACATTTTCATCTCCGTAGGTGTGTGATACTCAAACATCACCAAAACCTAATTTAAATATGATATATCTAACTTTGGTAACCCAGTTCTCATAGCCTTGCTCATCATACATACGCATCATATTGTAACATTGTCGAGGCAAACGGCACCCAGGCATGTTAGTAAGATATAACCAATATTTAATACATTTTAAAACAGCAGATAGTTGGACAGGATATCTACCACAATCGGCCAATACTCCATTATTGGACGTGATAACTTAACGTTTAGAAAACGTTTGCAGGCATATAAATGAACTTTTTCCAGTTCTTCCATATTATTAAGCCCCCAAATTTCAAATTGGTGTTATCTTTGTATCGAATAATTTGAAGTACAGATGAGGCGAGTGTGGTTTCAAGGAATGTATACTACTAAGAAGTAATGACAGCATTTTTCTGGCTTGAATAGAAATATTGTCAAACGCTTTCGACCACTGTAACCTATTACTAAAATACAAATCCGAGATAATAATATCCTGAAACAACTTCGACAACACTACCATTATAAAACCATTTTTCAAACCGAAATAAACCACCTCCTTTCTTAAAAACTACATTTTTAGTTTTATGCATGTTCACTGCCAATTTCCATTCTGAAAAATACCTATTAAGAATATTTAGTTTAAACTGCAGACTTCTCACGCTGTTCCCAAACAAAATAAGGTCATCCGCAAATAAAAGAAGGAAAATATGAATATCATCTGGGTAACACCGACATTCACTTTCAATTACATTAACTAATTCATTTATATAAAACTGAAACAAAAAGGGGCTGAGCATACACCCTTGTCTGACTCCCATTGGGCAATCAAATACACTAGATAAACTACTATTTGAACGATCACAAGATTTCACACTATTATAAATAGACTCTAGCATTTGACCCATTTTACGACTCAGATCGTGTTTATATAACTTCCAAAGAAAATGTCTTTGAACAGAATCGAAAGATTTCGAGAAATCAACAAAAGCTACATAGAATTTACCACCTTTGCGGGAAAGATAACGCTCGATAATAGAATTCAGAACAAAACGATTGTCAACCACTGAATAACCTTTTCGAAAGCCTGATTGACACTCAGAAATTTTACCAAACACATCCGTCCAGTACACTAATCGCTGATTCAGGATGTACGTGAAGACTTTGCTGAGGATACTCAAGAGGCTTATTGCTCTGTAGTTGTCGGGGATAGAAGTGTCACCTTTCTTATGAGAAGGAATTAATATTCCTGTAGATCAGGTCTCTGGGAATTTACCCTTTTGGTACATACTATTGAATATTATCTCGAGGTATGGAACGATTACATGGGAGGAATGTTTAAGATATTCACTCAATATGTAATCAAGTCCTGGAGATTTGTTGTTCTTTAGCGCCTCGAGACTGCGAACGATCTCCAATCTTGTTAAGGGGGAATCCAGAATATCTTCAGTGATTTCTCTTATAGAATCTGGGGGATCTTCAATATCATGTATATCGTCATAAATACATTCTAGATTATCTGGACTGCCGTAGAGGGTAGAAAAATAATCCACCCAGTCTCCAATATCTACGGGGTTTGGGCGCAGTTTACGACCTGATAAACGTTTTATTGTACCCCAAAAACGTTTCGAGTCAGTTGTTGAGGTCTCTAAATCATCTCTCTGACGTTGGATATATTCTTTTTTCTAAAAGCATTTAGAAACTGACATCGTTCATGCTTTTTAGAGAGGCATTCACTATCGTACCATGGTGAAGTGCTGCTTTTGTGACTTTCTGGTCGTCTAAACATGGAGGCAGCTGAAAAGATGGCGTCCGTGAATATCGAGACTGCTTCTGCTACATTAGTCAATGAACACATGGCTGCTTGTTCGAGTAATGCCAAAGTCTCCGAGGATTCCATATGATGAACAAAGTTGGGTTTACATGACTCCTTCCATATGTACCTGCACTGATCTATATGGGTAGAGGTTGGGTTCGGCAAAGAGTTTCATGATCTAACAGTGTTGGGTCAAGAGCCCGCCGTGAGTAAGTTGTTTGAACTTAAAATTACATTTATGATACTGTTTTGCCTTTTTTAACACAAGTTCCATCCATTTTAGCGGGATAGGGGAGTTAACAGACCCAGGGCTTCTGCAAATGACAATGCCCTGTAAAACAGCTTTACCCCAATGGTGTAGGGACACATTCAAAGGTTTTGGTGAATCGGTTTTCAAATTGCGACCGTATTTGCTTATTATAAGGTCAAAAAGTTATAGCACTGACCAATCAGAACTCGTGTTACATACTAAGTTGAATTATATAGTCAAACTGAAGCTGATGATTTTGCATCAGAAAACTTGTATGCACCAATATTGTAATGTTTCTTGTAAACTTGTGAGGGTAACAAAATGTTACCTGACTCTGTTGCCTAGAAGGAAGAGGCATTATCTGTATTAACTAATGAGACATGGTCACTTGATGACCCAAGTGATAAAAGACATATATGTTCTAAAAGTAAGGCTTAATTCGGTGTTTGCCCTAGGCATACAAATGTAGGAGTCATCATGACTCCCTGGTGTAATGAGAGGGAGACATGGACATGTTTTGGGGAGTCAACTTTAGTTTGAAACTTTCATCTTGAGACATTACCTGTGATTGATTAACAAAAACAAGGTTAGGTAAGGCAGGTCAGGTGTTCCCTGGGAACGTCAACTTTACCTGTGGGAAGATCTCGAGAAAGATCCGTTCATCGAACACGCTTTGAGCGCTGTAAGCTGTGTGTTGTACCACAAATACGGTATGTTTTTAGCTCCAGTGGCGGCGGCGATCATCACAGTAAAGCATTGCCAATTTAAAGAGGGAAAAAATAATTATAATAGTATACAAGATGGAAACTGCCCGGCAAGAAATGACTCCTACTCCAACACAGGAGCAGGGGGAGGAAATACCGACACAAGTCATATAATTATAATTATATACATAATGTCTGAAGGAAAAACATTCGTTAACGATGCATACCATGCAACCGTGGTCGCCGTTCTAGCTGTAGGATACGCTTGTTTAACCAAAATGGCTCTCAAACAACCGACGATCAAACTCAATTTCGACCAGCAGGATATGGCCATGCCCATCATGACTTTAGGGATGGCGATGGCCACCAAGGACGTCCTCGTAAAACAAGGAATCATACCGGAAAATATTTTGAAGTAAAATGAATATATATATAGAATGGCTACGATCGCTATGATGGTCGGCGGGGCTTTAGTCAACGCCCTGGCATTTTCCCCGGAGTAATTACCTGTTCTCGAATTACGGGAGTCGAACGCGGCCGAGGTAGAAGCGGAACGAAAACGGCACGATATAGCTGTGGAGAAATCACAAGCCGCGCAAACCGAGTACGCAAAAAAACGCATGCAGAGACTCGATTTCATTAATGATCAACTCGAGCATGAAAACCAAGCTGTTCGCACGTTCAAGAATGTCGATGACGCCGCGAAAGAATATTACCTGCTAACCGGTAAACAGCTCGAACCACTCGATGAACCCACACTCTCCAAGTATTACGCGCCTTCCCCGGAACAAAAAAAATCGAGAACTAATCTTCATCGCACTGGACCTAGCAGCAACTGTGTTAATTGTCAAACAATTAGACTAGATATTCATATGGATATAACAAAGATGAGACCCGCTCCGTATCATTGTCAATACGTGCTTATGGGAAAAGCCGAGATTTGTGGTAGGAAATGCAGGACTGAGGGGTACTGTTGTTTTCATATGAGGATTATAAGAAATGGTTTCGTGAACAACACATGCTCCCCTGTGTGGTATTGGAGTGAAATGCCATTACTGTTTATGAAGAGCCCACGGGGCGAACGTGGTCTGAAACCAACTAATTTACAACAAGAAAAAAGATTATTTGAACAAACGTAAGTGCCTCCTCAAAATGAAAAGTAAAAAAGGCTTCATTTTTTTGCCTGGCAGATAAGGCTGACGGAATGACCTCCCTTACATAACTGGAGGCACAATTAGAGATTGGCTTGCATCTAAGTATAATAATGACCGACCTGCAGTTCGTGCGCTCTCCTAGAACCTCGAAAGGTTATCTGAGCAGCTGGCGGATGAAAGTAGCCAAAATTATACCCGTCACCGATATCAAACCTCACTAGCAAACTAGAAGAGGAACTGAACGACCTGGGACGCTTCAAATTTCGATTCGTATTGAAAATAACGCGGATTGATGGGGCCTATGAGTTTGCTTTCCTTCCCTTCACAGTTGGACGAAAAATCGCGACTCAACCTGAGATAAATGCGTATTTCAACACCTCATTACAAAACATACAAGAATACCTGGATGTTGAGTACAGAATCGAAACAGTCAATCTAAGTATAGCTGACTACAACGCTGAAGTGGACCTATTATCACCACCCCTCCACATGTTGAAAATAAAATAGTAAAAAAACATCAACAAAAACAACAGATTTTATGCACGCTTCTTTTTTTTCCTCAGTAAATAAGGCAACACCCAATTAGAGATTGGGTTTGCACCTAAGTATGATTATGTTTACTGCTCGAGAACTTAATGAGATTGCAGAAGAACGCCGTGAATTCGACTATCCCATCGACCTGTTGTGTGGAGACAGATCATTCCGTGGCCAGTTCGGGCGAACTGAACCCCCGAAAGGTTATCTGAGCAGCTGGTGGATGAATATAAGGAAAAGGAATATATGGGCTATCAAGTACTTCGACCGACCTGACTATCGACAGCTGATCACTGACAGACTCGAAAGGAAACTGGACGACCTTGGAAGCCTCAACTTTCAAATCACGGTGGAAATGTCACTTAATGTAAAGCCGGCGGACGGTTCCTCTAAGCAGCGAGTTTTCCCTTACTTTAAAGGCGGCCAAAGATTCGTGACTCAACCCGGGATGATAGATGTGTATGTCAGAGCCTCGATACAAAAAATACGAGAATACATAGAACGCTGCCCCACAGAGTGTGGGATTATGATAACGGAACAAAAAAGATTTCTCTAGACAAAGTTGACTACAAGCCGGAGCAGGATGACTACTCCATGTTGTAAAAAACATAATTTTTGCGTGCTTCATTTTTTTACTCAGTACCGATGGTCCAATTAGAGATTGGGTTTGCAACTAAGTATAACAATGACTACTGTCCGAGAGCTTAAACAGATTGCCAAGAACGAGGTGTAGCCGGTTACTCCCCATTGAGGAAACCTGTTGAGATTACTCAACATACAACCCCCTCCCACTGTGAAACAACTCAAACTCCAAACGAAAGAGCTGGGGCTGACGGGTTATTCCCGCCTGAGGAAAGCCGGACTAGTCGAACTATTGCACGACCCCGTACAACCTCCTCCCACGGTGAAACAACTCAAACTCTGAGCGAAAGAGCTGGGGCTGGTAGGTTATTCCCGTATGAGGAAACCCGAGCTCGGTGAACTGTTGCATGAGCACAGAGTCGTCGATCTACATTTCGTGCACACTGAACACGCTATAGGTAACTATCTGAGAGGCTGGCGGATGAATGTAGACAAAAACATAGACATTGACGACGTCAAACCTCTGATTGCTGACAAAGTCAAAGAGGAACTGAACGACCTGGGAATTCTCAAATTTCAAATCACGGTGATGTTGAAAATGTTCAGCCTTATTTTAGGGGCAAACAAGAAGTCGCGACTCAACCTGAGACGGTAGACAATTCCATCAACACCTCGCTTCAGCAAATACGAGGGTACCTGGAACACTTCACGCACAGGGGTTCAGGGTTGGCAGGGACAAATTTGATAACTACATGCCGTTCAGAGGTGGATCGTACCTGGACTTACCAAAGGAAGAAACAAGCCATGGTCAACGCCAAAAACAGAGGAGACAATTGCATGAGGTAAGCGATCAGGTCAGCCTTGCTTCCTGCCGAGGTTAATTCGAGCAGACCTTCGAGCTACCCCGAAGACAACGGACTCAACTGGGACAGTATAGACGAACCCACCCCCATATCTTAGATCACCAAAATCGAAAAACAGAACCACATAGCCGTCATCGTCTTCGTGCATGAAGGCAACAAAACGATCGTGCACAGGATCAGCATTACCAGGATATTTAGAGTTGAAAACATTATATACATTTTATAAATATTTCAGGAAAATTTGAAGTCAAGTTAAGAAGGGTGAATGTACTGGGAAAGTAGTAGATATAATGATAGTCCTGGATCAAGTCCAACAAAAGCCTCTGCAAAGCTTTATTTCACAAATAAAGCTTTTGTCAGGCCCTTAGATCTCGCACCAGTATATCTACTACTTTTGAATCCCCAGTTAACTTCCCGGCCACACATGGCAGTACTGTGCCGCACATGGCACTATGACGTGTTGACAGGAGGTAACATTGTACCGTACGGTACGATCAATAATTCCTCTCTAACGAACCCTCTACCTGGCCCATCTCTCAAGTAGTACAAGTTCGGCTCGTCGGCTTTGATGTCCACTTTATCTATGTTGTAAGTTTAGACTGACCATATCGGATCGGTGGCTCGCTTATGGCTATCACCCTCGTGTTCCCCTGGCTGGTATAGGTACCTCACTAGGGCCGTATCTGGTATCTGTTTCTCCTTCCCATGCAATGGTGCAGCCGACTCTGCCACTATTGATTTTAGTTTGATAGCGTCGGCTGGTTTCTTGCCGGTGAGACGGGTGATTTCGTGGTTGATGGCTGACACCACCTGAGGTAGCCGCGCTACCCATTCCGTCAATCATTTCCCCGGGTTGGTCATCTCTCTCGCATACTGATGCCCAAATAAGCGCTCAGCCAAAGTCCTGTTGAACCTCTCAACTATGGCTTGGCTACGATGGGCTCCTGCCGTGCCAAGCCTGACCTTGGTATCGTGTTTGTCCAGCAGGTGTGACACGACACTCATGAACTCCCGCCCGGGGTCAACTTGCAGCTATGTGGGCAACATCAGCAGACTGCGTTTGTATATGCGTTCAAATCCGCGGGCAACCTGGGCCGAGTCTTTCGCGGTCAAGGGTTCGGCTTCCTTGTATCGACTGGCCACGTCCACGATGGTTAAGGCATACTTGTACCTCTTGTCGTGGGGTAGGAATAGGAGGTCGGCCTGGTGAACGCTATTGGGTATGTCAATACCGAACTTCCTTCTAGGCACGTAGTGTGGTTCCGGTAGATAGATCGGCCACAGGGCTTGTTTTTCAAGCAACGCTTTGGTCTCGTTTGGGGGAACTCGCGCCATTTTAGCCAGCTTATGTCCGGCGCTAGCTCCTTTCAAGTACCCACATGGGCTGTAGTAAAGAGCCTCAAAGTTTCTCTGGTTCCGTGACATGTTGCCCCGACAGGGTATGGTAATTACATATATACCTATGTTGTTGGTTCAATTTTCTCTTGCCCGTACGCGTACGTGTTGATCCCATCAATAGCTATCCAACACTTAGTGTCCATCGTCGACTGGGACGTCTTGTGTATAGTCAGTCCGTATATCCTATGCCCATCACTTCTAAGCATGTTCATTTTATGCCTGAAGGTACGGGTCTTGAACAGGGCTTCCTTGAATCTGGCGTGTTTGATGTGTTGTTTAACCACATACTTCTTAACACCCTTCGCCTTCCGGATCTCACCATTGTCGGCCTTCAGGATGGAGTACATCTTGGGTCTCAAGCCTATGTACTCGGCTATGGTTGTGCCAGCACACTCGTCCTTCATCTTACCTAAGACCTTTTTATCTACCATGCTGTGTATAGCATGGTCCTTGTGGTAGTCACTGGTGTCATACAAATCGAGGCGTTTTTTCATGTCCTCATACACGCCCTCAGTTCGAATCTCCATCAGCAGGGAATCCGTGTCAGTGTACAACACTTCACACCTGTCGTCGTGCTGTTTTTTCAGTTCATTGTAGTAAAAGTCGTACATCTGGTGTTTGGATAAATCGAGGATGCTCATCCCCACGTAAACAGGCCTGTTGAATTTTATGTGGTTTTTCTTCATGTGTAGGGCAACCAGATTGTCAGTGAATATCTTGCTCCGATTGCTCAGGTTCTCCATAGTCTTACCAAACACCGAGTTGTTCATGAGCTTGTAGAGATTTTTCTCAAAGTCACTGGTGGCAAGCTTTCGGAGGTCTGTGTTCATTCTGATGTATGGCTCCATCCAGGGGCTCTGGTTGAACACGAGCACCCTGTGTATTTTGGTCAGCCTCATACCCAACGACAGGTACAGCTGTAGGTTGCGATAGTGAACGATGTACTTGGTCTTATTCATTAAGTTGGGCACGAGTTTTTCAACGTCTGCCGCCCGCCCACCTAACAAGTTATGTTGGTACTCAGACATCCAGTCTTGGTTAACCCTCATATGTTCGGGGGCCACGGGGTAGCTGTTGTGTGATGTGTGTAATGCCTTGGAGTATTCCAAGACAACCTCGAGGATATAACCTTTACTCGAATCATCCGCGATGCTCATAACATCAATCTCATGCGATGTCCATTCGACTCCCCCTGTGGGTAGATACTGGCTCATGGCCCAGCCGTACAGGTTGTTGGCGTCGAGGTAGAGAATATGATTGGTTGGCTTGCTCAGGTCATAGCCCTTCACGTATTGATTATTTGCTTTCGCGTATCGTTTGGTTGCCATGGAAATCCCACCTCGCAAGCCTTTCTCAATGAATAGGTGCATGTCGTAATCAGTGAGCAATTCCAACTTAACTCCGGTCTTTTTCAACAATGCATCCCACGACAGACCTGGGCTGGTGTAGTACCATGAGTAGTCGAGTTTATACTGCTTGAACCATGTCCGCCTAAACGTCTCAAACACGTCG
Organism: Haliotis rubra; assembly: GCF_003918875.1. Taxonomy (NCBI): domain Eukaryota; kingdom Metazoa; phylum Mollusca; class Gastropoda; order Lepetellida; family Haliotidae; genus Haliotis; species Haliotis rubra. The sequence continues at coordinate 269,659 of NW_025767540.1, forward strand.
GCTAACAGCAGTACATCTGTCCTCAAGTACAGGTCGTGATAGTCACCCAGATTCTTACAGCCCAGTTTATATCATACGTTAATCGCGTGCGAGTAATCGTCTTGGGATATTGTCGAGTCGGTCAGGTTGCTGTAAAATTCTCTGATGGGGGGTAGTCGGGTCTCGGCGAACTTGGCCCAGCCATCCATGTACTCATAGGGGTACACACCCTTCCTCATCAGCAGGGGTCGAGTCTCGGCGTCGGTATATCGATCAGTGATGGGGAAAGTATCGTTGGCCTTGACCAGACTGTCGAGTGACAACCGGAGGAACTGAACCGCGTCGATGAACCTCAGGCCATTCAAGCTGAAGGAGATGTATCTCTCCATGTTGTTGGGGATGCACGTCAGGTTGCCGTCGACTTTCGCGATGGCCTGCATGATCAAGTGAGAGTCGTACCCTCTCAAGTTGTGGAAGACCACGGGGATGTTTATTGTCTGGGGAGTGATTCTAAGCTTGAGGTTACATGCGCTATGAGCGGCACCTCTATACTTACCGGTGACGTGGCAGTGATTTCTCACTGAATCACCGTTCAGTGGTGAGTCACACACGTGGCAGTTAGTGCTACAGGCGTGAGCTAGCCGGTCAGCTTGGGTCATACGCATGGGAGCGACTGTATGCAGTGCATTCCTGATAGTTTTCTCTCTTCCTCCTGCAAACACTTTAGAAACTTTTCAGCCGCGTCGGGACCCCTGTACCATACCGGAGCTTTCGTTTTCCCATCACATCGGACGACCACGTATCCAAACGCACAGGCCTCATGCTCCTGTGTTTTGTGTGTGAAGCTCTCGCCTTTGGGTGTACCCCCAACAGCCTCAACGGGTTTGACCAAGGCTTCAAAGTCGGTGTAGATGACATAAGGCACGGACATTTGGTTCTTGTGGTTGCCGAATTTTAGGATATTGTCACCTTCCTTAGGCATGTCAACTCGTATGGCCATCTTCCCCACACTTTGGCAATACTCCCGGTGGGATTCGAATAAATCAGCTCTGCTAAACCCGTGCAGGCATCGTACACAAAAGTGTTTTTTCCCAACGTGTTTCGACTGGTCGTGCAACAGCTTGCTGAGATGTTTTATCCACATGTGGTGATACTTTTCACCTTGCTGGATCATGAATATATTGATAACGCGGCGGTTCAACAGTTGGGTTCCCCCCAACACTGGACTGACCCTGTGTACTATTGTTGTGTTGCCTTCGTGCCCTAAGACGTTTATGGCTATATCATTCTGTTTTTCTATTTTACTTATCTGGGATATGGGGGTTGGTTCATCTGTACCATCCCAGTTGAGCCCATCATCTTGGGGATAGCTAGAAAGCCTGTCTGAATTAGTGTCAGCTGGAAACAAGGCTGACCTGATAACTACCCTCAGGCAATCGTCTCCTCTATTCTTGACGTTGACCATGGCATGTTTTTTCCTATAGTAGGGGGGCAAGTCTATGTACGACCCACCTCTGAATGGCACGTAGTTATCTATGTCTAGATAGACATTATCGATTTTATCAACAACCCACCCGGACCCCATGTGTGTGTAGCGTTCTAGGTATTCTCGTATCTGCTGAAAACTGGTATCGATTGATGCGTCTATAGTCTCTGTATGAGTCACGACCTCTTGTTTACCTTGGAAGTAAGGCTGAACGTACTCAGTGACCCCAGCCCCCTGCTGTTTATCGAGCGACAATTTCACTGTGATCTGAAACTTTATACTTCCAAGATTGTGTAGTTCCTGATTGACTTTATCAGCATTAGAGGCTTGATATCGGCGATGTCTATGTTTCTATCAACATGCATGCGCCAGCCTCTCAAATAGTTACCTACAGCGCGCTCAGTGGGCATGCGCTCAGTGGGCATGAACTCTAGGTCAATAGCTCTATTCTGATGTAATAGTTATACAAGCTGTTGCTTCCTCATACGGGAATAACCAGCCAACCCCAAATCGCGTACCTCGGCTTTTAGTTGTTTTACAGAGGGGTCTGAAGGCGAACGGGGTCGTTTAATAATGCGACTAACCCGGCTCTCCCCAGGTGGGAATAACCCGTCAACCCTAGCTCTTTTGCTCGGAGTTTTAGTTGTTTTACCGTGGGAGGGGCTTCTAGACCTAGTAACCTCAACAAGGCTGGTTTCCGCATTTTAGAATAACCAATTACACCCTGCTGTCTCCGGATCTGCTTGAGCTTGCGAATAGTAGACATAGTTGCGTAAACACCTAAGTATATCAATCTCTAACCATGGGACGCCGGTAAGGGAGGTAACTCCTCCAACCTTGATAAAAAAATAGTGAGGAGCCCACAAAATCTTTTAGTAAATATCTAGATAGACCTTATCGATTATACCCTCGACCCGACCGGAACATACGCAGCATAGTAGGGTGTTTTGTATTACTTGCAACGAGTCGACAACAAGTATATCTATCTCCCCATGCACATCTACTCGGCCACTATCAAAGTGTGCCCAGCCCATGGCACATCAAACCCTACTTTCACCATGATTGTAAACGAACACCCCTTATATAGTTCGCTAACAATCATGGGTTTGAGGACACTGATATCTATACTTTCCCCCACATCCATCTGCTAGCTTCTTAGGCAACTTTCCCTGTGCTCAATTTCCACAAACGTAGTTATACCTAGGTGTGTCCACAGCCTCTAATTGGGGCCTTACACTGCTATCCTGAGGAGGCATCTACGTTCTTTTCTGTAGTCTTTTTTCTTCTCATCGATGAGATGATGTCTGACTACGTTTGCTCTGTGAGCTTTGCATGGGCAGTAGTGCCCTTTCACCCCGATACCACACACAGAACATGTGTAGTTCGGGCTTCCCATATGGAAACAACAGTACCCCTCAGTCCTGCAGTTTCTACCACAGGCTTCTGTCTTCCCCATAAGCACGTATTCGCATCGGTACGGAGCAGGCCTCATCTTTGGTATACCCATATGAGTACTTAGTACAATTGTTTTGCAACCAACGCAGTCGCTGCTAGGCCAAGCGCGATAAAGATTAATTCCCGGTCCATTTGCCCCGGGGATGGTGTGTAGTACTGAGCGAGTGTGGGCTGATGGAGTGGTTCTAGCTGTTTACCTGTTAGTAGGTAGTATTCTCTCGCTGCGTCGTCGACATCGTGAAATGTTTTAACGGCATAGTTCTCACGCCTGAGTTGTTCGTTAATGTAATCGATCATCTGGACACGTCTTTTCGCGTACTCAGATTGTGCTGCTTGTAATCGTTCCACAGCCAGGTCATGGCGCTTCCGCTCTGCCTGAATCTCAGCCGCATGTGACTCTAGTAGTTTCGAGAAGAGGAAATTACTCCCTGAAAATGCCAGGGCATTTACTAAAGCCACGCCGACAATCATGGCGATCGTAGCCATCCTATTATATATTAGCACATTTACTTCAAATATTTTCCGGTAGGATCCCTTCTTTTACTAGGATGTCCTTGGTGGCCATCGCCATACCAAGGTTCATTATGAGTATACCCATATCCTGCAGGTTGAAATCTAGCTTGATAGTCGGTTGTTTAAGCACCATTTTAGTGAACCGAGCGTACCCTACGGCTAGACTGGCGACCACGGTGGCGTGGTATGCGTCGTTGACATCTTGGGAACAACACGGCCAAACTGGACGCGATAGACGATCACATCGCCCATGAAAAGGTCAAACTCGGTGAAACGGAAGATGAGTCTCTGAGAGCCACCATCGAGGAACGAATACGTAATTTGGAAGAGGAAAGAAGGACCCGCCTGGAAACGGCATCCTCCTTCCGAGACCAGCTACGATCCCAGATCAGCAGGATCCTCTACCAGGACACAACGCTAGCTGACAGGATCCGAATCCTCTTCCGAGAGCAAGGGATTACTATCGCCAGCATTCTGACTGCATTGGGCTTCATCATATCATCCCTGGTGGTTTCACTGAGTGGGGGTTCCCCCACGCCTGCCGGCAGCAGTGGCACACCAACACCCACAGGTGGCGTCAAAGACTTGATAAAAAACAACCTGAAATCCCTCGGGGAAGCCCTGGCTAAACTGGCTGGTAAGGCCGCCGAAGCCCTGCCCGGCATCCTGGGTAGCATCGTCTTGTGGCTGCTAATCGCTCTGGCTAAAACTGCCACGTGGCTTGGTCAAAACCTGTGGGCAGCCATCGTCGCCGTGGTGGGTTTGGTGTATGTAGCGGCTAAGGAATTTTAACCAAATGAGACCCAAACCGACCGCTACCCCACCAACCACCAGGGCTGTTTTACGATCGATGTGCTGCTGATCGGATTGTGAGGGCTGTGGGGATGTTGGTTGAACCCTGGGCTCCGGGGGTGGTGCCACTATACCCGTTTCACCGGCCGTGGGTGGCAGGACTTGGGGGGTGTTTACATCGGGGTTGACACCCAACTTTTGGTCAGCCGTGGCTATGACTATTACTCTCAGTTGCATATCGCTCGGAGCCATGCACAGTCCCACGTCGAAGACGTAGTCGACTTTCGACCGGGCGTATTCCAACACGCCTTGGTAGCGTTTGATGGCACTCGGGAAATCTACTGGAGCATTGATAGCATTCTCAACGTTAACAACGAACTGTTTCTGAGCGTCGTAAGCAGTCCCCTTACCGAGGATGTTGGAACGCGTTTGCGTCTGCGCACCCAACAGCGCCCACACGTACGTTCGAATCGAGTCATTCAACCTGATTACACCGGCACGAGTAAACCCTCACGACGTGTCCAACATGAACTTTTTCCAGTTATCTGCTGCCCCCTGCTCGAACCTCTAGAGGTTGTGAGGTGATGATACGACTTGTACCCCCATTCTTTCATCTTCTCGCTGGCATCCACGAGGGGCATGTTGTGGACGATGGGGATACTCAACCCTTGGTTCGGTCCCGGCAAACGCCAATCCGTCTTCGGGTTTAGTTCGAATTCGTTGCAAATACGTTCGTAGGCCCGTCCATCGTACTGGTTGTTTACTGCTTTCCACGCTTTGTCCTGTGGGAGCGGGGCGCTGATCTCATTGACGATACGTCTGATCTGCTAGTACAAGTAGAACGTGAACACAGACTGACTCACCGGTCCCCGCCGAGTGTCGGTCAATGTCACACCACACCCCGTTGTAGCGCATTACATGGCGAAGTTGAGTTGATTCTACCAGAACTGCATCGGGTTGTTGAACCAAGCGTGGACTGCCTTAGCGTTAGTCACTGAAAGCTTATACCAGTCGAACACATCTATAAACTGGGCGTCGAAATACAGCCCATCAGCAACCACGATCTTGTACGGGAAATCTATATCTAGTTTAGGGTAAAACACTCCAGGGGAGTACATTTTAAAACTATTATATAATACGCATATATACTCTAACATGTACATAACACTTCCAGGAATAACGAGCGGCGAGGCCGTTCAGCTGATGCACGCGATCGATAAAACGTCGGGTCAACTTGAAGTCGCACTCTGCGATATCACCTACCTACCGCGATGGACTAACATCAACATCAACAACAATAAGCTGTTCGTCAGTTGAGCTCGCAGCCAGATAACTGACGGCTACTACAGCGTGTGCTCGCTAAGCCCCTGGGAACCGAACTCAAGATGAACGACTCAAACAGCACAGTGGTGTTAATCAACAACGGAATAAACCCCTTGAGTTTCGGCTGGCCATTGGCGAGGACACTCGGTATGCCGCCTGATGAGATAAAACCAACAACTACCGTCACAGGCACGAAGTTACCCAACCTAGTACTGTACCGAGATCTGTGCATTCATTTCGGCCAGGTGAGCACAACTGACAACATTCATGGGGGTCACCCTTCCACGATACTGCGAGCTGTACCGGTGAAAACGGACAAATACAAAGACGGCAGAACCGAGTCGTTTTCACCGCGGCAGTATAAGAGGTTAACTCGGGGCAACATCCCTGAGCTGATAATATCGGTGTTAGATATAAATCATAACCCGGTGAATATAGGATACCTCAGCATAACGCTTCACATAAAATGATCAGCGCACAAGGCCCTGGAAAAATGCATCAATGCGGGGATCTCCGACCTCGGGGACACACGCGGTTTCGACGACCCCGGAGTAGATGGTAAATTGTACGCCTGGCAACTGAAAAAGAACATTTACAAAAGCGTTGAAGTCCCCTTCGTTGGAGCCCTAGGTGATATAGTAGATACCACAAGAGCGGTCGTCAACACTCGGTACGCCCTAGTCAACACGGGTGATGATAAATGGATAGTATACCCATCGTTCGGGGGGCAAACTGTTCGACTTAGAAGATGTTGAGAGCACTACCGTCGCCAGAAACAAGCCATATACGCTCGTCTTCACTGAAGATGACAAGTGGGTGTTATTACCCGCTAAAGGTGACTGGTTTCTCAATATTAGGCTCGGCTCCCCCTACGTGTTCACGGATAACAAAGACAACTACCTAAACAAAGTCGTGAACAACGGAACCCTGCTCGTGGCTCGTGGCAGCATGTTAGCTTCCAGTGGGCAGGTATAGATAGAGCTCAAATTACTCGATTACCATGAGGATTTTAGAGATGTCGCGAAAAACTTCACACTCATCATAGACTTCTATCTCGGAGAGGTAGGGGTTTGGCCATCTAGGAATTAAAAGTATCTGTTTTAGACAAAAAACATAATCCTGTGAATACAGGATACCTCAGCGTGATGCTGCACATACCATAATGACAAGCGCCCAAGGTCCCGGAATGCGATTGAAAAAATGCGTTAATATAGTGGTCTCCGACCTCGGGGACAAGAGAGGATTCGACGAACCAGGAATAGACAGTAAACTGTATGCCTTGCAACTGAAAAACAATGTTTACAAACACGTCGAAGTCCCCACCGTCGGTGGATCTGGCAGTAACTTAGACGATATCATTAATACATCAAGAGCTGTCAGTAACACTCGGTACGACCTAGTCCGCAATGACGAGGATGAATGGATGATATAACCAGCGTTCGGAGGCAAGCTGTTCAACTTAAACGACGTCGAGACCACGGTCGTCCTTCGAAGCAAGCAGTATGCCCTCGCATTCACCGATGACCAAAAATTGATTTTAACACAATCTTGAGTTGACTGGTTTCTCAACATCATGCTCGGCTCTCAGTACGTGTTCACTGAAAACAAAGACCACTACCTAAACAAAGTCGTGAACAACGGAACCCTGCTCATGGCTTACGTCCCAACGCATAGGCGCAGTGTAATCATCAGCACAGTCTCAAGTATGGCAGCCCACATGCTATCGAGTAAACCCGGGGAGCGAGACGTGGGGTTGCAGGTGGTGTCTGAATTCGAGGGCGTTGTCAACATCCTGGAAAGTCTACCGGCGAATTCCACGCTGGTCATCCAAGTCTACCTCGGTGAACCATCATCACCAGTCGAAATCGTGAAAGGAATCAAACTCCGGTGGACCAAACAACATCAATATCGCGTTTGTTCGCGGGTGAACGTGGATTCCCACACCAGTCTGCAGGGAGTCACCGTGACCGTGGAAGACACGATATCGCTCACCAAAATTTTCCTATCCGACAACATAAATCTCAAGGGGTTGAAGTGCACACCTGAGAAATTATCAGAAAAACAATTGGAAACTATTTCATAACTTTATATAGACGATGAATCATCATCCCAACGTCACACTCGGTGATTTAGGAGACACGGAGGAGTTCGATCTGCCTGGTGATGAAAACACCTGGGACGTCCTATATTTGAAAGACAACGTGTACGAGCGGGTGCCGCTGGCAGACTTTAAAGAGCCCGAATGGTTGATCAACGTGACCCTCACCGCACCTTACATCTCTTTAAACAAAAATAGGTATGTCTCCGAAATTAGGAACAACGGCGTCTTTCTCGCGTCTTTCATTCCGAATTTTGATAATATAATGGTTGACCAAGTACCACATCATACGTGCAACATGTTAGTTTCAAACGGGGATTCAAATTTAAGGTTCGACTTACCTGATCACCTATCAGATCTTATGACTATGAAACCAGGCTCCACACTGATCATAGAAGTCTTTCTAGGACACGCTGCTAGTTGGAGTGGTTCAGACCGATAATTTATAGCTGGGTTGACAATACATTGTGAAGAGGGGGCCACACGTTGCCGTATCGTCATAAAACTGGGATCGGAACCTTTACTGAGATTTATAAGTCTCAAATACACTGAACAACCATTAAATAAAACACAATTAAAAAATCTCTTATAAAATATGTACACAGGATGGGGCTGTACCCAGTCGTAGAAGAAGTAGCGAAAACCAAAGAAATCATAGGAGACTCACATTAAATTGTTTGGCTGAGATCAACATTATTTACATTTTAGTTTATTGATGTGAAAATTTACTGCTAGGACAAACAACACTTACCTCCCTGTCGAGTGATCACAATTGTTCACGTGACCAGGAAGTGTTGGCTTGAGTCATAAGCCGCGTGACCAGGAGAGTGCCGATTCGCGGTCATAGTGACCAGGAAGTTGGCTGGGGATTCAAAAGTGGTATGCACACTAGCGGAGAGAGATAAGGGCCTGATAAAAGCTTTATTTAATAGAGTCTTTCGTTGAAAGTGATCTCGTACCATCACTCTGTATATTACTACTGCTCATCTGGAATTTAATGAAGTCTTTTATATCATAAAACCAAGAAGTCAATTACAATCCCACCAGGTTAACAAGCTAATGACAATCTCTTCAGGTTAACAAGCTAATGACGATCTCTCCATGTCAACAAGCCAATTACAAACCTACCATGGGGGGGGGGGATGACTGAATAGAAGGAATCTGTTACCTGCGAGCAGAAACAGAAACAGAAACACGCCATTGAGTCATTGAGTGTTGTAACATATCCCCGATTCCCCCCCCAACAGAAACATACACATGATCCAAGGATGTCAAACGTGGATGACCTCCCTTCACTTATTCCAACACTACTTCTAAATGTTGATGCTGATATGTCAGCTGTTAAAATACATGTAATGAATTGGAGTTAATATACATGCTTAATAAATCAACAAATATTAACATATGTTGGTATATTATGATCATCAACACGAAGATGGTTTCCAGTAAGTCTTCACTCTGAAAGGGAGAGCAGATAAACAAGAAAGATCATTACCATTTAATTCCATGATATAAGCACCTTAATATACCACATTTACACAGTGAAAATATATTTACAGGAAAATAGAAATGCATTGGAATATCTGGCCAAAGTAATCTGTTCAAACAGATTTTCATTAATTGTATGTATAATGCTCAGATTTATTTAAGTATTAAGTATCTGTTGAGAGGTAGACACTTAGAACTGTATATCCCGAGGTGAGGTGAGGTGAAATTGGGTTTAACGTCATGCTTGAGAATATTTCGCTCATAAGACGACGTGCATACGTGTATATGTGTGTGTGCGGCTGCTTGTACTAGCCCAGACTGAAGCTGGTTTTATAGTGCTAGCCCACTGAGATACCATGCCGCAGTGACGCATGAATACCCCACTCAGACACATTATACCGACTCCGAGCCGACCAGTCCTTGTTGTACCCATTTATGCCGAGCGCCAGGCTGGGACCAACAAGTACCATATTTTAACGTCTTTTGGTATGACGCGATCGGGGATCGAACCCGCGACCTTCCGCTCTCCGGGCAGACGCTCTAACCACTACACCACGGAGACGGTCAACGAGATAGGTACTATCACAGCTATGTTTCATCAGATGCCATACACTTGACATGAGTCATGGCTTCTGTGCAGTGTTTGACATGTCCTCTCTCCGTTTCAGCTGGCCCAGCAGTGCCTGCATGTGTTTATAGAGCTTGTCAAGGTAACACTAACTATATCCCAAACTCTCACACTGTGAGCCCTGGCATTGACTCGATAGTATACCCATTATTGTTTGTGGGTCCTCCATAAAGACAGCAAGGTGCAAGTTGGGCTTGTAGTAGCTCAGCAAGGGCTATAGTCAATGTTTATAAGTAACTGCGAGTAGTGACTCACTAGACAATGTAATATGCAAGGTACATCTTGTATTGACAATCTTTTGTCCATCATTTGCAGCCGTTTATCCGGATTGTTCCAGGCCTTGTGATCGGAGGTGAGAAGAGGAAGGCAGAGAAATCCAGGTGCTGTACTTGATACTTTGTTGGTGTAGTTACAACCAAGTGATGCAGCTATGACCCTCCTTTGAGGTGTTGCTATAGGTACTACCTAACACTTTAGCTGTAACACTCATCTGGTGGTGTTTACTACTGTGTTGTTGCTACTGTCACTTCTCAGTGTTTCAGCTGTAAAATATCTTTCTTGTTTGTACAGTAACTATCCATTGTCTCAGCTGTAAAACCCCTTTGTTGTTGCTAATGTAACTACCCATTGTCTCAGCTGTAAAACCCATCTTTTGTTGCTACTGTAACTACCCATTGTCTCACCTGTAAACCCCTTTGTTGTTGCAACTATAACTACCCATCGTCTCAGTTGGAAACCTCTTTGTTGTTGCTGCTGTAACTACCCATCATCTCACCTGTAAACCCCTTTCTTGCTGCTACTATAACTACCCATTGTCTTACCTGTAAAACCCCTTTGTTGTTGCTGCTGTAACTACCCATTGTCTCAGCTGTAAAACCCCGTTTTTATGCTACTGTAACTACCCATTGTCTCAGCTGTAAAACCCCTTTTGTTGTTACTACTATAATTACCCATTGTCTCAGCTGTAAAACCCCTTTTTGTCTTGCTACTGTAACTACCCATCGTCTCAGCTGGAAACCTCTTTGTTGTTGCTGCTGTAACTACCCATCATCTCACCTGTAAAACCCCTTTTTGTGTTGATACTGTAGCTACCCATTGTCTCACCTGTAAAACCTCTTTGTTGTTACTACTGTAACTACCCATTGTCTCAGCTGTAAAACCCCTTTGTTGTTCCTGCTCTAACCACCCATTGTCCCAGCTTTAAAACTCCTTTGTTGTTGCTGCTGTAATTACCCATTGTCTCAGCTGTAAAACCCCTTTTTGTTGCTACTGTAACTACCGATCGTCTCAGCTGGAAACCTCTTTGTTGTTGCTGCTGTAACTACCCATCATCTCACCTGTAAACCCCTTTGTTGCTGCTACTATAACTACCTATTGTCTCACCTGTAAAACCCCTTTGTTGTTGCTACTGTAACTACCCATTGTGTCAGCTGTAAAACCCCGTTTTTATGCTACTGTAACTACCCATTGTCTCAGCTGTAAAACCCCTTTGTTGTTACTACTATAACTACCCATTGTCTCAGCTGTAAAACCCCTTTTTGTGTTGCTACTGTAACTACCCATTGTCTCACCTGTAAAATCTCTTTGTTGTTGCTGCTGTAACTACCCATTGTCTCAGCTGTAAAACCCCTTTGTTGTTGCAACTCTAACTACCCATTGACTCAGCTGTAAAACCTCTTTGTTGTTACTACTGTAACTACCCATTGTCTCAGCTGTAAAACCCCTTTGTTGTTCCTGCTCTAACCACCCATTGTCCAAGCTTTAAAACTCCTTTGTTGTTGCTGCTGTAATTACCCATTGTCTCAGCTGTAAAACCCCTTTGTTGTTACTACTGTAACTACCCATTGTCTCAGCTGTAAAACCCTGTTGTTGCAACTGTAACTACCCATCGTCTCTGCTGGAAACCCCTTTGTTGTTACTGCTGCAACTACCCATTGTCTCAGCTGTAAACCCCTTTGTTGTTGCTACTGTATCTACCCATTGTCTCACCTGTAAAATCCCTTTGTTGTTGCTACAGTAACAACCCAGTTTTATCGCCGTTAAACCTGTTGTTGCTGCAATAACGTCTTGTTGTGGCAGGTGTAAAACCCTGTTGTTTTTGCTGGTTACAATCTAACACAGCAGCTGTAACCACCATCTCTCTGGTTGCAGCATACGTAAGGGCATCAACATTATGGTTTGCACACCTGGGCGACTGGTGGACCACCTGGAAAACACAGCCACTCTGAGGGTGGACAGGGTGGAATTCCTCGTGCTGGATAAGGCAGACAAGTGGGTACACAACCAGTCTGAGGGTGGACAGGGTGAAATACCTTGTGCTGGATGAGGCAGACAGGTGGGTACACAGCCAGTCTGAGGGTGGACAGGGTGGAATTCCTTGTGCTGGATGAGGCAGACGGGTGGGTACACAGCCAGTCTGAGGGTGGACAGGGTGGAGATCCTTGTGCTGGATGAGGCAGACGGGTGGGTACACAGCCAGTCTGAGGGTGGACAGGGTGGAGATCCTTGTGCTGGATGAGGCAGACAGGTGGGTACACAGCCAATCTGAGGGTTGACAGGGTGGAATGCCTTGTGCTGGATGAGGCAGACAGCTGGGTACACAGCCAGTCTGAGGGTGGACAGGGTGGAGTTCCTCGTGCTGGATGAGGCAGACAGGTGGGTACACAGCCAGTCTGAGGGTTGACAGGGTGGAATGCCTTGTGCTGGATGAGGCAGACAGCTGGGTACACAGCCAGTCTGAGGGTGGACAGGGTGGAGTTCCTTGTGCTGGATGAGGCAGACAGGTGGGTACACAGCCGGTTTGAGGGTGGACAGGGTGGAGGTCCTTGTGCTGGATGAGGCAGACAGGTTGGTACACAGCCAGTCTGAGGGTGGACAGGGTGGAATTCCTTGTGCTGGATGGGGCAGACAGTGTGGGTTTTTTTATCATATCTTTATGTTCTTGCTGTCATTTCAGACTTTGTGACCTTGGATATGAAAAACACATTGCCCAAATTGTGACAGCGTTGAACACACGGAGCAACCATGGTCGCCAGACTATCCTTCTGTCCGCCACTCTGTCTGATGGTAACTATTCCTTCACATGACAGCTCTTGTCATGTGGCAGTTATTATCCCCCACTTAGTGCAAAACGTGCGGCGGCGGATAATAATAGTACTAGGCTCCATTCGTCTGTCCGTACGTACGTATCTACGAATTGGAATATCTTAAGAACCGTTGACTAGATTCTTTTCATATTTGGTACCTAGGTTCATCACAGTATGCGAAAGGTCCAGTCAGGGTTGGTGACCTTGACCTTCATTTCAAGGTCACAAGGGGACATTAACGTTATACCCTTGTCTACGAGATATCTCAAGAACCGTTGACTGGATTTCTTCATGTTTGACACCTAGCTTCATCTAGGGAAGGTGCAGGGCCCAGTCGATTTTGGTGACCTTCACTTAATCTTCAAAGTGATGGCGACACTTTGAAGATTTTAGCATGCTAACCTGCATGCTCAGCTTGTTAGTGATATCTCAAGAACCAAAAACTGCATTTTCGTAATTACTAGTTTTGCATATTTCATACACCATGACATTCATGTCAAGGTCAAAGTGAGTCTTGAAAATATTTGTGTGTTTGAACAACTACAGAGCAAGATATCAAGAGAGGTTGATTGGTCATGCTTTTTGTTGTCATTTAACTTCATCTTAAACTTTCATTACTTTTTAAGTTTGTTTTGATCATTTGGGGCGGGGGATTATGTCACCTTTGTGACAATGCTTGTTCTTTGTGGGATACAACATATTTTATAATTGGGATTACACTATCTTAGAAAACTACAAATTGTATTACTTTTTTTGGGTCGAATTTCATCTGGGATTCGAACCCACATGCTCAGACTCAGGTACCAAATCGACAGCACACAAAATCATGGAAGTCGGGCAACTGGTAGTCTAGACTGCAGACTTTGTGTACCCCGGTGATAAGTGTAAATTGGCATGGCTCCCTCGTCCGAAAGCTATGATTACACAATGCCATTAAGAAAGTGGTCAAAGGCAATGCTGGCGATTTGGTGCCTGAGTCTGAGGGTGTAGGTTCGAATTCCGGATGGGACTCGACCCCAAAAAGTAATAGAATTTGTAATTTGCTAAGAAAGTGTAATCCCATATACAACATGTGTTAATTTGACCACTTTCTAAATGGCATTGTAATCACTTTGTGGGATAGCATGTTGTGTTTCTGTTTGCAGGTGTTGAGAAGGATGGCAGGAATGTCGCTGGGTGATCCAAAGCACATCTTCCTGTCTGAGACACCTAGTTTGGCAATGTCTTCTTCAACCAGTGCAGAAAGCCAGGACAAGTCAGGAGACTCTGCCAACACGTTCACTGTTCCCAAGAACCTCCAGCAGTATTTTGTCATCACTCCCAGCAAACTTAAGTTGGTCACACTGGCCGCCTTCATCCTGGGCAAGGTGACCACTGTTACATCACTTAGTGCAGTGTATGAAATATCAGTGGTTGTGCACACCACAGCATATAATAGACAGCATATAATATACTCTGTACCCATGTCCGTGACTGCTCCTTTATCTTTTTCCTATGACTGTTCCAGTGACTCATAGACCCGTGAAGATCCGGGGAAGAATAGGTCTTCAGCAACCCATGTGCTTGCCATAAAAAGGCAACTATCTTGTCGTAAGAGGCGACTAACGGGATCGGGTGGTCAGTTTCGCTGACTTGGTTGACACATGTCATCGGTTCCCAATTGCGCAGATCGATGCTCATGCTGTTGATCCCTGGATTGTCTGGTCCAGACTCGATTATTTACAGACCGCCGCCATATAGCTGGAATATTGCTGAGTGCGGCGTAAAACTAAACTCACTCACTCATATGTTCCACTTACTGTGACTGTATGTTCACTTTGACTGTATGTTCCTACAACTGTGGCTATATATTCCTGTGACTGTATATTCCTGTGACTGTGACTGTCTATCCCTGTGACTGTCTTTTCCTGTGACTGTCTGTTCCTGTGACTGTGACCGTGACTGGTGTTTCTCTGACTGTTCCTGTCTGTACCTGTTTGTGTAGGTTCCTTTACCTGTTTGTGTCTGTTCCTGTGAATGTTTTTTCTTGTTCCTGCTTGTGTCTGTTCCTGTACCTGTTTGTGTCTGTTCCTGTACCTGGGATTGTCTGTTCCTGTGACTGTCTGTTACTGTAGTTGTGACTCTCTGTTCCTGTGACTGTGACTGACTCTTGCTGTACTTGTGACTGTTCCTGTACCTGTCTGTTCCTGTACTTGTGACTGTCTGTTCCTGTACCTGTGACTGTCTGTTCCTGTGACTGTCTGTACCTGTTATTGTCTATTTCTGTACTTGTGACTGTCTGTTCCGGTACCTGTGACTGTCTGTTCCTGTAACTGTCTATCCCTGTACTTGTGACAGTCCGTTCCTATGAATGTCCGTTCCTGTAACTGTGACTGTCTGTTCCTGTACCTGTCTGTTCCTGTGACTGTCTGTTCCTGTACTTGTACCTGTCTGTTCTTGTGACTGTCTGTTCCACTACCTGGTACTGTTTGTTTCTGTGCTTGTGACTGTCTGTTCCCGTACCTGTGACTCTGTTCCTGTACTTGTGACTGTCTCTTCCTGTGACTGTCTGTTCCGGTGATTGTCTGTACCTGTGATTGTCTGTTCCCATGACTGTCTGTACCTGTGATTGTCTATTCCTGTACTTGTGACTGTCTGTTCCTGTACTTGTGACTGTCCGTTCCTGAGAGTGTATGTTCCTGTACCAGTGGCCCAAAAGAGAAGTGGAACCTATAGAACGTCTTTCAGAGTAAATCTATATCACGATATGCATTATCCCACGGTTGGACGGGAGGCCGCAGTTTACCCCGTGTCAAACTCAAACAACCATTACACAAGGAGGCCTGGAGAAAGCACCAACTCCCGATATGCTAACTCCAATACTTGTGATGGATTGCTTCTGACTGATAAACCCCTTGGCCTACACAGCACATAAACTCTATGGAGTGGAGCGGTCCCGAATTAATGTGGTTTTCAGCCGCAACTTTTGTCAAAACAGGACCCAGTTTAGCAAGTAAGTCCCGCCTCCCCACGATTTCTCAGAAGGCCCCAGTGAATTGACGTGAGGTGAGGTCAAATTGGGTTTAACGTCGTGCTTGAGAATATTTCACTCATATCACGACCCCAGTGAATTGAAGTCTAAGACCTCAATCTGGACAGTCTATGGCTTTAAACATCCCCCTGACACACGCTGGAAGGCAGTGAAAGGGAAGACAGCCCGGTGCTCAACTTGTTTAACGTTCAGTACCAATCAATCATCCAAAGATGAGAAAGGAACCAAGGAGAGGAACGCTTCGAAAACCTTACAGATAATCGGAAATTGCTCAGGGAGTAGAGGTCAACAAGTGGAATGTCGACCACCTCTGCACAGGTTCAAGACTGGCCTCAAAGTTGCTGCGCTAGCACCATTGAACCAAACTGGTGAAGACCCTACATATCAGTGATAGACAGTCTCGGAGAGAGTGATAGGCGAAGACCGTATCCGACTTCCAGACACACCCCGGCTACTGCTAGTGTTGGGAATTGGTTAAAATCTCATAATTGATGATTGCAATCATCGAAGGTAATTGGTTAGCGTCATTTATCAAATTTTCCTGGTTGTTTGTTTACTTCACAAAAAAAGAAAGAAGAAACATGTAGTTCTTTCGTGTGTTTCTTGCATATTGCACGAAATGCATTTGCAAATTTCACATCTTTAAAGGATGACTAGTATGTTAGGAACATAAATTTACTGGAGTCTTTTAAGATAAATTCAGTCATGACTTCGAACGAGCTTGTAGCACTAATGAAATGTAACAGACAAAACCAACCTTGTGAAAAGTATTGTTAATGCAAATATGTGTTCAAAAATTGTTTGAGTTCAATTATGAGAAAACATGATCGATTGCTTGGTCGTATAGTCATTGCGACCAATCTTCGATTATTTCAATTAATCAGACCACCACTACCTTCTGCTGAGGGTTGGCAGTAGTAGGCGGTGGAAGATCAGCGTAGGCATAGGCACGAAGGATGTTTGACCTCATCCAAAATGCGAAGGTGGTATGTGAGACTGCTGCAGATGAGGCTGTAGAAAGAGGGATGAACAGTCTCTTACGTAGCCTATGACGTTCACTGGAGGCGGCAAGATACACCCATAAAGCCCAGACAGGGCATAGGGAGAGATCCTCAGTGTCGTCAATTAGGCATGACCAAAAGCAGTGTCATCTGCTGTGTCGTTCGTAGCTTGAAAAGTATTCGAGGGAGTAACGCCAGTGGTGGAAAAGCATGTGTTGAGGCCTTCCCAAGGTATCGCCATTGTTCTCATGCCAGAGGATCCGGAATCGGGGAAACAAACTTCGGAAGCTGAGCATTTAACCGGTTTGTGAAGAGATCCACTGTCGGGCTCGACATTGGAAAACAGTGAGTCTGGAAGATCTGTGGATGCAACTTCCACTCTGTCGGGGATGGTCGAGCTGATCGGGACAGTGAATCGGCTATGATGATCTTTATCCCTGGAATGTGATTTGCCCTGACCGTGATGTTCAATGAGTCCAAAGGCTGAAGAACTGTGGAGTGCCTAGTGAAGTAGCTGTGGAGAACCCACGGATCCCATCTGGTTGATATACATCACGACCGTGGCGTTGACCGACCGAATAAGAAAGCAGGTTGACTGAAGAAGATGCTGCCAATGAGATACCGCCTGAATGATTGCCATGAACTCCATGACGATCTGAGGGAGACCACAGCCTTGCCACTTGAAGATCGAGTAGGTGAGCTCCCCACCTGTGTAGAGAGGCATCTACGAACAGATGATGCACTGGAGCAAACGACCTGAAAAAGATTCCGCCACAAACATTTGATTCGTCCAACCGCCATTGAAGATGGGGATGAAGCTCCGTGGGGATATGAAATTAGCGTGTGGGGATCGCTGATTCTCATGTGCGGATACAGAAACAATTGTAGTGGCCATAGTTGAAGCTGTCCCCTGAGAGTGAGCCCTTCATCCGACATCAGCAAACCAAGAAGTTCTTGCATGTCTAGGCTGACCATGAAGTCACCCGGCTTGATGATGAAGTGCCACCTAGACCATTTGGAAGTGGGGAGGTTGTTGGGGGTAAGTTGCGTTGAATATCTTCATGTTGAAGATTACAGGCAGTTTGTCCAAGTCTTTCTTGAGATCCAGAAACATCCAAGAGTAAAATCCCCGAACATCGTGAGCCGGGCCTAGATATTCAACCGCAAGCTTCTGTAGCAACGTGTCGATTGTTGTTCTCAGGATGGATGACTGGGATGCAGGATATGTCCTTTGAACCGGTTGAAGCGTCAATGAAGGAGCACCGACCAGAGGAATCTGAAATCTCGGGGAAAGAGTTGACTGAACGAAGGGGTCTTCCAGTATCGTCCAGTTGAGTGCATAATCTCCAAGTCTTCCGCCGACTGGTGAGTCTACCACTGGCACAACTGGAGGCGAGAGTTCCCAGTCATGCAGCAATGTCACAGAGTCACTGCTTCGACGATCCCGACACAGGGGGCTGTACGGTCCTGGCCGAGCCACGAGAGCTTGCGAAATAGTGTTGCTGTCGTCTGGGACGTCCATGAGAGAATAATCGAGCACCCAAAGGGGGCTGAAGACGTGGAGCGTAAATTTGAATTGCTCGCAACGCATTGTTGCAACGAGTCCTCTACCTGCATACTAGTGGTGGTACGATTAATTGAAATAATTGAAGATTGGTCGTAGTGACTAAATGACCAAGCAATCAATCAATCATAATTTCTCATAATTCAACACAAACAATTCTGGAACACTTGTTTTCATTAACAATATTTTTCACAAGGTTAGTTTTGTCTGTTACATTTCGTAAGCACTACAAGCTCGTGTCAAGTGAAGTTCCTAACATACTGGTCATCCTTTAAAGATGTGAATTTTTGCCCCCAAAAAACCCAAAGAGCTACATATTTTTTCCTTATTTTTATGTGCATTAACAAATCTCATAAATGGCGCTAACCACTTACGTTCGATAATTGATCGGTAGTAATGAACCAATCATCAATTATGAGATTTTAACCAATTCCCAACACTACTGCATACGCTGAAACTTCAGGAGTTGAACTGAAACCTGAAGTTGTGTATCTTGCACGACTTTAGTAGCTACGTCTTTGGTGGCCCCATTAAAGAGTGTGCATCCAGACCAGGACTGGTGAAACAGGTCAGTTTTAGACCCATCCTCCAACCATGACAGATTCAAAGGTCCCCTACACCTGAGAGCCGTCAGGTAGGAGAAAAAGTGAGCAAACTGATCCAATACTTACGCTTGATCCAGTACTGTCAGGAACTGCTCCTGCATCAGAACCATGGCTCCTCTAATGTAGGCCTGTTCAGGCAACAACGCATGCGCAACTGGCTGTAAGGATCACAATAAAGGGAGAAAGGATCTTGCGTACTTACGAATCCCTATTTTCTACTGGAAGTGGGGTGTACGTATGTTGTTTGGTCCCTAACAAAGCAAGTTCAGTTGAGTGATACATGGTCAAGGCGGGAAGGTGATGAACCAAAAATGCCCTGGTCGCATGTCGAAAGTGGAAAGCGGATCTGACGGACACCTACTCCTGGGTAAGTTCAAGTTATCCACAGTCCACGTCAGCAGTTGGAGTGTCTCCTCTGCATCTGAGGTAGACAGACACTCTGAATGAGGAGAAGGCATGGCAGAAGTGAGTGCTCCATCCAATGAAGGACCCGACGATGGTTCATGCAAACCCGGTGGAGTAGCAGTCGCTTGGGGAGGCTACTGCTCAAACAATTGAGTCAAAGTCGAAAGGCTGGGAATCAGCACTGTCTCTAGAAGGATCCCGACCTAAGGCAGAGGCTACTGCTCAAACAACTGAGTCAAAGACGAAAGGCTGGGTACCAGCACTGTCTCTAGAAGGATCCCAACCTAAGGCAGAGGCTACTGCTCAAACAACTAAGTCAAAGTCGAAAGGCTGGGAATCAGCACTGTTTCTAGAAGGATCCCGACCTAAGGCAGAGGCTACTGCTCAAACAATTGACTCAAAGTCCAAAGGCCGGGAATCAGCACTGTCTCTAGAAGGATCCCGACCTAAGGCAGAGGCTACTGCTCAAAAACAACTGAGTCAAAGGCGAAAGGCTGGGAACCAGCACTGTCTCTAGAAGGATCCCAAGAAACCAGAATAATCGGACGGGAGGATGTAGACTAAACCGTCACAGGAGCTGAACCCGGCTGACGTAGATGGGAGTGATGTCACACCTGGCCGGAGAGGGACTGTCACCTTGACAGGCCTGCTGAATCCATAGATACTGTTGACCTGGCAGTAGTAATGGAGATTGCTGAATGATCAGGAAGCGCCGTGTTGTATTGGAGCGCCGTACTGGTATGGAACATTGAACCAAAGTAAAGTGGCGCACTGGTCTGAAGCGCTGAACCATAGTGAAACGGCGCACAAGTCTCAAGTGCTGGTGCTAGAGGCACAGGGGCTTGTATTGCTGAAAATAATACGTCCTGGGTCCTACAAGCGTACACTGATATCCATATACATATAAGGAAGAAACTTCCTTATATGTATATGAATATCGAGTACGCAAGGATGCCAATTACAACAATACAACCTAATAACTAGAAAGGATGTCTGTAGACAAGCTCACACTACAATAAGTGACTATAGACATGTTTATTGCTGAGCCAGAAAAGAGAGATACACAGCCAGTAGGTGCTGACATTGCCGCGGGGTGTTTCAGAAATTGGCACTAAAACAGTCGGTCGGGACTGCGATCGCGATGTATGAAGCACAAACAAACGAGGGGGGGAGTCAGTCTGTCTCAACACTGGACTTAATGTCTGGGGCCTGAATAAACGACTTAAACTCGCTGAGGTAGGAATCCGACACAGCATCAAGAAATCACTACGTCCGGTGATGAACGGCAAGCTGTTCAGAAGGCCTCCGACGGCCACTGTCTGCCGCTCGTCGTGTGCCCACTCTACGATAAACTGCCAATATATGAGCAACGGCTAGACCAGTCATACATTCAACACACAGTGTGTGAGGATCAGCGGCAGACAAATTACTTCTGCATTTGTCACAGTGTTTTCTCTTACTGGAAGATTGGTTACTTTCCCCCGTGCTGAAAAATACGAGACGATTGCAGACGGAGCATAACACACGTCCACCTCTGTAGGCAACAAGAAAGAGAATGACAGCAGTGGGACGTCACGTGACCATCTGAGAGCCTAGCTTCACAAAGATGATTGACAGGTCCAGCTATAGGAACAGTGGGAGCAATCGGGTGGGAGAGAGGCCAGAAGATTTGATTCAACTTAACCTACAGGACATATCCACGCCATAGTCGAAGTGAGAGAGTAATGCATACCGTGAGAAAGGATAAGTTTAAAATTATTCATTTTCTAAATCTATACACAATCCATACAACTTGGTTCCAAAATAGTATTTCCCCAAACTAGAATATCCCCTACTTTTTCAAAAAGTGTATGATGCCTAGCTGTGAATATATCCGACGTTTGTTAAGGTAGGACACCTCGTCTTAGGGGATGATGAATGGTTCCTGGACTGACTGACTGAGTTTAGGTTTACGCCGCTTTTAGCAATATTCCAGCAATATCACGGCGGGGGACACCAGAAATAGGCTTAACACATTGTGCCCATGTGGGGAATCGAACCCGGGCCTTCGGCGTGACGAGCCAACGCTTTAACTACTAGGCTACCCCACCGCCCCAATGGTTCCTGGAGGACTAGTGTCAGAAACTGCTTGGCTACATGGGAACGTTTATTGCGATACAGTCTGTCATCGGTATCTCCTGGAAACTTGACAGGATTTGGGTTAATCATATTCCTGGAACCACACATTCTGGATAGGTGTAGTTGAATAGGTGACAAACAATTTAAACTTTCATAGTGTATAATTCTAATGCAACAATAAGAAATATTTTACAAAAAGAACCTTCTCCAAGAGTGATCACTATGTTCAACAACAGCAATATTGACCACCAGAAATTAGGAAGCAACAGTGAGTGTGTATTTAGTGTTATGCCGCTTATAGCAATATTCCAGCAATATCACAGTGAGGTACACCAGTAATGGGCTTAACACATTGTGCCCATGTAGGGAATCGAACCCGGGTCTTTAGTGTGACAAGTGGATGCTTTAACCATCAGCCTACCCTACCTCCCAGGGCAGCAACAGCAATATTCACCACCAGCAATTCCCATGTTGAGGAATATTCATCACCAGCATGTTGGGGAACCATTATGTTCACAGACTCATCAAAGCACTATTTCCCTCAGCAATCACTATCTTCATAAATGCAGCACCAGCCCCAACTACAGAGCACAGACAAAACAATACAGACAAAGCTGTCACAGACAGGAATGTTTCCTTGTGGGGATCACAGGGCCAAAGTCTTTCAAGAACTGATGATGATATGACGTAAAGACAATATCATGCTTTAGAACTATATTACATAAATCTGAATCTGTATGCTGAAGTGGATAAAAAGATGGATCATGTCATTGTTGGAACCCAGCTGTACTGATAAGAGACTTGCACACAGTCTACATGTATACTGAGCCAGGCGAGTCGGACCGGCCCCCTACCCGGATGTGCCTGCCTGACACGTGCTTCTCGCGAACCGTGTCACCTTGTACACATCGTGTTCAGTCCTCTATTGTTGGTCCTCGTCCTAGCGTCACATTGTTACATGGTGTCAGGAATGGTTTCGTCAGAGAATGGACCAACCACATCCACCCTCACCTTTGCCGTTGACGGGTAATCTTTGCGGAGAACTGGCTTAAGTTCAAAGCAGCGGTTTCAGTTGTTTATGACTGCTACTGACAAGGACGCGAAAGGTGACAAGGTAAAGTCGTCTATTTTTTTGTCTACTATTGGAGAAGATGCACTGGAGATTTATAACACATTTCATTTTGAGAATGACACGGATGCTATGAAACTTCAGTCGATTTTGGATAAATTTGAAGCTTATTGCATTCCCGAACGTAACATTACCTTTGAAAGGCACAGATTCTTTACCTGCAGCCAGAGGTAAGGGGAGAAAACAGACCAGTATGTTACAGAGTTAAAGAGCAGAGCAAAAACATGCGAATTTGGAGCTTTGCATGATTCTTTCATCCGAGACAGGATAGTTTGTGGCATTGCAAGTGATGCATTAAGGGAAAGGCTCTTGCGTGAAGATGATTTGACTTAAAATAAGACTGTTACTATGTGCAGAGTTGCTGAAGCTAGTAAAGTCCAAGTTAAGGAACTTCATCCACTAGACTCCCAATCGGTACATTCTGTCAACAGAAAAAAGCCCCAGAGTTCTGGTTCCCGTTCGTCTGAGCAATCTGATACATGTGGCTATTGTGGATTTAAACACGCTCCTAGAAGATGTCCTGCATCTGGAAAATCATGTGATAAATGTGGGAAACAGAATCACTTTGCTAGAGTTTGTAGGTCCAAGAATCAGTCATTGAAAAGTAAAGTTCACTTTGTTGAGGAAACCCAAGATGAACTCTTTGTGGATTCAATTGATACAGATGTCGTTTCTGACAAAGATTGGATAGTCTCCTTACAAGTCAATAACACGTTCTTGCCACTTAAACTTGATACAGGTGCTCAAGCTAATAACCTTTCTGAGAAAGATTTCAACAGGCTACTTGACAAACCAAGACTGCGTCCCTCCAGAACTAAACTCACTGGTTACTCTCATGTTGATATTCCCGTAATGGGTCAGTTTACAGCTACAGTTTGTCACAAGAACACACAAATTGATCTCATGTTTGTTGTAACTACAGTCTATTCTAGGGTTTAAAGCATGTGACCATCTGAATTTGGTACGTCGTGTTCTCTCTGTTGGTTCTGAGTTACCTTTAGACGGATATGTAGTTTTTCAGAACTATGCAGACGTGTTCAAGGGTCTGGGTGATCTGCCAGGTGTTCACCACATCAAGCTCGACAATGATGTTCCACCTGTTGTGCACGCATGTCGTCGAGTACACTTTGCTTTGCATGACAGACTAAAGGAAGAACTCAACCGCATGGATAAGCTTGACGTCATAACCAAGGTGAATGAGCCAACGGACTGGGTGAGTCCTCTTGTAATTGTTGAAAAGCTAAACAAGCAGTTGAGAGTCTGCCTCGACCCTGAAGACTTAAATAAGGCCATTAAACGTGAACATTTTAAACTTCCTACACGAGAGGAAATCATTGCAAAGTTCTCGAATGCACGTTTTTTCAGTAAACTTGATGCATCAGCTGGATTTTGGCAAATAAAGCTGGATGAGGAGAGTTCTAAGCTCTGTACATTCATAACACCCTTTGGAAGTTATTGATTCTTACGGCTCCCCTTTGGCATATCTTCTCACCCAGTAGTATATCACAAGACGATACACGCCTTGTTTGATTCAGTAGAAGGTGTAGATACCTCCATGGATGACATTATTGTGTCAGGTTCAATGCCTGAAGATCATGATAATCATCTTTCTCAGGTTCTTGATATCGCACGTCAGAATAACTTGAAGTTTAACCCAGACAAATGTGTTTTGGGGGTTACTGAGTTGACATTTCTTGGCGATGTGATCAGCAGTGATGGTGCGAAGCCAGATGTCCGGAAGGTTGAAGCAATACAATCTATGCAGAGACCTACCTGTAAGAAAGATGTCCAGAGCTTTTTGGGTATGATAAACTACCTAGGTAAATTCATCCGCAACCTCTTGAGAAGACACAACCTCTTAGACAATTGTTGGATAAAGATGTTAATTTCCAGTGCCTACCTCAAGAGGAACAAACATGGTTGTCTCTGAAGCAAGTTGTGTCACAGGAACCAGTCCTGAAGTCCTTTGATCCTGGGAGGAAGATCAAGATTTCGTCTGACGCTTCCCATAGTGGTTTAGGTGCTGTCCTACTGCAGAAGTATGATTCTGATTGGTTGCCTGTAGCGTAAGCTTCCAGAGCTCTTAGCAGTGCGGAAACTAGGTACGCTCAAATTGAAAAAGAAATGTTGTCAATAACCTTTGCATGTGAACATTTCCATCAGTACATATATGGACAGTCCATATATGTAGAAACGGATCACAAGCCATTAGTTTCAATCTTCAACAAGTCTCTCAATGAATGCCCTCTCAGAATACAGAGATTCATGTTAAGAATGCAACAGTATGATGTTCAAGTCTCACATACCGCAGGAAAGTTCATGTTTACAGCTGATACATTATCACGCTCATGTCCTTCATCAAAGCCCGGATCTGTTTCGTCATCTGAAGAATGTGTTCAAGCCTATGATGACATAATCGTCTCGTCTCTCCCTGTGTCCACGACACGCTATGCTGAGACAGACAGATAGTTGTTCAGACAGATAGTGGTACTCAACTTCGACGGAATCGTCGTGATATACTGTTGGCAATGATTTTGGATAAATTTGAAGCTTATTGCATTCCCAAACGTAACATTACCTTTGAAAGGCACGGATTCCTTACCTGTGGCCAGAGGGAAGGGGAGAAAACAGACCAGTATGTTACAGAGTTAAAGAGCAGAGCAAAAACATGCGAGTTTTGAGATTTGCATGATTCTCTCATCCGAGATAGGATGTGCTGTCTTGTTTCACATACAAAAATATAAAACCCTGACCAATCTGCCATTACTGCCAGACTTAGACTTAAGGTCAAGGTCATGTGTGGGCCCTAGTTCATTGACACTTCCAACAAAGGAACGAGTGTAGAACAGTTCCAATATCTATACAAAGTTATGTACAAATAAATTATCATAATATAATCCACTAGCATAAGATGCAGCTCCAGGCTTCAAACCACAGACAGCTTTAAAGGCAGGCATGACCTAGCCACACATCTTCAAATGGAAGCATGACCTAGTCACACATCATCAAAGGCCAGCATAATCTAATCACTAATCTTCAAAGGCCAGCATGATCTAATCACTCATCTTCAAAGGCCAGCATGACCTAGTCACACATACTTCAAAGGCCAGCATAATCTAATCACTAATCTTCAAAGGCCAGCATGATCTAATCACTCATCTTCAAAGGCCAGCATGATCTAGTCACACATCTACCACCTCAGCAGCCCTGGCCACACATCTTCCACAACGAAACGACCTTCACCACACACCACCTTGAAGTTCTTCTTGAAGGATTTTTAAAAAGGTTAAACACTATGCCTTTTTATTACATAATGCCATTCAAACATAAATGTACACCACATCTGCACCATCCATTTACGAAAAATAGTCGTAAAAATTATAAATATGCACCAAAACTAAAACCACTTTAGCCCCGCCCACTCGTATGCATATTTTAATTTTTAGCGGTCTGTCCTCTGTGGGTGTGACGTCATACCCGAGAGTCCGATCAGTGTGGTGACATTTCAGTAGTGTATACGCCATCGAGTTGAAAGTGACTTGAAGCGCAATATTTTGAATGGAGCGTTGTTGTGATTATGTATTGGAAACTGACAACAGCACTACGAGTTTTGATGATTATCCAACTGCGTAAACAACACGGATGTACATTTCCTGAGAAATTCTATTTGACAAGAGAGGAAGGGCATAGATTGTTTACTGTCGTCGTGCGGATTTTGTGAACCCCTCTAGTACGCACGGTCATCTGTGTTCGTTACACTTTTCGAAGAAGTGCTATGAAAGAGACCTAACCTGTGGCGAAATATGGATACGAATAGGCAAAACCAGAGACCATATACCGACTTAAACTTTATAAGGATGCTATATATCGGGCATTCCTTTCGACATTCCAAACAAACACAGAGGCCGAAATGTCAACTTGGGACTGAGACCGAGAGAGTTGCATTCCGGACGCGACGTTAGTTGCAGGTGAGTTTTAAGATGTAGTTGTTTTGGAGCAACATAAACACTCCAGTAGCTAGCTACATGAAGCAATAGTTGATTAAAAGTACGTCATAATATATGCTCATGTCCTATTTTCGATCAGAGATATATTTTCACAGCCACTGTTAGTGTTACTCAGTAGGGCCAAGTCATCTATTTCCCGAGACGGGTGTTTTGTGGTGTGAGTGTATGTGGAGGGATTGGGATAGGGATGGGCATGGACAAATGAGAACTTGCAACATATGGGTGCGGTGGTGAGAGAGAGCACGTAATTACTAAAACATAATTAAAAATAAGTCATATCAGATAATTATCCACCAGGGACTGGTCCCCTACAATGGGTATGTGAATTTTGTGTGTGCGTGTGTGTGTTAGGGCATGATTAAAATGTTGACTCTCATTCTTTCTCTTTAAGGAAATGTACAATAAACAAAATGAAAATGACTGCTCTGCACTGGCATAAAACTTAGGTATTAATGGACCCCTTGTAAAAACATCATGGCAGCTGTATATATAGGTAACTTTTAACCCACTTTCAAAAATGGGAAATCAGGGAAATATGTTCATTCAGATAATGTATTTCTTTGTGGGTTTTGTTTTTGGCAAATGTGAAAATGCTACTTTAATGCTATTTTTTTAGGATGTACATGGCAGCATTTCACATCAATGAAAACAGCCTAAATACCCTAGAAGTGACCAAGACTGGAGAACCCAACTGGGCAATCAGCTACCCCTAGGCCTAAACCAAGAGGCCAAGCCAGTGAACAAGAAACCAATACATGGTAAAAATAATTCAGACAATCGATAATCTCTTGTTGAACTGGTGCACTCCAGTTTGAAAAACAAAACAAAACACTGTTCCTATTACTGCATGTTTTTCCCAAACCAATGAGTCAACACCAAGTCTCGTTTGCAAAGACACTGGTTTTTTAATCCTCATATCTATTTTCCCTCTCAGCATTTGTTAAGACAAAGAGTACTTACTTTTTTAGTGCAGATTTCAAAGAAAATTATTATTATGTTGCCAAACCAAAATATACTGAAATTGTGTTACAAAATGTCTCTAATTCAATGTAAAATTTATTCACAGAGTTTGTTGAATTCCTACCCAGTAGGCCATTCTCGAGAGAAGAAACATGTTTCCTTCCGACATCCTTGCAGGACAAACAGCCTATATTTCCAGGGTATTCTGCCAGACACTTTCATTTAAAACTAGTAAACAGGAACTGGTGAATTCACAGACATCAAGATATAGTGAAATCATGTATATGTGTCTAGGATGTGAACTGATGTCTTAAGGTCTATTGTATTCGTCTGTTTGAATCCTGGGACTTGTTCAGATGGCAAATGTTTCCAAATTGCAGTCACCACTGTGTCACATGGTGTTATTGGAGATCAATCTTGTTTTCTTAGGCTTTTACAAGTCCATCCAGTTAATTTACACGCAAGTCTTTGCCTTCATGATGTTGGTGTACACCCTGTATTCATTATTTTGTCATAAATAGTTTGTATGCAAATAAATTATTTGCTTTAATTTTTGTATGCTGGTTTCTTGATTTGATCCATGGTCTTTCTTTGGGACTGATCACACTTTACACGTTACTACTAGAACACAATGAAGAATTTTCTTTTTCACTAGCTGACAGTTAAAGAGATAGATAATGATTTGTCAGTTCTATTTTTTGCATCTATATGTATTTATTATATCTATTATCAGCTGTTAAGGAGGTTACAGGTCTTTATCATTTTACATTTTACGTATATTTTGCAGATTTATATGACTACGTATCACGACATATAACCTATGCTTTACACGTGTATGGAAATTGAAAATGTAATGAAACTGATGTTTGATATACCATGTCAGAGACGATCGATACACCGACTTCTCCTAAAACATACACTAACGAATTTAGGGTACTTCTCTATACAGTAGTGAGATCGAACTTATCGACTTCCGTAACGGTACGTATTTCATATAAAAGATTATCACCATACTTAAAACCTTTACTGATAAATTTAGCAGAAGACGCATTGTATGAAATATAGCTGAAAGTTACTTAATAACCTTAATAAAATCATGAACCTCGAACGTAACTATTTCAGTGTTTACCTTCCCATACCGATGTATACCGGAAGACAGGCTCAACAAATTGATCGAACGTACATTGCCGTTATCATGACTGCAAATTTTACCGTGACCGCGGAAAAAATAATTCAGTATTAACATGTCATAGGCAAGTAACTTTCATACCAGTCTGCAGTAGGTCTAAACAAAACATAGTCATAGTCGGGATCGGGATCGTCCCACGGCTGTATGTTGTCAACTGGTGTAATCGTCCTCAATATTCCTCTCGGTCTTGCGGCTAGAAATGCTTTCAAATTGAAAAGGTTGCATGTATGTGGTATTATCTGTATCTAGTATGCCATCCAAACCCAGGTTTGACTTCGTGGATTGATTTATTTGCTAAACTAGATGCAGACCTCAGTTTAAGCGAACAGGCTCGGTACCACTGTATTTTCCGTGTGTTGATGTAGCAACTCTTGGGTCTGACGTCACGCGACCACGTGACCATCTACCTCATTACCTTGCGTAATCGCGAAATGCTTTCGAGGGAGGTGCGTTTTAGATTCCTAATACCAGCTGTATAATGGAAAATTACCGTTTTTAACTGTATTTTGTGGATATTATATATACCCAGGGGTTTATTAAGAGCGAAACTAAACAATGTGAAGTGACCTTTTTAAAAATCCGTTAATCACTTTGCAGGACATTTTTCTCAGGATGAGTCACTGATAGATGTTCCACAGACAGTTTGACCCTACACAATCTCTAAATACCAACAATTTTGTATTTACTTGTATCACTTGATCAACAAACAAAATTAAAAGAAGCAAATAGAGAATTAGAGACTATTAATAAAAAAGAAACAGAAGGGATACTACTACGATCTAAAGCTAAATGGAAAGAAGAAGGCGAAAAACCGACAAAATATTTTCTGTCTCTAGAAAATCGCAACTTTTTAAACAAAGCAATATATAAACTTGAAAACAATCAAAAGGAAACCCTAACCAAACAAGAAGATCTTATAACTGAAACTAAATCGTTTTACCATAACCTATACACGAAAAAACCATGTCAAAAAGTGAACCTAACAGAATTGCTTAAAGGTCACATGCAACCAAAAAATCAAACATAATTGATACATAATTATCACTTCTTCATGACATATAATATGCATAGCTGATTATGAAAAAACAAATAAACAAAATTATAAGCGTATAATCGCAAATCAAAAGTGCAATATTTTGTACTTGGGTTTACCTCCCTCGAAACGAAGCAGCCGGGATACCGAACCCAGTCAGAGCCGGTGGGTGTGCACTCAAGTGTAACGGCTGGTTCATTAGCAGATGCCGCCTTCACAGGTCATTGTGTGTGTATATATAGAAAGTTGGGTTTTGTAAATACATGCTCATTTTTTGTGTATAACATTTTGCAATCAACAGACATCATAACATGTCATGTGTTCAAGTATCACACCTGCCTGTCTGTGTAATTACATAATGTGACAGAGACCGAACTCGGGCCATAAATCAATGCGTTTTGTTTATGGTGTATAGCCTGATTGGTGTTAAGTTCAAATTGCATGTGGTCAGTGATCGCAGTTGTGTATTGAATATTGTCATTAGCAGACAGGCAGGCAGACACACTGGTGTCAATAAAACAAGACACTGAGTTTTGTCTGTGACAGCGACATATCTATATCACAGTTAGAAATCGTGTCAACTCTAAATAATGCTTTTAAGTATCGAACTGAGAAAGTGACTCGGTAATTAGAACGTGTGGTGAAATAGACAAATGAAATTATATAAACAGTTTATTTACTGTCATAACATACAAAAAGCTCGCGCCTGTGAGATATCAACAAAACATTATGAAACTAGCTTACACCAAAGCCTTCACAGAGTATTCACCAGACAACCCGCTTCCAAGTTGCGCGAACCTATTTCACTGTGCACGTGCTATGAGCGCAGCCAGCTGTTGAAACCCGTATTCCCCAGAAAAGTCTGGGGAAAATTAGTGAAACGTTTGAACTCCGGTTTCGCGCGTTTTTTTTCATCGCATTATTTTTCAACTTTATAAGTTGAATTTGCATTTTTGACGCTTTGTTTCGGTAAGTCCATACCGAAAGGTATCAGAATCTGCAAAGTTTGGTTTTACGTTGCATGTGACCTTTAACAACATAGGCGTCCCAAAGCTATAAAAAAATCAACAAGAAAATCTAGAAGGACAATTAAGATATGAAGAAGTATTAAACAGTCTTAAAAAAATGAAAAATGAAAGAAGTCCTGGCTCATCGGGTTTCACTGTTGAATTCTTCAATTTTTTTGGGTCCAATATTCACGAGTATCTTATAAGATAATTAAATTTAGCTTACGAGAAAGGAGAATTGTCTTTGACTCAAAAGCAAGGTATTATAACCTGTTTTCCCAAAAAAGGTAAATCCAAACATTTGCTTCAGAATTGGAGACCCATTTCATTACTGAATGTAGCGTATAAAATCGGATCATCAACCATTGCAAACAGAATAAAAACAGTCCTACCCTCTATAATAAATGAGGATCAAAAAGGGTTTATGTCAAAAAGATATATTGGTGAGTGTACTCGCCTAATATATGACATCATTGACTATACTGAATATATGAATATACCAGGAATTCTACTTCTTATTGACTTTGAAAAGGCATTCGATTCTGTTGACTGGCATTTCACTTCAAAAGTTCTTCTATTCTTTAACTTTTGACCATCGATTACTAGATGGATAAATACCTTCTTTAATAACATTCAACCATGTGTTGTAAATGGTTTCCTTTCAAATTATTTCCATATCTCGAGAGGATGCAGACAAGGAGATCCCATCTCCCCTTATATTTTTATACTGTGCGCAGAAATTTTGGCAACAATGATTAGAAATAATAATAAAATAAAAGGAATACAAATTGGAGATACAGAATATCTAATTTCCCAATACGCTGATGATACTTCGCTGATACTAGATGGCACTGAAAAATGTTTACAGGCGACATTAGAAATTCTTAGTAAATATGCCTCATTTTCAGGCTTAAAAATAAATGTAAACAAACCACAGGTATTATGAATAGGCTCAGAAAAAAACTCTAAAAGAAAATTTTGCGAAAACTGGAATTTAGACTGGAAGAGTGACTCGTTTACACTATTAGGAATTGTATTTACTCACAACATCGCAGAAATGGTTGAAGGCAACTATTAAGATAAACTGAAGACTCTCAAATTATCAATGAATCAATGGCTAGCAAGAGATCAAACTCCCTTAGGTAGAAATACCATATTGAAAAGTTTACTTTTACCGCAACTTAATCATTTATTTGTAAGTCTACAGAACCCAAACGATCAAATGATTAAGGAAAGTGAGCAGCTCTGCTTTAAATTTATATGGAAAAACAAACCAGACAAAGTCAGTCGAGAAACTATCACAAAGAACCATAAATACGGAGGAATACGAGCTCCAGAGATAAAAAATCTTATTCAATCACAAAAAATATCATGGATTAAAAGACTCACCAACTCAGATTCAAAAGTAAGGAAATTGCTACAAACGAAGACACAATCGGACATCGGCAGCTTTATACAAACATGCAAAACACACATACTTGAATCAGTAATAACACAAGAAACAAATCAATTGGAAAGACACTTTGAAATCATGGGGTAAATTCGTAACCAGAAAAGCAGAAAAAGCAAAAAAATGCATGTGATATTTTATTCCAACCCTTATGGTTAAATGACAATATTTAAATAGATGGAAAACCAATCAATTATAAACATTATTCAAGCAAAGGGATTACTTATATAAACGACATGTTTGACGCCCAAGGTAACTTTTTAACGGTGGAACAATTAAGAAAATCGTTTGGGTGCAAAACTAACTTCCTAGAGCGTCAAGGAATAGTGGAATCAATTAAATGCTACTGCAAATCTATAAACATCCATATTAAAGAAAAATTCCAAGCCCCGATCTTACCATATCTTTTACGAAATATAGTAGGAAACCCAAAAGGATGTAGAGATATTTATGACATACTCATAAATGGTAAATCTAGAAAACCTTTAACATATCGAAACAAGTGGCAAAAAAACCTTAGTGAGTCTATTGACGATAATATATGGAAAACGATAGAAAAAACAACCTTTAAATCGTATAATAGTGTAAAACACTCGTGGTTTCAATACAGCATACTGCATTGGTTTCTGCCAACAAATGATTTGCTAACAAAAATGAAATATAAAGATTCCAACACATGCACATTTTGCAAATCCGAGAAAGAATCAATTCTACATCTATTTTGTGACTGTAAAGTCATAAAAACTATTTGGAAGAAAATACAAGACTGGATATTCGAAAAAACAGGGTCAAATATTATCTTTTCAAAGAAAAATATCATTCTAAGATATTGTTAAAAGAGAAACCATGCTCTGAATTTGATAATAACAGCAGTGAAATATAATATATACAAAATGAAACAAAGAGATAAAACACCAAATTTGAACTACATTATAGAAGACGTAAAGACAACATATTATGCTGAACGTTTGAATGCCTATTCAAATTGCAAATATGACAGCTTCACAAAATTTTGGTCACTATGTCACTACCTGTTCTGTTAACCTAGCGCTATATATAATGTACTGCTATTATATTTTCAAGTACCTATTCATTTTGCCTGTAAATCGACTTTGTATATATTTGCGAATCGTGATTATACCAACCCGTTATGTAATGAACTGTATGACCTGGATGTATGGAGAATCAAAAATAAAAAATTATTTTAAAAAAACAAACAAAATGGTAAAATTTGTCAGGTAGGGAATAGAGTCTGCACATAATCAGCTGACAATGCTTCATGTCGATCTAGGTGCTCAGCTGCCGACAACCACGGCATATGCCTGTATGTAGCTCCTGCAGCTCCGGTCCACGTCAGTGATGATCTTGTTCACACAGTCTATACACACATTGGTGTGTGAGAAGGGATATAACTTTACATTGCCCTCATTTGCGAAACAAACAGTGCACTCATTGCTGATGTCTGGGCCCCTTCCACACTAGGCGTCAGACATGTTTGCATATTGACTTTCACAATCCGTGTCATCGACGGCGATGACGAGCTCGGCAAGTCTTGTTGTCATCAGTGCTGTTATCAGGGTAGTCATCAGGGTTGTGATCAGGGCTGTCACCAGGGTTGTCATCAGGGTAGTCATCAGGGTAGTCATCAGGGTTGTGATCAGGGCTGTCACCAGGGTTGTCATCAGGGTAGTCATCAGGGTTGTGATCAGGGCTGTCACCAGGGTTGTCATCAGGGTAGTCATCAGGGTAGTCATCAGGGTAGTCATCAGGGTGATGACCTGTAGAGAAGAAACATATTATGGCCAGTAGACCACTTGACTACTCCATTTCTTCGAGGGCATGGAGCCTGTAACCCATTGAGCAACTCGGGGGGATGGGGCAATCCCACTAACCACAACAATCTCTAACCACAATAATCCCTCTAAGCACAACAATCGTTCTAACCATTACAATCCCTGTTACCATGACAGAACAATTACTCTGGGGTTGTCCAAAAAAGTACAGATCCTTGGGGTCCAAGGTAAAATGTTGTGATGGTAGTGTTGTTTAAAGTGATTTAAACTATGGATAGTCAGACATTGTGTCACTGTGTCAACTCTCATTGTTACAACCTCTCTCACTATTGAGGTCACTCTAACCATTACAATCACTTTTCATCACAATCGCTCACAGTGTCAGTCACTGACAGTGTCACAATAACTCTCCATCACAATCCCTGACAGGGTCGCAATCACTGACATTGTCACAATCACTCTTCATCACAATCACTCTCTATCATAATCACTCTCTGTATCATAATCACTCTCAGTGTCACAATAACTCTCCACCACAATCACTGACCTGGTCACAATAACTCTCCATCACAACCACTCACAGTGTCACCATCATTCTCCATCACAATCACTCTCAGTGTAACAATCAATCACAGTGTCACAATCACTCTCAGTGTAACAATCAATCACAGTGTCACAATCACTCTCAGTGTAACAATCAATCACAGTGGCACAATCACTCTCAGTGTCACAATACCTCCCCATCACAATCACTCACAGTGTCACCATCACAATCACTCTCAGTGTCACAATTACTCTCCACCACATTCATGCTCAATCACAATCACTCTCAGTGTCGACGTCACAATCACCAATAATGTTACATCACTGGTACAATATTACAATCACCTTGACAAGCTCTCACCTGGTTGATATCCTGAGTCAGGCTGTGGACGGTGCTGCCAACTGCGGTGAATTAAGAAGATGGCAGCTGCCAAGGTCACCACAATGGGAATTGCTACTACCAAAGTTGACAACATCCTCAACCGTACACCAAGTGCTCTTTATTTTATCGCAACACAGTAAAATGTCCCACCTGCGAAACCTGCGAACATAACGCACATCATAAACACTGACATCTGACTATTATATGGACATTTAACACTGGAAAGTAGAGCACAACTACAGTATGACCATAAAGTAGTGACATTATCTAAAAAAGATTTAACCCTACCAAACTACCCCATACTTCTACCCCCAACATATTTTCTGGTAAATTTCCAAAATTCAAAATTCACATAAAAATTCAATATGTAACCCACCCCTTCAGGTTGGTCTCTCTTTCTGTGATGTTCACCCCTCTTTCGATCTAACACTGAACATGGTAAATGGCCTGGCAGGCCTGTTTGTGAAACACATGTTGGAAAGTGCAAGTAAAATCTCGAAATCATCATCAACTAATATGTAATGGTCTCATCCTTAACGATGCTAAGGTTTGAATTGATGCTCCGGGTGCCATCCAAACAGACACCAAAACTGTGCGAGTCAGCAGATAGTGCTTCTTGAATACTAGTATATCTCTTTGTTGAGTACAGACTTGCTCTCAACTTCAGAAGAACATGCTTCAGCTGATTAGCATAAATCTACAAGATTAACCAAGAGCTCTATCACATAAAGTCATGTTTACTATGTGATCAGTGTTGTATATTGACCTCCAAAGTTAAGCAATCAGTTAACCCAGAAATCCAAACACAGGACTGACTGACTGACTGAGTTTGGTTTTACGCCGCTTTTTAGCAATATTCCAGCAACATCACGGCGGGGGACACCAGAAATGGGCCTCACACATTTTACCCATGTGGGGATTCGAACCCGGGTCTTCGGCGTGACGAGCCAACGCTTTAACCACTAGACTTCCCAACCGCCCCCTCCAAACACAGGAGGATTCAGCGCGAAAGCAACAAGACACATATTACAGGGAACAGGTGTATGATAAACTTATGACCGTTTTCATATTAATACAAATTACTGCAAAGTCATTACAATGACAGTATTACAATAGGGTGGCAATATTTGACGGAAGTAAAATTACACAGGCAGTTTGTCATGCATCCGCTGAGCAGGTAGGATAGGGGAAGACCGCAAAAAGACAACGTGAAGAGCGCGGACAGACCAGCAGGAGGCACGCCATGGACACAGAGGGACGAACACTGACCAGCCTATCCAGGCGCTCTGCTGGTCAAGTGTCAGTCTGACTTCTCTGACTTCCCTCCATAGTGCCTGTCAGACTATGTGTGAACTGTTCACACTGCCTCACATAGTTCAGTCCCTTCTGGATTCTGCGACAATTTTTTAAGAATTCCATGGCAAATATAAGTAAAATCTGCACCCCATATTTCAAAATTCCGCAAAAAAATCTGCAGTTAAAACTGAAGAAAAATGTAATTTTCTGACTAAAATTAAAATTTTATACTTATCCTGACTCATGCTAAATGCTTGTCCTTGTGAATGATAGTGGACAAGTGGAGATGCGACCCTTGTTCATGTACGTGTATGTCCTATACAAGTACAGGGTCTATCACTCATGCTGGTCTGTCCTAGACGTGTGCATGGACTTTAACCATTTGCTCTCCAGAGCGCTGGTTTTCATAAGTCACGTGATCAAAAGGGTGATATTTTTCTCAACGCCTTTGTTGAACCATTAGTTGTTGTGCTATAACAAGTGACCCAAACTGGTGAATGTCTGAGACGTCTTCGGTGGTAATGTCTCTGAGGTAGTGGTTGGCAAACACTGTGTCCGATTTCCAAAAGCAGCCCTCCATTATTGTTGTAATCGAGCAGTTTCAAAAGAGCATGTGTATACGCCAAGGCTCTGACTTCGTGGGCATTGAAGGCTCGTGGAGGCTCAAGTCCCGCTGCTTTGTAGGCCCTTAGTATAACGGCTCTCATTCATATCGATATCGTTGTCCGTGACACTTCCGTGGGCGTCTCAGTAGATAAGGGGATGAATAGGCGCTTGAATTTTCGTCTCCTTGTTTTTGTCCTTTGTAGGTAGACTTTTAGTGCTCTGACAGGGCATAGGGATAGATCCTCTGTATCCTGTGGTCCAAGGACTGTAGAGAGTGCTGGGATGTGGAACTGTCTGTCAGGCTGGCCGGGCAGTTGTTTCCAGGCAATAAAATCCCATCTTAGTCCTAGATGTACGATGTCTTGATTTAAATCGTGTTCGTTCGAAGTCCAGAGCATGTATTTCTGACTTCCGTGCTGCTGTTGCTAGGGCGATCAGGAACAGCATTTTCTGAGTCAGTAGTTCAAAGGATGTCCATTTTAGAGGCTCGTAGGCATCACTAGTGAGAAGTTGAGATTGCAGGCAGGAGCCTTGAAATACTTTTGTTGGTCTTCCAACTTGAAGGAGCGTAGTAGTGCCAGTATCTCTGGTACTTTGGTCAGCTTGACACCTGTCTTCATGGTGATTACTGTGCTGAGCGCAGCCAGGTTGAACCTTTTAAGTGTCTAGTCTGTCGCAGATGACACAGGTATTCTGCCACTAGAGGATGGATTGCTTTTACCTCTTTAAAACCTTTCCTCGTTGCATACTGTTCAAATCTCTGTCACTTGTTGTCGTACAAGTTGCGAGTTGATCTGTGTAGAGCTAGTGTCACTGCTTTCGCTGCTCTGGCGGAGTACCCTCTAGTCTTCAGGCAATCTTTGATACGCTCCACCCGTGTAGCTGGAACAATGCCTGATTCCCGTGAGCTTGCTTGGTGTGTAGAATTTGATCCTGACTCGACCACTTTCCTGCTGCCACTTCGTTGTCGAGGTGAGCAACCCATCCTTGTAGTGATGCATTCATGTAGAGATGAGTGTTGCAAGCCAGCTCTAACAAAATGGTTCCTCCGCAAACATTCGACTTCTGAGTCCGACATAAAGTTATGGTTTCAGAATGTCCGTTGTATCAGTGGATCCAAACTGTCGAGATGGGTGTACACAAATATTGTAGCTGTAATCTCCCTCTGCGAGTCATGTCTTGAGCTAAGGTGAGTAGACCAAGCATGCTTTGCCAAGCATGTAGTGTCAATGGAGAGACAATTGCTTGAGATATCATATGTTGTATCTGACCAACGATCCTCTTGGACGACCGTCTGATTCTGTGGTGTGATGAGCCACATTCCCGGAACTTGAAGATCCTGTTTTGGTTCCAACTCCGAATAGGAGATTACCAGCCATCTTACAATCATGTCCTACGTTGTAGCTAAGTGGATCTAGGAACCCTTGTCATCTCCATCATGGAAGCGGAGAGACGATCGATTCTAGAATCATGGCTTGAAGATTGCCTCATCAATCTTCCGGTAATAAGTTATGAAGATGTTGTCACCAGAAACCGAACAATGTGAAGCGATGATGCATAATACGTCGTCTCTAGATCAGCAAAAATCTATGATGTACTGGGACTGCCATTGATGTGAAAAATCTATTTATAGTCGACCGGCTGCCACGAGCAGAAACCGTCTCAAGCTTGTCGCTGCAAGTCCCAAGATAACCAATATTAAATCTGCTGACAGGGGAAGTCCTCTATGACCCTTGAAGATAGTCGAACCACGCTGTACCCTGCTAACTGGAGTGTAAATGGAGCCTTTCCCACGTTGAAAGAGTTTTTTACAACTGTAGACGACTTCCTGGCACGTGACTGTGACGTCACTGGTGTTGCAGATAAATGATCCTCGTGGAATCTTGTGCAGTTGTTGATTTCTTTGTCAACACGGCCTTGTCCATAACCTCTCTGTTCGGCTTGTGCCAGAGTTACACGAATGCACACGTATCTTGATGGCTGAGTGGAAGCGCGCGAAACTTTGTCGCGTAATACTGATGTAAGCAGACTGTTCCCTGTCTGTTGTGACTGTATTCTTTAACTTTATAATCTTTACTGCAGTCGTCATCTCATACAGATATTCTATAAAGTTGACCGTTACCGATGTCTCGCTGAGGAACTGCGACAATACTGCTAACTGTCCCCTTAAAATCTTGTAAGCTCATGTGATGAAAATTCATCTTCAGTGTTACATCGGATGTTTTCTGACATTGTTACTTCAGGTTTGCATCTCTTCCTTCAGCCACGCGTTGATCCAATATAACCAACATCTAGTTGTAGTGTCCAGTTGTGTTATCTTCTTTTCTTCCATCTTGAAGATCTATTACAGGATTCACTGATGATCTTGTAATCTCAAACCCTGATGTATCATGGAGGGCTCCGTATGATGCAGGGGAAATCTGCTATCGTTGAACAGCGGGACATGCTGACTCTGATTATAATCCTCCCCGTGAGTGCCTGTGCGCAGGTTTATGAAGGTCCCAGTTGGAAGATCCGTATCTGTGCAGTCCGTAGAATCCTTGAGAACAACTGGATCTACTTCTGTGTTAGAATCCTTCCTGCTGAGACGCTGAAACAGCGTGGAGGCTCCGTCATGGACTGCTAACGCTAAGCTGGCGTTCATTGAATCCTCCAGGCTTTTAACTGCCTCTAACTACTTCTGACGGTAAAGATCTTCGCGAACTTAACCGTTCGTGCAGGCCTTCATCTGAGAGAGCTTGTATAGCTAATATTCCTTTGCGCAGGGCGACTGTCATTGGAGGGGTCTGCTATGTTGAGCTGACGTTAGTAGAGTTCTCCAGACTTCTAACTTCAGACGGTGAAGTTGGACATTTCCCTATCTGAAGATCCATAATGACGTGAGACTCTCCATGTAGATCTGTTTTTAAAGCTGCGTGCAGGTGAACGGTCCTGGTGTGACTGTGTATTCCTCCTGGAATCTTGAGATATCTCTCTAGGCCTTAACGAAGGCTGATAGACGTAATCTCCCCTCTGTGAGATGTGGAGTGCCTGCTTTGCTCCCAGGTTCCCGATGTGAGTCTAAGTCCAACTGTGATGACGACCCATATCTGCGGCATCTGTAGGGTTCTTGAGAACGCTTCAATCCGCTTCTGTGTGGAGAATCTTAGAGGCTCCTTTTGGGACATCTCAGGCTGAGCTGACGTTGGTAGCGTTGTCCAGACTTCTAGCTTCACTCGTTGAAGATCGTCAGATGCGTGGCCTTAGCGCAGGCTTTCTCTTCAGCCAGGTGCGTTGGAGAGGCAGCTGAATCTTCACGCAGGCTTGTTGTCATCGTAGTGGACTTCGTAGCAGCTTCCTCCTGCGTGAATCGACATTCCATCATCGACATCATCTGATCTGTAAACTGTTGCATAAACAGCCCCAGGTTGAAGTTCTGCGACGTATGTTGAGACTGCTGCAGGTTTGATGATGCTTCTGAGAATGTTGAGGCCTCTTCTAAGGTACGCTGCACTTGTGAAGAGTTGACGCTGCTGCTATCTCTGGTACCCGATGTCTGTGTTGATGGAAGGTCTTATGTCAATATCTGCGCTGATATAGTTGCCGATGTAGCCGTTGAAGCAGGCTTCGTCTTCTTGCTGAAGACTGTGACTTCAGGTATGATGATGGGAGGATCATCATACACGTCTGCTTCTTCCGGAGGTACAATTTCGGCAGTGAAGGATCT
Organism: Haliotis rubra; assembly: GCF_003918875.1. NCBI lineage: Eukaryota > Metazoa > Mollusca > Gastropoda > Lepetellida > Haliotidae > Haliotis > Haliotis rubra. The sequence goes on from NW_025767540.1 coordinate 310,332, forward strand.
CGTCTTCTGCATAGAGCTGTGAAGAGACTTCGACGAAGTCTTAGGTGCTGTAGACTTCTTCTTCTGCGCTGAAGAAGATCTCGTCTTCTTCGTCTGCGATGAGGACAGCTCCGTTGACGACGATCTCTACTAAATCGAGACAGAGTTCATCACAGGAACAGCGACCTGCCCTCGTAAAACGCTCGGCAATTACTGGAATTATGAACCTAGGTTATCAGCGCAATCACTCGATTTACCAGACATGACTTGTGAATACCTTCTTACCCAGTCCTTTGCACATCTATGAAGAGACAAAAAGGTAGTTATTAAATTCAAAAGTAGTTAGTTTCTGACAATGTTTACAGCGAAAGCTGGAAGAACATGTAGTAGTGCAATCAGGACATAATATATGCGGATCAGCCACAGACATCCGGTAGCTACAACGAATAGAAGTTTTCATCAATTGTAAACTAGATGAAAAACATGGCACACAACGTATAAATTAGACAAAATATCAAAACAATTGATAATATCCAAAAACCGTATACAGCTGCCATTTAGATGTAAAAGGTCCAAAATAGAAAAGGATATGTGCCATATAGGGACCAAGGTGCTCTCACAACCGTCCTCAAGGGCGAAGAAGGAGAGAGTGACAAACATGGCATGGTCATGTGACCAAAAAGGAGGCAACGGAGACTACTCGTGGGTGAGTGATGATTATACGTCCGCGTTTTAGAAGGGAACTTCAAGGGATTTCAAGTATACCACTATCATTCGCAAGAAGAAGGAGACAAGCATTTAGCATGAGTCAGGATAAGGAAAAATAAGGATATGTGCCGTATAGGGTCCCAGGTGCTCTCACAACCGTCCTCAAGTGTGAAGAGGGAGAGAGTGACAAGGCATGGTAGGTCAGGTGACCAAAAGGGCGCCAAAGGGGCAAGGGAGGCAACTCCTGGGTGAGTAGTGATTTTACGTCCGCTTTTTAGAAGGGAACTTAAAGGGATTTCAAGTGTTCCACTATCATTCACAAGGAGAAGGAGACAAGCATTCAGCAGGAGTATGGATAAGGAAAAATTATTACCTTAGGAATAAATCATCTTTATTCGCGAATATTTTGAAAATATCAATAGAACAAATGTCGCAGTTCGTTTTTGTGTAACCAATTATATTTTGGTCATTTACCCTGACTTTTCGTTTTGGTTGATAGTCAATCTTGATTCAACTTTCAAAATATGTAAATTCCGTGGCATAAATATGGCAAATTCAGCAGGTATTCTGCATGAAAATGCATTTTCCGTGGACCAGATGATTTTCTGCATCAAAAGGTAATTTCTGTGATTTATCGTTTTCATGTCTGAACCGGTAAATACCGGTAAACTGGTTATATTGCGCAGCCTTACTACCATAGATACTGAGTCACTGACACCATGACAATCAAAACTCTTGAAAATATAATGGAATTTCCTCAGTTTCCACGGGATGAATCTGTTAAAAGCACTGAGATAGGTAACACAAACCTTAAAGGTCACATGCAACCAAAAAATCAAACATAATTAAAACACAAATATCACTTTTTCATGACATATAATATACATTGCTGGTTACGAAAAAATATATGAACAAAATTATAGGCGTACAATCGCAAATCGAAAGTGCAAAATTGTGTACTTCGGTTTACTTCCCAAGAAACGAAGCAGCCGGGATACCGAACCCAGTCAGAGCGGGTGGGTGTGCACTCAAGTGTAACGGCTGGTTCATTTGCAGATGCCTTCACGGCTAATTGTGTGTATATATATATATAGAGATGTTGGGTTTTGTAAATACATGCTCATTTTTTTGTGTATAACATTTTGCAATCAACAGACATCATAACATGTCATATGTTCAAGTATCACACCTGCCTGTCTGTGTAATTACATAATGTGACAGAGACCGAACTCGGGCCATAAATCAATGCATTTTGTTTATGGTGTATAGCCTGATTGGTGTTAAGTTCAAATCGCTTGTGGTCAGTGATAGCAGCTGTGTATTGAATATTGTCATTAGCAGACAGGCAGGTAGACACACTGGTGTCAATAAACCAAGACACTGAGTTTTGTCTGTGACAACGACATATCTATATCACAGTTAGAAATTCTGTCAACGCTAAATAATGACATTGCTGTTAAGTATCGAACTGAGATAGTTTCTCGGTAAGAAGAACGTGTGGTGAAATAGACAAATGAAATTATATAAACAGTTTATTTACTGTCATACATATAAAAAGCTCGTGCCTGTGAGATATCAACAAAACATTAGAAAAATAGCTCACACCAAAGCCTTCACCGAGTATTCACCGGACAACCCGCTTCCAAGCTGCGCGAACCTATTTACTTGCGCACGTGCTATGAGCGCAGCCCAGCTGTTGAAACCCGTTTTCCCCAGAAAAGTCTGGGGAAAATTAGTGAAACGTTTGAACTCCGATTTCGCGTGGTTTTTTTCATCGCGTTATTTTTCGACTTTATAAGTTGAATTTGCATTTATGACGATTTGTTTCGGTATGTCCATACCGAAGGGGTACCAGAATCTGCAAAGTTGTGTTTTACGTTGCATGTGACCTTTAACACTAACCCTTAACTGTAACGTAGAGCAGTCCTGAAAGAGACCAAACGCTGACCATTCTGAAGCACTGCTTGAAAACAATGGCCAATAAACGTCAAGTTAACTAGACCCTGTCAACATATTCCACAAGAAAAGTTTCTGCTCGAGTGACCACATCCTGGCTAGGATTATCACATCACCAGACTTTTCACTATTCATACACTTGTGCTAATAAGAACAGACTAACCTAATATAAGAATTGAAGTGCACAATGCATATTCTTAAGCATAATTCCATAGATACATTACTACAACTGTGACAAGTGTGGAGCATGAAAACATAGCACTACACATCAACAAGGCCATGTAACCAACCACTTCTCTGTATGGGATTTCACGACAGAACAACCCGAGAAGATCTGGGTTAGAATTTATCTTCAGTAACCAATGCTTGTAGTAAGAAGCAACTAACGGAATCGGGTGGTCAGGCTCGCTGAATTGGTTGACACAGGTCATCGTATCCCAATTGTGTAGATAGATGCTCATGCTGTTGACTCAATTATTTACAGACCGCCGCCACATAGCTGGAATATTACTGAGTGCGGCTGAAACTAAAGTCACTCACTCATGACAGAACATAAAGGATAAACTAATAAATAGAAATAATTTTTCAAGTTTTGTGTACAATGTGACAATGTGTATAAGGTAATGATTGGCTACAAACGATCAATTTGATTATTTTTTATATTCTACTCAAGATTTTGATAAACACTGGCATCTTATTTAAGCAAGCTGGATATGATAGTTTTGCAATTTATCAATAAGGAGAACACACAAGCTTTCTCTTTCATTTTCCCTCAATATAAATCATGACAGAAACCATTAGACCTCCTAATGACCTTGACACTGCTGCTTTCCTGCGCTATGTACAGTATTCTTTCAAATCCTACATTCAACAGTTTGAATGGCATTGTTGACATCTTGGGAGAAGATGCAAAAGTTACATCAGTTTTAACACCAGTTGATGTCTTCAACAATACTTCAATACTATCGAGACGGTATGCATCAGCTCCTCATCTTTTACTGCACTTGAGTCACATCCCCTATTTTTTAACACCTGCTTCTTGAGCCCATGAAATTGACCATGCACCTAATGATGTCATCATAATAGACACTTCAAGGCCCAGTGAGGACAACATATTGTTTGCCACTTGCTGCTGAAGTCCTTGAGTAAGCTATAAAAGGATAGATATTCAAAAAGTAATGACAACAAACCTCAAAACTTACATTTTCTCTAATGCACAATATAATTGGGGAATACTAGTAACTGTACTGTGTTTGACGAATTGGGGATGTATACCGGTGGTTATATAGCTGCAAATTTAGTTATCGGCGACGCGTAAGCGGAGTCAATATAACGTTAAATTTGTGGCTATATAACCACTGGTATACATCCCCAATTCATCAAACACAGTACAGCTATCCCCATTTTAATTCAACTCGTTTTGCGCTGTTTTTTCGTGAAAGAAATTCATTATTTAAACCAGGTCAAAGTTCCTCTAGGTCAAAGGTTAATCATATCACTCCTTCAACTTTACACCATCGCCAGAAAAACTAGTTCCCTTTTCAAACTTCAACACATTTATTATGTGCACACTGACTAAATCTGACAATGATGAATGAATCATAGTGTTACAGCTAAAATGGGCAGAATTATCATGAAATCGGGCTCTAATTATCAGAAATGAGCGGAACGCTGCAAATGATAATGGCCCGCTGATTCCTTAATGATGGGCCATTCTAAGATGCCTAGCAGTTAGAACAATCGAAAGAAAATACATTATCAGACAATAAAGGTATAGTTTTTTGATGACGTAACAATTGAATGACGTTATCCCGTCGCTGCGCCATTCTAGTGTGCCCCCTAGTAATCGAACCATTTTACATTATGTCACAATGTAAGCGACGTGACGATGAATGTCAGTTGTCATCGCTTCGTACGGCCTCCTGCAGTAAACTTCTCCGTTGCATCCCTTTTCTTGCTTTGCAGTTGCTTCACGCAGCTAACATCACTGGTGGAAACATTACGTTTATGTTTTACTATGGTAAAATGTGTCAATTCGACTCACAAGTTTTCAGCAATGTTTACATTCCCACAATGCAGTCGTGGAATGTCGCTTGACTACTCAGCTTCATCTTGATGTGGGTGGTGGTCGAACCCTTGGCTCCGGGGATGACGCCACTATACCCGTTTCACCGGTATTCATCGTGGGTGTGACGTTTAAGACGTTGATACCCGGGTTATTAGCCAAATTTTGATCGGTGGTGGCGATGACTATTTCGTTGTTGTAACGCACCACTTTATGGATTCTCAGATGCATGTCGCTCGGGGCCATGTACAGTCCCACTCCGAACACTTAGTCGGCTTTCGACCAGGCATATTCCAACACGTTTTAGTAGCGTTGGATAGCACTCAATAGATCAACTGGAGCATTGATAGCATCCTCAATGTTTGACACGAACTGTTTCTGCGCGTCGTAAGCTGTCCCTTTACCCACGATGTCAGAATGTGTTTGTGTCTGCATTCCAAGCAGCACCCACACATACGTTCGAATCGAGTCGTTCAAGCGTTCGGTGCCGGCACGAGTGAACCCTCTCGAATCCAGCATGAACATTTTCCAATCGTCCGCAAACCCCTGTTAAAACCTCCAAACGGGATAATCCTTGCTGTCATCGAAAGCCATGAGATCATCTCTCCACTCGTTACTCGTGACGTAAGCACCTGCATACGTTTTACCACCCCATTCATTCAATTTCTTGCTGGCTTCTACGAGGGGCATATTGTGAACGATAGGAATACCCAAACCGTGATTCACGTCTGGCAAACGACAATCCGTGTTCGGATCGATTTCGAATTCGTTGAAAATTCTTTCGTATGCCCGTCGATCGTACGGATTGTTTACCGCATCCAATGCTTTGTCCTGTGGAAGCGGAGCACTGATTTCTTTGAGGATACGTCTGATCTGGTAGTACACGTGAAACATGAACACAGACTGACTCAGCGGGCCACGTCGAGTGTCGCTCAACATCACACCGCACCCTGTCATTGTGCACCACACGGCAAAATTGAATTGATTCTGCCAAAACTGCATCCGGTTGTTAAACCAAGCATGTACCGTTTTAACGTTCGTCACCGAAAACCTGTAATTTTTAAACACATCGACAAATAGTACTTTGAAATGCAACCCTTCTGCAACCATGATCTTCATTTGTGTGAAATCCGAAGTATCACAGTAGTATAGGGAATGGGGGTTTTGGACCAAGTCCAACAAAAGCCTCTGCAAAGCCTTATTTCACAAATAAGGCTTTGTCAGGACTTTGGTCCCGCTACCATTACCCCTACTGCTTTTGAGTCCCCCGGCACTCAAAAAGCCTTACAAAAAGTTGAGACGCCAGCAGGTTCACGATAGTGAACGATGTACTTGGTCTTATTCATTAAGTTAGGCACGACTGACTGACTGACTGAGTTTAGTTTTACGCCGCTTTTAGCAATATTCCAGCAATATCACGGCGGGGGACACCAGAAATGGGCTTAACACATTGTGCCCATGTGAGTTAGGCACGAGTTTTTCAACGTCTGCCGCCCGCCCACCTAATAAGTTATGTTTGTACCCAGACATCCTGTCTGGGTTAACCCTCATACGTTCGGGGGCTAGGGGGTAGCTGTTGTGTGATGTGTGTAATGCCTTGGGGTATTCTAAGTCAACCTCGAGGATATAACCTTTGTTCGAATCGTCCGCGATGCTCATAATATCGACCTTATGTGACGCCCATTGAAACCCCGCTGTGGGTAGATACTGGCTCATGGCCCAGCCGTACAGCTTGTTGGCGTCTAGGTAGAGAATATGATTGGTTGGCTTGCTCAGGTCGTAGCCCTTCACATATTGATTATTTGCTTTCGCGTATCGTTTGGTTGCCATGGAGATCCCGCCTCGCAAGCCTTTCTCAAAGAATAGGTGCATGTCATAATCTGTAAGCAATTCCATCTTAACTCCGGTCTTTTTCAACAAGGCATCCCATCGGCGTCTGTGTATCGATCGGTGATAGGGAAGGTATCATTGGCCTTGACCAGACTGTCGAGTGACGACAGTAGGAACTGAACCGAGTCAATGAACCTAAGGCCCGTTTAAGCTGAAAGAGATGTATCTCTCCATGTTGTTGGGGATGCACGTTATATTGCCATCGATTTTCGCGATGGCCGGCATGATTAAGTGAGAGTCGTACCCTCTCAAGTTGTGAAAGATCACTGGGATGTTTATTGACTTAGGGATGATTCTAAGCTTGAGGTTACACGCGCTGTGAGCGGTGCCTCTATACTTACAGGTGACGTGGCAGTGATCTCTCATCGAATCACTGTTAAGTGGTGAGTCACACACGTGACAATTAGTGCTACAGGTGTGAGCTAGCCTGTCGACTTTGGTCATACGCATGGGAGCGACTGCATACAGTGCATTCCTAATAATTTTTTCTTCCTCCTGCAAACACTTAAGAAACTTTTCAGCCGCGTCGGGGCCCCTATACACTGCGGGAGCTTTTGTTTTCCCATCAAAACGGACGACTACGTATCCAAACCCACAGGCTTCATGCTCTTGTGTTTTCTGTGTGGTTGGGGTCCCCCCAACAGCCCCGCCGGCGGCAGCCTCAACAGGTTTGACCAATGCTTCAAAGTCTGCGTATATGATATAAAGTACAGACATTTGGTTCTTGTGGTTTGCCGAATTTTAGGATATTGTCACCTTCCTTAGGCATGTCGACTCGTATGGTCGTCTGCCCCACACCTTGGCAATCCTCCCGGTGGGATTTTAATAAATCAGCTCGTGTGAAGCCATGTAGGCACCGTTCGCAGAAGTGGCTCTTTTCTCTGTGTGTCGATTGGTCATACAACAGCCTGCTAAAGTGTTTTATCCATGTGTAATGGTACTTGTCACCTCGCTGGATCATGAATATATTGATAACTTGGCGACCCTCCTCCCCCAACACTGGGCTGACCCTGTGTACTATTGTTGTGTTGCCTTCGTGCCCAAAGACGTTATAAGCTAGATTATTACGTTTTTCTACTTTAGTGATCTGGGATAAGGGGGTTGGTTCATCTATACCATCCCAGTTGAGCCCATTGTCTTGGGGATAGCCAGAAAGCCTGTCCGAATGAGTGTCAGCTGGAAACAAGGCTGACCTGGTAGCTACCCTCAGGCAATCGTCTCCTCTATTCTTGACGTTGACCATGGCATGTTTTTTCCTATAGTAGGGGGGCAAGTCTAGGTATGACCCGCCTCTGAACGGCACGTAGTTAGCTATGTCTAGATAGACATTATCGCTTTTATCTACAGCCCACCCGGACCCCAAGTGTGTGTAGCGTTCTAGGTATTCTCGTATCTGCTGAAAACTGGTATCGATTGATGCGTCTATGGTCTCTTTATGGGTCACGATTTCTTGTTTACCTCGGAAGTAAGGCTGAACATACTCAGTGATCCCACTTGCTTATCGAGTGACATTTTCACTGTGATTTGAAATTTGTTACCTCCCAGATCGTTTAGTTCCTGGTTGACTTTATCAGTTATCAGAGGCTTGATATCTGTGATGTCTATGTTCCTATCAACATGCATGCGCCAGCCTCTCAAATAGTTGCCTACAGCGTGCTCAGTGCGCATGAACTGTAGGTCAATAGCTCTATTCTGCCGTAATAGTTCTACAAGCTGTGGTTTCCTCATACCTCATACCCACCTAAATCCAAATTGCGTACCTCAGCTTTTAATTGTTTTACAGTGGGGAGCTGACGGTTACCGTTCAGCGCTACGGGGACATGTGATAACAATGCGATTTACCCGGCTCTCCCCAGGTTTGAATAACCTGTGAATCCAAGCTGGTTTGCTTGAGCTTTTAATTGTTTTACCGTAGGAGGGGCTTGTATGTTAAGTAATCTCAACAATGCTGGTTTGGTCATTCGAGAATAACCAATTACACCTCTCTGTCTCGCGATCTGCTTGAGCTCGCGAATTGTAGTCATAGTTGCACACACACCTAAGAATATCAATCTCTAATTGGGCTGCCATAAAGGTAAAAAATAGTGAGGCGCTCATAAAATCACTAGATGGGCCGTTTCAATCAAGTGCTTACGCTGTTGGATATAGTATTCCTTGGAGTTGTACATGTATTCCTGTATACTTGTAAAACAATTTATCTGGTATTGAGTCGTGATGTCCCGCCCACATGTGAAGGGGCGAGTATACTTAACACCCTCTTTAATCCATGCCACTTCCAATATGACCTGAAATCTGAAGCGTCCCCATAAGTTCAGTTCATCTTTGAGTATGTTTTCGACCAAAGATTCGATCTCAATTTCCACAAACATAGTTATACCTAGGTGTGCACAGTCTCTAATTGGGCCACTGGCAAAGGGAGGTAACTCCTCCAGCCTTACACTGCTATCCTGAGGAGGCGCCTACGTTGTTTTATGTAGGCCTTTTTTTATTCTCGTAGATGAGGTGATGTCTGACTACGTTTGCCCCGTGAGCTTTACATAGGCAGTAGTGCCCTTTAACCCCTATACCACACACAGAACACGCCCCACCGACCATCATGGCAATCGTAGCCATCCTATATTTACTTCATAATATTTTCAGGTAGTATCCCTTGTTTTACTAGGATGTCTTTTGTAGCCATCGCCATACCAAGGTTCATTATGAGCATACCCATATCCTGCAGGTTGAAATCTAGCTTGATAGTTGGTTGTTTAAGCACCATTTTGGACAACCGAGCGTATCGTATGGCTAGACTGGCGACCACTGTGGTGTGGTATGCGTCGTTTTACGAACGTTTTCCCCTCAGACATTATGTATATGATATAAAATATTAAATTATAACATGATATGTGGGTTGACCTCTAATTGTGGGGGGTTTCTCCGGGGGATCCCTGTGTCGTGTATATAACCATGAGATAACGTGGGGGTCTCCTCCAGTTGGGGTTCCCCCAACTTTGGGGTCTCCTCCAGTTGTGGGGTCTCCTCCTGTGCAGCATCCATCTATACTATTATTATTATTTTTCCTCTCAAATTGACAATGCTTTGCCGTGATAATTGTCGCCGTCACTGGGGCTAACAACATACCATATTTGTGGTACAGCTCGCAGCTGATAGAGCTCAAGGCGTGTTCAATAAAAGGGTCTTTCTCAAGGTCTTCCCACAGGTAAAGTCGGCGCTCCGGGGGGATGGGAAGGAAGTATGACGCAATACCAGTGTATATCTGGGTCATAGCCGATCCTATGGTCTTTGTCATCTCTGCCCCGAGTCTAGCCTCGTATCTAGTGTACAGCTTATCGATTTCTTTGGCTGACATTTTATGAATTTTATCGGGGAGTGTAGCCTCCAAAGTAATGTTTGGCTTTGCCACCAACAGCCAACGCCACCAGTTTCTCTCGCTTGTCGTCACTCACATGTGGTGATTGTGGCACCAACAGTCGTTCGAGCAGTTCATCACACTCCATCTTATAATGTAACAAGCAAGTTTTAGTTTTAACGATATAATATACGGTATAGGCGAAACACAGAGAAATGAAGGTTAAGTTGCACACGACGAACACTTCAAAAACAACCATAACTATAACTGATAAGTGCTAAACGCTAAGCTTTGCTAAGCATTTACTAAGCTTTGCTAAGCTTTGTTAAGCATTTGCTAAGTATTGCTAAGCTAAAACACTCTATAGGATACTGGTTGATCGGTCTTGAGCACAAGCTTAGCATGTTTAGTTTCAGCGAGCTGTTTCTTCACCCGTTCCCGTTCTAATTTACTCATCACATCGTTCTCTCTCAAACACTCCTCGAACGAATCGCTGTCTTTGCAGTGAAATAAGGCCACCCATCGCGTCTGCTCCCTGAGGTCTTTCAACACCGAGTTGAACTTCTGTGTTAGTACCCAGACACTGTGATTTGCGTGTCGGCCAGAGAAGGCCAGGTACGATAGCATGTCTCTCTTTTTTGTTATCTCGCGATTAGCACTGCAGTCGTCCACTATGAACAGTGTCGACTACCCTTTAAATTTCTCGTGAAGAGCTTTCAACCAGTCCTGCAGGCGTGTTCCCGGGTCGACTCTGTGTACGTCTGGGTCCGTCATCACCCAAGATCTTTCCGTGTCCGTTTTATTCATTTGCAGAGTAGGGCACATGATAACGATGTTGTCGAACACATCCCTGTAGTACCCCTCCAACATATCCAACACGAAAACGGTCTTCCCACAGCCAGTCTGCCCGCACACTATGATGCAGTGTGGGTCGCGGGGTAAATCAGTTGGCAACTGCCTACTAGATGGCTTGCCGCCATCAGTAGATGGCTTGCACGAATCTCCCGTTGTCTATATTAAGTTGCGCGTCCATAATAACGTACAGATATAATTTCAATTTGCCAGCGGGTTGAGCCTTCTTGGTATTCTGGATAGTTATCCCCTCGCTGCCGTTGTCTATGCGGCGACCGCTACCGTGTAGTTTATCGTCATCCGTGGATCGCATGTCCAACCATAGCGCGTACTTGGTGGTCAGGTATTCACCAATCTGCACGGAGGATAGGTCCAGGTCCTTGGTTATGTATGGGTGTTGTTTGATAGCCGGTAGCTTTTTTTTATCTCATCCCACTGCTGGTATGCCCTCATACCATGACTGAACAGCTGGTTGGGCACGCCCTCAATGGTCACTTCCACCTTTTCAATCTCGGGGTTGAAAAACTTCTCGCTGTCCCTCCGGAACGGCTCGTAATGCTCCACGGGGACGACCAGGATGCTTTTCATCGATCGCGCCGGCACGTTCAGGTTGATATTCCACACAGTGTCGCTCTTATCTTGCACGACTGATCTATGCCTCAGTATGCGGTCGTACAGGATGGGCACCTTCCCCAAGTACTGGCATCGAACCTGCCTGGCCAGCTCTGGGCTAGTGACCATGTCGAACTCCAGAGAGATGTTGTCTATGACGTAACTGGCCTCATCGCCGTTCGGCGTACGCACTACTTTGCTGTAGTCATTAAACGTGAGCTCGTATTCAAGCCTATCACCCAGCGCGGCCTGGTAAAACGGCGCGTGTCCCATGAGCAACTCGAAGTCGAGCGGCACGCAGAACCTGTTCCTGTACGCTTGAGCGATGGCCTTTTCACCGTCCGATATCTTGTCTAACTGTTCTTGTGTGAAGCCATACCCCATGCTCAACCGAGTTGATTTGCTGATACCTTGTTACACGTCATTGACGCGTTCTCCCTCGCTTTTCCAGAGGTCCCCATAGCAGTGAAACACGTCGCTATCGTCGATGCTCAGCACCTTGTTACCGCTGATCTTGATTGTGGTTTTCTTGATGATAGCTCGACCTACGTTCCACCATAGCTCAATGAGGTCATTCTCGCCAAGGTTTGGGAATCTAACCAGTAATGTTTGGTTTTTGTCTATCTTGCTTGGATTGTTGGTGATGGTCACCGACTGGCGCATGGCTCTGATGCCTAGAAAAGGAAAAAGATCTTCGAAAAGGATCTAGTTTTCTACCATACATTGTTATATAAATGAAATATATAAGTTTTAACACTAAATAATGGCTGAATACATACGTATGGATGATATGTGGGATGATAGTGCCCAGGCATTCGACGAGCAGGAGACCTCATTCACTAACCCCTTAAGTACTGAACTTAAACAGCCGGCTGTCGACGATTATTACGACGCAGTTGAAAATAGAGACAACATCAAGCCATTGGGGAGGGACTATTCCAAGTTTACCGTCGATAAGAAGGGCACGCTGCGATTGAAGGCTCACCCGGGGGTCCAAATCATAAAAAAAGACGGGAAGCCGTATGCTTTGTCAACATTCACCAGTCGCCCTGGTGGGGGTCAACTGATCCGTGATGAACTAGGCTTCATAGATTACGGCGGCGCGCAGCCTAAGCTTCCCCCGAAGGTCGTCCAAGATCTGCAAGCAGCCAGGCCCAAAGGCGATGAAGGTATATACCCAAACGTGCTAAAGAAACGTCAGACAGTATTGAAAAAATATTGGCCACAGACAATGACAAACCCTTGTCGGGGCTCGAATTTCCCCTGAGGGAACTGTCTAGATGAAGCCTTGAAACATGTACGCGGGGAACTCACGAACAACATGGGGAAACTTAACGAAATCGACGAGCACATCGCTCGCGAGAAAATAAAACTCGCTGAAGCGGATGGTGATATGAAACGTCGTATCGAGGAGAGAATAAAAATCTTGGAAGACGAGAGACGGACTCAGTTGGAATCCGCTTCCTCTAACCGGGAAGCCCTCCGATCACAGATCAGTCGAGTACGGGAAACCATCGATCGAGTCCTAAATGAGGACACCACGCTAGCTTACAGGATTCGGATCCTCTTCCGAGAGCAAGGCATCACCATCGCCAGCATTCTGACTGCATTGGGCTTCATCATATCAACCCTGGTAGTGTCATTGACAGGGGGTACCCCCACGCCTGCCGGCGGCAGTGGTACACCAACACCACCAAGTGGTGGGGGTGTCAAAGACTGGGTAAAAAAACACCTAAAATCCCTAGGGGAGGCCCTGGCTGGTAAGGCTGCCGAAGCCCTACCCTGCATCCTGGGTAGCATCGTCTCCTGGTTGCTGGGTGCTTTGGCTAAAACTGCCACGTGGCTTAGTCAAAAAACCTGTGGGCAGCCTTCGTCGCCGTGACGGGTCTGGTGTACGTAGCGGCAAAGGAATTTTTAACCAAATAAGTCCCAAAGCTACCCAACCAACCACCAGGGCTGTTTTACGATAGATGTGCTGCTGCTGTGCAGGCTGGGGCTGTGGGTGTGTTGGTTGAGCCCTATGCTCCGGGGGTGGCGCCACTATATCCGTTTCACCGGTCGTGGGTGGCGGGACGTGGGGGGTATTAACATCGGGGTTGACGCCCAACTTTTGGTCCACCGTGGCTATGACTATTTCGTTGTTGTAGCCCACCACTTTTTTTACTCTCAGTTGCATATCGCTCGGAGCCATGTACAGCCCCACGTCGAACACGCAGTCGACTTTCGACATGGCATATTCAAACGCGTCTTGATAGCACTCGCGTTTGATGGCACTCGGAAAATCAACTGGAGAATTAATAGCATCCTCAACGTTAACAACGAACTGTTTCTGAGCGTCGTCAGCAGTCCCCTTACCAAGGATGTTGGAACGCGTTTGCATCTGCGCACCCAACAGCGCCCACACGTACGTTCGAATCGAGTCGTTCAACCTGATTACCCCGGCACGAGTAAACCCTTTCGATGTGTCCAACATAAACTTTTTCCAGTCATCCGCTGCCCCCTGCTCGAACCTCCAGACTCGGTAATCCTTGCTGTTGTTGAAAGCCATGTAACGGTCATCCCACTCGTTGGCTGTGAGGTGATGATACGACTTGTATCCCCATTCTTTCAACTTCTCGCTGGCATCCACGAGGTGCATGTTGTGAACGATGGGGATACCCAACCCGTGGTTCAGCCTTGGCAAACGCCAATCCGTCTTCGGGTTTAGTTCGAATTCATTGCAAATACGTTCATAGGCCCGTCTATCGTACTTGTTGTTTACTGCGTTCCATGCGTTGTCCTGTTGGACCAGAGCGTGGATCTCTTTAAGGATACGCCTGACTTGGTAGTACACGTGGAACGTGAACACAGACTGACGCAACAGTCCACGCCGAGTGTCAGTCAATGTCACACCACACCCCGTTGTAGCGCACCACACGGCGAAGTTGAGTTGATTCTGCCAGAACTGCATCGGGTTGTTGAAAGAAGCATGAACTACCTTAGCGTTAGTCACCGAAATTTTATACAGGCTGAACACATCTAAAAGCCGGGGGTTGAAATACATCCAATCAGCAGCCGCGATCTTCATGGGTGAGAAATCTACGTCCAGTTTAGGGTAAAACACTCCAGGGGAGTAAGACACTCCTTGGGAGTACATTTTAAAACTATTATATAATGAGTATATATACTCTAACATGTACATAAGACTTCAAGGAATAACGAGCGGTGAGGCCGTTCAGCTGACGCATGCGATCGATAATACGTCGGGTCAACTCGAAGTCGCACTCTGCGATATCACCTACCTACCACAATGGTCTCATCAACTCCAGCAACAATAAGTTGTTCGTCAGTGGGGCTCGCAGCCAGATAACTGACGGCTACTACAGTATGTGCTCTCTAAACGATGAGGTCTTCAAACCCCTGGGAGCCGAACTCAAGATGAACGACTCAAATGGCACAGTGGTGTTAATCAACAACGGAAGAAACTCCTTGAGGCTCGGTTGACCTTTGGCGAGGACACTCGGTATGTCGCCTGACGAGATAAAACCAACAACTACCGTTACAGGCATGAAGTTACCCGACCTAGTACCATACCGAGAGCTGTACATTCATCTCAGCCAGGTGAGCACAACGTACAAAATTCAAGGGGGTCACCCTTCCACTTTACTGAGAGCAGTGCCGGTGAAAACGGAGAAATACAACGACGGTAGAATCGAGTCGTTTTCACCGCGGCAGTATAAGAGGTTGACTCAGGGCAACATACCTGAGCTGATAATATCGGTGTTAGATATAAATCATAATCCCGTGAATATAGGATACCTCAGCATAACGCTGCACATAAAATGACCAGCGCACAAGGGCCCGGGGTAAAAAAATGCATTAATGTGGGGATGTCCGACCTTGGGGACACACGCAGTTTCGACGCTCCCGGAGTAGATGGTAAATTGTACGCCTTGCAACTGAAAAACAACATTTACAAACGCGTTGAAGTCCCCTCCAGTGGAGCCCTAGGTGATATAGTAGATACCTCAAGAGCGGTCGTCAACACTAAGTACACCCTAGTCAACACCGGGGATGATAAATGGATAATATACCCATCGTTCGGGGGTAAACTGTTCGACTTAGACGATGTTGAGAGCACTACCGTCGCCTGAAACAAACCATATACACTCGTCTTCACCGAAGATGACAAGTGGGTGTTGTTACCCGATAAAGACGACTGGTTTCTCAATATTAGGCTCGGCTCCCCCTACGTGTTCACAACTACCTAAACAAAGTCGTGAACAATGGAACGGAACCCTGCTCGTGGCTTCCGGCTCAGAGGCGTAGCGTAATCATCAGCCCAGTCTCCGGTATGGCAGCCCACATGCTTTCGAGTAAACCGAGAATGCAAAACGTGACATTGCAGTTGGTGTCTGAATTCGAAGGCGTGGTCAACATCCTGGGGGGTCTACCGGCGAACTCAACACTGGTCATCCAAGTCTACCTAGGGGAACCATCGCGGAATGATGTCGAAATCGTGGAGGGGATCAAACTCGGGTGGGCGAAACGACACCAGTATCACGTTTGCACGGTTTACGTGCGGGTGGGTGTCGACTCCAAAACCAGTCTGCAGGGTGTCACCGTGATCGTGGAAAACACGATATCACTAACCAAGATCTTCCTACCTGACAACATACACTTCATGGGGGTGAAGTTCACCCCTGAACTATTATCAGAAAACCAGTTGGAAACTATATCGTAGTAGTATTATAGCAATGACCAGTCATCGTCCCAACGCTACGCTTAACGACCTAGGGGACACGGAGGGATTCGATCAACCTGGTAAGGAAGGTGGTTCATACGTCCTACACTTGAAAGACAACGTGTATAGGCGGGCTGCAATAGTTCATCATCTACCCAAAATCACCGTCAGGGGTCTAGGAGACACAGAGGGATTCAATCAGCATGGCAAGGAAGGCTTATACGTCCTACACTTAAGAGGTGGTGTGTATACACGAGTGCCTCTGGCAGAGCCCAAATGGTTGCTCAACATTACCCTCACCTCACCTAATATCTCGTTAGACCAAGATGGGAATATCTCTAAAATTAAGAACAATGGTGTCTTGCCTGGGGATTTCATTGGGTGGTCTGATATAATACGTCCTGAGCTAACACATTATGAAACGAGCAACATGTTAGAGACACACTGGAAGGGGGAGTTAAGGTTTCCCGATCCCAATCCCCGTCAAGAACTTATGATTGCTAGACGAAACTTCACACTCATCATAGAATTCAATCTCCACAGACGCAATGTATCCCCGCCTGAAACAATAAAACTACAATTTTTACCTGGGGTGACAATAACCTGGGATTCCCTGGACCCTTTTAAACGCAGAAATGACGACGTACCCCTTCACCGTTTCATTATACAAATGGACCCCCAAAAGGATTTTAGGCGCTCTTTACACTACAGAGGAGTTAGGGTGATCTCAGTGTTACCTATTAGCCTCTCCCCTATTTCCCTGCACACAGATCTAAGGCTTATAAGCTTCAAGTACATTCGACGGTCATTAACTGAAGATCAATTAAAAAAAATATTTCATCATATATATTATAGGCATACAGAATGGGGCTATACCCAGTCGTAGAGGAAGTAGCGAAGACCCTGGAAACCGTAGATGGGTTCCGCTTGAGACAGTTATGTGATGTAAAACGCCAACTAGAACAAGACCGTGACACGCGGAAAGCACTATGTAAGAAGTACCATAGAGCTTTCAATATCGTGGTAGGGGCTGATACTGCACTTTTGACAACCAGCATGGACTTGGGGGCGGCAGATGTTGTGTTGTTAGATACCATCGTGGCTACACCCGTAGTGCTAGGCATCGAAATAACAGCTGGGGTGGCAGGGGTGTTAGGGTTGGCGCTTAAGTTTGCATCACGCAGACTGCATCGTAAGGCGTTGAAACACGACGAGTTCAGGGTTCTGGCTGAAGCAAAGCTGAACACGGTAAGTGAGCGTATTTCCACGGCACTCACTGACAACAAGATCTCGGAGGAGGAGTTTCGTTCAATCCTCTCTGAACTCGAAAAATATAACAAAATGAAACAAGAGATTCGATCCAAGTCTCGTAAGTCTGCTATCAGCGAGGATGAGAAAAAAAAGTACATAGAATAGGGAGTACAAAAAGACAGGCAAGCCTTTATTACAAACACCAAAGAGATTATAGGTGATTCACATTAAACTGTTTCATCGAGGTAAACCTGGCATAGCGGCACGTTAGACACAGCCCAGCATTGGATGATGCAATCCCAGGATAGACCCCTTAAACCGACACACTTCAGCTAAGTCCCCAGTAGCTCAGTTGGTTGAGTAGTGCGGTTGTGAGGTATACATGTGGGGTTTGTATCCCGCTGGCGTCTCAACTTTTTATAAGATCGGAAAAGCAGTAGGGGTAACGGTAGCTGGATCAAGGGTCCGGCCAAAGCCTTATTTCACAAATAAAGCTTTGCAGGGGCTTTTATTGGACTTGGTCCAAAACCCCCATTCCCTAAACTGCTATCGCTTTTAGAATAAAACACTCCCAGTTTGTACATGTTGAATTTTTATATAATATATAATATATACATCCAATATGTACGTGACGCTTCCGGGAATAATGAGCAGTGAGGCCGTTCAACTGCTGCACGCGATCGATCACACGCCTGGCCAACTAGAAGTCGCACTCTGCGATATCACCTACTACCCTTGATGGACCAACATCAACAGCAAAAACAACAGCCGGTTCGTCAATAATGTCCACAACCAAATAACGGACGGCTACTACAGCGTGTGCTCTCTCAACGAAGAAATCTTCAAACCTGTGGGGGACGAACTCAAAATGAATGACTCGAACGCCACGGTCGTGTAAGTCAACAACGCAGAAAACACTTTGAGACTCAGCCATTGACTTAAACGCTCAGGTTTACGACATTCCACCAAAAACCAACGTGACCAGCACGAAATTACCCGATCTTGTTACATAAGTTGAACTGTGCATTCATCTCGATCAGCTGAGCACAAGCAACAACGTTCAAGGTGAACGCCCTTCCACGCTGTTGAGAGCCGTACCGGTGAAAACGGAAAAGTATAACGATTGCAGAACCGAATCGTTTTCGTCACGGCAGTACAAGAAATTAACCCGAGGCACCATCTATGAATTAAAAGTATCTATTTTAGATATAAAACATAATCCTGTGAATATAGGATACCTCAGCGTAACGCTGCTCATACGATAATGACTAGCGTCCAAGGTCCCGGAATGCGATTGAAAAAATGCGTTAATATAGCGGTCTCCGACCTCAGGGACACGCGCGGATTCGACGAACCAGGAATAGACGGTAAACTGTACACCTTGCAACTGAAAAACAATATTTACAAACGCGTCGAAGTCCCCGCCGTCGGTAGATCTGGCAGTAACTTAGACGATATCGTTGATACATCAAGAGCTGTCAGTAACACTCGGTACAACTTAGTTCGCAATGACGAGGATGAATGGATGATATACCCAGCGTTCGGCGGCAAGCTGTTCGACTAAAACGACGTCGAGACCCCGGTCGTCGTTCGAAACAAGCAGTATGCCCTCGTCTTCACCGACAACAACGAATTGATTTTAACTCAACATCACGCTCGGCTCTCCCTACGTGTTCACTGAAAACAAAGACCACTACCTAAACAAAGTCGTGAACAACGGAACCCTGCTCATGGCTTACGTCCTGACGCATAGGCGCAGTGTAATCATCAGCGCAGTCTCAGATATGGCAGCCCACATGCTATCGAGTAAACCCGGGGAGCAAAACGTGGGGTTGGGTGTCTGAATGCGAGGGCGTTGTCAACATCCTGGAAAGTCTACCGGCGAATTCCACGCTGGTCATCCAAGTCTGCCTCGGTGAACCATCATCACCAGTCGAAATCGTGAAAGGAATCAAACACCGGTGGACCAAACAACATCAATATCACGTTTGTTCTGTTTACGTGCCGGTGAACGTCGATTCCCACACCAGTCTGCAGGGAGTCACCGTGACCATGGAAGACACAATATCACTCACCAAAATTTTCCTACCCGACAACGTACATCTCATGGTGTTGATGTGCACACCTGAGAAATTATCAGAAAAACAATTGGAAACTATTATATAACGTTTTATATAGACGATGAATCATCATCCCAACGTCACACTCGGTGATTTAGGAGACACGGAGGGGTTCGATCTGCCTGATGATGAAAACACCTGGTACGTCCTACATTTGAAAGACAACGTGTAGGAGCGGGTGCTGCTGGCAGACTTTAAAGAGCCCGAATGGTTGATCAACGTGACCCTCACCGCACCTCACATCTCTTTAAACAAAAATAGGTATGTGTCCGAAATTAGGAACAACGGCGTCTTTCTCGCGTCTTTCATTCCGAATTTTGATAATATAATGGTTGACCAAGTACCACATAACACGTGCAACATGTTAGTTTCAAACGGGGATTCAAGTTTAAGGTTTGACTTACCCGATCACCTATCAGATCTTATGACTATTTTAACCAGGCTCCACACTGATCATAGTCTTTCTCGATTACACTGCTAGTTGGGGGGGTTCACACCAACAACTTTTACCTGGGTTGACAATACATTGGGAAGAGGGGCCACACGTTGCCGTATCGTCATACAACTGGGATCGGAACCTTTACTGAGATTTATACCACCCTTAATAATTACCCCCCATAGGTTTCGTATAGACCAAGATTTACCTATTAGCCTTTCCCATATTTTCCTGTACGAGGATCTAAACCTTATAAGTCTCAAATACACTGAGCAACCATTAAATAAAACACAATTAAAAAATCTCTTATAAAATATATATATATATGTACACAGGATGGGGCTGTACCCAGTCGTAGAAGAAGTAGCGAAGACACTGAAAACCGTAGATGGGTTTCGTTTGAGACAGTTATGTGACATAAAACGCCAACTAGAACAAGATCGCGACAAACGGACAGCAATATGTAAGAAATACCATAGAGCTTTCATTTTCGTGTATGGGGCTGATACCACCCTTATGGCAACCAGCATGGGATTAGGGGCGGTAGGTGTCGGGTTGTTAACCACCATCGTAGCCGCACCTATAGTGCTAGGCATTGAAATAACAGCTAGGGTGTCAGGGTTGGTGGGGTTGGTGTTTAAGTTTGCATCCCGCAGATTGCATCGTAAAGCGCTGAAATACGGTAAGTGAGCGTATTTCCACGGCACTCACTGACAGTAAAGTCTCCGAGGAGGAGTTTGGTCCTCTCTGAACTCGCAAAATATCACAGAATGAAACAAGAGATTCGGTCCAAGTCTCGTAAAAGCACTGCAATCAGTGAAGACGAGAAAAAAAGTACATAGAACAAGGGATACAACAAGCCCAACAAGCTTTCACTACGAAAACCAAAGAAATCATAGGAGATTCACATTAAATTGTTTCGCTGAGATCAACATTATATACTTTATTGATGTGAAAATTTATTGCTAGGACAAAAAACACTTACCCCCCTGTCGAGTGACCACAATAGTGCACGTGACCAGGAAGTGTTGGCTTGAGTCAAAGGCCGCGTGACCAGGAAAATGCAACTTCGCGGAAATTGTGACCAGGAAGTTGGCTGGGGATTCAAAAGTGGTATGCACACTAGCGGAGAGAGACAAGGGCCTGATAAAAATAATGAATTTGAGTTAATATACATGCTTAATAAATCAACAAATATTAACATATGTTGGTATATTATGATCATCAACACGAAGATGGCTTCCAGTAAGTCTTCACTTTGAAAGGGAGAGCAGATAAACAAGAAAGATCATTACCATTTAATTCTATGATATATGCAACTTAATACACCACATTTACACAGTGAAAATATATTTACAGGAAAATAGAAATACATTGGAATTTCTGGCCAAGGTAATCTGTATAAACAGATTTTCATTAATTGTAATTTGTATATATAATGCTCAGATTTATTTAAGTATTAAGTATCTCTTGAGAGGTAGACACATAGAACAGTATATCCTGATGGGGAAATAGGGAAAGTAGACTGTATGTATAATTTTATTCACATATTTTAATTTTAAGATGATAACCACACCATAACCTCCTTCGTCGGGCAGTTAATAGAAGACCTAGGGCTTCTGCAAATGATAATGCCCTCAAAAATAGCATTACCCTTATAATAAACTTTAGTTGAACCATAATGAACAAAACAGCTTAAAATTACTTTAAATAGCATCATGTTTCACAAGGTATTTGAATCCAGAATTATTCTCCCTTACATCATAACACAAAATACAGAGTTTAATTTAAGTACAATTCCTCTGTGAGTGACACTGACAGATTGCTTCAAATACGTTTGGTTACCTGCGCTGTCTTACTGAGGGAAAAAATATGAATACATGGTATAAACCAGTAATTGTTTTCCAAATGCCAGAAGGTGTAAAACAAGGGCTTTCCTGTGAGGAAAGCTGGAGCATTATCTATTTTAGTTTTGCAGAGTTACAACCCATGCAGAGCTACTTGGTACAAGCTTGTTAATTCTAACATATTGCATAGAATTTCCTTCAGAAAGATTTGATTTACTTGTTGGTAGCAATGGTTATCCCTAAGCCTAATAGAGGTGTGACGATACAGAAATTTTACGATGCGTATCGCGATATCATAGAACGATACGATTCGATACGATGCATGTCACGATATGCTATCTTTATAACATATGTTATATTTGGGATTACACTTTCTTAGTAAAGTACAAATTCTAGTACTTTTTGAGTTGAGCCCCATCCGGGATTCGAACTCACACCCTCAGAGTCAGGCACCTAATCGCCAGCACACAAAGTCATCCGCCTAACCCACTCAACTACCGCGACTTCCACAAAAATGGAAGTCGGACAACTGGTAGTCTAGACTGCCGGCTTCGTGTACCCCTCTGATAAGTGTAATCATGCTATCTTTAGTTATTTTCTTTTAAAAAGTGTATTTTGATAACAAGAAACAGTGTAAATTTTTATATAACCGTCAATTTCTGGTAAAAATTCACAATTTAAAGGTCAACGATATATATCACGATACGGAAAAAAGGATTGATATATTTATTGTCAGAAAAAGTATCACGATTATCGATACTACGATATATCGTCACAACTCTAAAGCCTAATAAACCAAATAGGGATTAAATGGTTATTTTTTAATTGTGAAGTGGTTATGTGATCACAATGATATTAAAGGATGCTTGATCGGAAAGAGGATCCACACAAATTAACACAACTAGTCCTAAGGCACAGAGATAGAACAGACCAGAGCTGTGAGTTCTGTCGAGTAAACTGTAGTTTTTGCCAAACTTAAACTTTCTCACCTTTGGTGAGTATGGCTAGTTTGCTTCTGCAATGCTATACATCAAGGGGTTTTTCACATACTAAATATTTAGACATTGCTTGATGTGTTTTTAGGTCAGACGAATAAAAGGCCGTCGGAGGTTGAAAAGTAAACAGAAGAAGGAATTTGCTGAGTCCAAAACTGAAGAGAAAGTAGATGCGGGGGACACCATAGATGGAGGCGTGGCAGGGTATGAGTCAGCTGATACAAGAGAGGCGGTTGCTACACCACAGACAGGTGATGGGCATTCAAGAAAGAGGAAACAGAAAGGTGACAATGTCGGAAATACGACTAAGAAGACGAAGAGTGGACATGGTGGACAGGTGGTTTCATCGTTGTTCAGATACAATCCGGATATACCTAAAGTTGTCAGGTACGTTGATGTCTGCCTGACATATTTAATAGGGATAGGAGATAAAACCAGTAAACCGGTATATTGCAATTTGAACTTCACAATATGATATATTGCTGTACACTTTTCGCAAACCGGGTCACCCGATGCGATCGGCAATTGGCATGACCATGATCGATAATTTTCGTGATGTGAGTGAGTATAGTTTTACGCCACACTCAGCAATATTCAAGCTATATGGTGGCGGTCTGTAGATAATTGAGTCTGGACCAGACAATCCAGTGATCAACAGCATGAGCATCGATCTGCGGAATTGGGAACCGATGGCATGTGTCAACCAAGTCAGCGAGCCTGACCACCCGATCCCGTTAGTCGCCTCTTACGACAAGACAAAGTTCATGTTCCAGTGCACTGCTAATCTCCTGCCTGTTACCTATTTCATACAATGGACCATTCCAAACACTTGGAAATTAAGAGAATGATTTTAATGAGCAATAAGGAAACTAAGAGTTTGAGATAACAAAAACAGTTTAATAAAAGTTCAATAATATTCAACTTGAGGTTTAATTAAGTTCATTAAATATCATAACATCATAACATATGAAATGTTTTTATGTTTTATTTTTCTACATATTACCTGTCACCCTCAAGCAAATTGCTTTTACCATGTTCCAGCCTCACAATCCCCATTTTGTTTCACTTTTTATCTTGGTACTTTGCAAAATCTGCAATAAATGCATCACAAACCTCATCTCCAACACTATTACAACTGATATTATTACGATTTGCAAATTCTGTCTACTTACAATGTACACCAGGAAGCTAAAAAATCCTAGTTCAGCATTTAATTCATCTAAATTATGTAAAATGAATTTTTAAAACACTACCAACAACAGCACCTGTATACTCTGTGCAGCTTAATCTCACACTGTATACCCCACCCCATAATCTCTCCTTTGGGTCAGTTCATTACCAGACAGGTAAATGCCGCGTGTTGTTTTAACTTATTGTAGGGGTACTGGGCTGCTGGGATTATGTGATGTAGGGGTACTGGGCTGTAGGGGTTATGTGATGTAGGGGTTATGTGATGTAAGGGTAATGGGCTGTAGGGGTTTATGGGCTGTAGAGGTTATGGGCTGTAGGGGTTATGAGATGTAGGGGTATTGGGCTGTAGGGTTTATGGGCTGTAGGGGTCCTGGGCTCTATGGGTTATGGGCTGTAGGGGTACTGGGCTGTAGGGGTTATGGGCTGTAGGGGTACTGGGCTGTAGGGGTTATGGGATGTAGGGGTACTGGGCTGTAGGGGTTATGGGCTGTGGGGGTTATGGGATGTAGGGGTACTGGGCTGTAGGGGTTTTGCGAGACAACCGTTACTGAAGGCCAATATTCTAACCCGGACCTTCACAGGTCTTTCGTGATGTAGTCAAAAATACTAATAACATTTGTATTTCCTTCATATTATTATACATTAATAGTTTTGATAAGTTTATTGGTCATATAATTGCATTTGCGTGACTTTTAAACCATTTAAATAAAAATAATAGAATTTGTTCCGGTGCTATTTGTTGGGATAAACAAACCAAAATAGGGGACGCCGCTTTTCCTTGGGTTCCAAACTTTAAAGCGAAGTCTTCATTTTAGAAACATTTTCAATTGATAGGATAAACGGTATAAGCACCTATACCAAAACGTCGCAATAGAACAATAAAGAAGTTGATCATCCATAAACATTTGTCATTACTATTGCTTACAACTTCTAGAATGCCTCGCAAACAGTTCATTTTCAATTGATCTCTTGTACAATCTATACTAATCTGAGTCCTGACAGTGGCCAGTGGCATTGTTTCAAAAGAAAGGAAACAGTAATTCCAGTAACTTAGACCATGTGTTACACTGTCACATTATATTTGCGATAAATATTGTAATACGCAAACACATATAGTATGACCAGAAATTATTGAGAATTTTAGGTATGTGTTTAATTGGATTTCTAGTATAAACAACCTTTTACCAGCTATCAAGTGCTTGGTTTCATTCAAGAGAGACACTCCGTTAATCCTTTTTCATTAGTTTGTGAAGAGTTATCTCCCTTTGTTTACTTGCTAGCAGACGACATTTTCAGTGATCCTCAGTATGGATGATTTAGAGAAGAGGAAGTTGATTTTAGAGTATTATGACAAGGACATCAGATCAGCTAAAGTGATTTAAAGTAGAACAGGCATCCCTTTGTCCACTGTTTATCGTGTTTTGAAAATTATTACAAATGGATATTGCATTGAGCACCAGGGAGGAGCAGGTAGGCCCAGAAAATTGACTGTCGGTGACAGGAGGCGTCTTGGTATTCTTGTTTCTAAAAACAGACGAAGGAGTTTAGAAAACTTAAGGATGGATATGATTGATAGAGGAACTGTGGCTGTCTGTAAGGAGATAATTAGAACTGAGCTGCATGCAATGAGTTGGCAGACAAGTTGAGGAAATCCATCACCGATCATGAAACGTGAACAAAAGGAGCGAAGGTTGACCTGGTGCTTACAGCATAGAAATTTTAACTGGGACAATGTGATTTTCTCAGATGAAAGTTCTGTGTGGCTGTTTCCTAATACACTGAAATTCTGGACCAAACAAACTGAAAAACCTTTGTATCAGCGCTCAAAGTACAGTCCGAAATTGAACGTGTGGGGTGGCATATCTGTGTTAGGGGCAACGCCCCTCTGTGTATTTGAAGGGAATATGAACAGTGAGCGGTACACAGATATTCTCGAGGGACATTTACTTCCATCTGCTCACGTGTTCTATGGATCTTTTTTGGATTTTCCAGCAGGACAACGACCCAAAACATCTTCAAAGCATTCACAGGCCTGGTTTCGGACCCAAAATATGACATTATTAGATTGGCCAAGCTATAGCCCTGACCTAAATCCAATAGAAAATGTTTGGGGACTTATGAAGGAAAGTGTCAATAAGAAAAATCTGACAAATATTGCTGAAATGAAAGAAGAGGTGGTCGATATTGGGACAGCATGGACCATGACGATCTAATTTCCTTGATCAGTAGTATGCCCCGCCGCATTGAAGCCTGCATTGCTGCCCATGGTGACTTGACAAAATACTAACTGTTCACCTGTCTTTGAATCTGTAGTTATGTTCTGCTAATATTCACATTTAATATGTGAGTAGTGAGTGACTTTTTAAAAAAAAATTACAATCTTTAACCCATTCAACACCGCAGGCCGCTTTTAAAAGCTGCTACAACATTATGAGTCCCCAGGCAGTAGATCACGTCAAAATGAGACATAATTTTAGGAACTTACCTGACTTATGATTCATATTTTAAATCCATCACATTTCATAATGTCTGAAAACACATTATCGGCAGAATTAGAATTATAAACTATTTTTCGCAATGTTATTGAAAACAACGATTCTCGGACACATGCTTCGGCAGCGGGTCCACGAAGACATTGGCAAAGAGTAAAGTAACGATGTTTCGAGGAAATTATTAAATAAATTGAATAAACTAATGAATAAAATCAACAACAGCATTATAAAAGTTGTCAAACGTACATATAAAATTACTATTTCCATCTTTTTTGTGCGATCATGTAATGCAAGTCAAGTCACTGACAAGTGACATCTTGGCTCTCGCCGCCTCAATCTTCACGCTCGGAGACGATGTTTAATGCGAAAATATATGCATGAAGCATTTTTGTCACAGGTCATAAGCTAGCGCGATAGTCCAATAAGTCCCATACTTTACGTATATGTAGCGATTTCTTGCTTAATAAGTTCAGAATAGCATTATTTTACCAAAAACTTTCGTCTAAATCTAAACGTTTTCGTGTACGAGGACGGTATCCATTGCCGTAACAGGATTAGCTGCCTTAGGTCACGTGTCTGGTTTTGACCAATCACGACCCTTATAGCAGACTGTGGCGAAAAAGCGTCATTAGAAACCAATCTTTATCCAATAAAATCGCTTCTTACAACTGTGAAAATACTCTTGGCAAGGGTACAGTGATATTTTTTATGTCCAGAGCTTTCGAACGATACCCGACATCAAACGATTTGCCTCGTATGCTATTCATACGAAGCCTCGAAAACGGAGGTATTTTCCGTTGTTGTGTCCTGTTACCGAGCGGAAAGCCACTGATATCGGGAAATAAGTGACCATACATATTATTTAAGAAATCTTTTTATAATAATTTTCGGATTACGTAAAAAAGAAAATATGAAAGAAAAAGGCAAGGGCATGTTATGACATGTCACAAATGGAAAAAAAACGCCATAGTGTTTTCTTCTTTCGTGGCTTATTGGACATTATAAATGTAAACTTGCATTTTCATTAATTTATTTAAGTTGTAGTTGTATTATTTGAATTATATTATAAAGATATAAACTTCATATTTATCAACAGTGGGATTAGATCTTTTAAATGGTGTATGAGATGTAGTAGAAGTAACGTTTTACAAGCATATAATTTCCTTCATAAACATAGGCTTCCTCAGAGTCTCTGGGAACTCGGTGTCATGGCAGTAAACGCCTCTGGTTGACTGGTGTTGAAAGAGTTAAATTCTCAATAATTTCTGGTTGTACTGTATCACAATATATCACAATACGAAAATTTTGGCAATACCCAACATTTACAGGTAGTATTGGAATAAGTGAAGGAAAGGCATCCACATTTTGACATGCTTGGATCATGTTTCTGTAGGGGAATTCGGGAATATGTTACAACACTCAGTGTCTCAATGGAGTGTTTCTGTTTCAGCTCGAAAGTAACAGAATTGAAAGAAGATGTGTTTTCATCAGATTCCTTCAGTCATCTCTCTCTCAACCCCTTCATGGTGAGATTGTCATTACCTTGTTAACATGGTGGGATTGTAATTGGCTTGTTAACATGGTGAGATTGTCATTGGCTTAACATGGTGAGATTGTCATTAGCTTAACATGGTGAGATTGTCATTAGCTTAACATGGTGAGATTGTCATTAGCTTAACATGGTGAGATTGTCATTAGCTTGTAAACATGGAGGGATTGTAAATGGCTTGTTAACATGGTGAGATTGTCATTAGCTTGTTAACATGGAGAGGTTCAAATACTGATGTCGTCATGGTGAGATTGTCCTTATGATGTTGATATGGTGAGATTGCCTTTATGATGTCTTCATGGTGAGATTGTCATTAGGATGTCAACATGGTGAGATAATGCTGATGTCACAATGGTGAGATTGTAATGGTGAGGTTGAAATACTGATGTCGACATGGCGAGATTGCCCTTATGATGTTGATACAGTGAGATTGTCATGATGTCGTCATGGTAAGATTGTCATTAGGATGTCAGCATGGTGAGATAATGCTGATGTTGACCTGGTGAGGTTCAAATACTGAAGTCGTCATGGTGAGGTAATGCTGATGTTGGCATGGTGAGATTGCCATTATGATGTCGATATGGTGAGGTTAACATTAGGATGCTGCATGGTGAGATTGTCATTAGGATGCCAGCGCGGTGAAGTTGTAATGCTGATGTCAGAATGGTGAGATTGTAATGGTGAGGTTGAAATACTGATGTCGACATGGCGAGATTGCCATCAAAATCAGATTGTCATGCTCATGTGAACATACTGAGGTTGTAATGCTGATGTTGACATGGTGAGATTGTCCCTATGATGTCGATATAGTGAGATTGTTATTAAGATGTCGATATCGTGAGATTGTAATTAGGATGGCAGCATGCTAAGGTTGTAATACTGATGTCGATTATGATGTTGACTTTGGTGAGATTGTAATGTTGATGTCAACATGGTGAGATTGTCATTATTGATTTGACATGATGAGATTGTCATGTCAACAGGTACATGCACTGGAAGAAAGGCTGCAGCTGACACAGATGAAAGCTGTACAGCAACCTATCCCCACAATCCTGCAGGGTCACAACGCCCATCAAGTCACAGACTGGCTCCCAGTAAGGTCAGGTGACAGACTGGATCAGGTAGGTTAGGTCAGCAGACTGGCTCAGGTAGGTCACGTCACACACTGGCTCAGCAGGTCTGCTTCCTCACAGATTGGCTCAGGTAGGTCAGGGTCACACACTGGCTCAGGTAGGTCAGGTCACAGACTGGCTCAGCTAGGTCAGGTCACACACTCTGCTCAGCTAGCTCAGGCTCACAGACTGGCTCAGATAGGTCAGGGTCAGTGACTGGCTCAGATAGGTCAGGTCACAGACTGGCTCAGCTAGGTCAGGCAGCACACTGGCTCAGCTAGGTCACACACACTGGCTCAGGTAGGTCAGGTCACACACTGTCACACTCTCCTCCTAGGGGTCAGGTCAGGTCACAGGTGCGACTGGCAGGTCACACACTGGTTCAGCTAGGTGAGGTCACAGACTGACCACTGGCTCAGGTCAGGGTCACAGACTGGCTCAGCTAGGTCAGGTCTCAGATAGGTCAGGTCACAGACTGGCTCCAGGTGGTCTAGGTCACAGACTGGCTCAGCTAGGTCAGGTCACACACTGGCTCAGCTAGGTCAGGTCACAGCTCACGTAGGTCAGGGCACAGACTGGGTCAGATAGGTCAGGTCACAGACAGCCAGCTAGGTCAGGTCACAGACTGGCTCAGCTAGGTCAGGTCACACACTGGCTCTCCAGGTAGGTCAGGTCACAGACTGGCTCAGGTAGGTCAGGGTCACAGACTGGCTCAGCTAGGTCAGGTCACAGACTGGCTCAGCTAGGTCAGGTCAAAGACTGGCTCACACAGGTCAGGGTCACTCACTGCTCAGGTCAGGGTCAGGTCACACACTGGCTCAGCCAGGTCAGGTCACACACATGCTCAGTTAGGTCAGGTCACACACTTGTTCAATGCAGGTCAGGTCACACTCCTCATGCAGGGTCAGGTCAGCCTCACTGGCTCAGGTAGGTCAGGTCACAGACTGACTCAGGTAGGTCAGCTCACACACTGGCTCAGGTAGGTCAGGTCACAGACTGGCTCAGGTAGGCTCAGGTCACAGACTGGCCTCAGCTAGGTCAGGTCACAGACTGGCTCACAGCAGGGAGAGGTCACAGACTGGCTCAGCTAGGGGTCAGGGTCAAAGACTGGCTCAGCTAGGTCAGGTCAAAGACTGGCTCAGCTAGGTCAGGTCACACACTGGCTCAGCTAGGTCAGGTCACACAATGGCTCAGCTAGGTCATGTCACACTCTCTCAGGTAGGTCAGGTCAGAGACTGGCTCAGTTAGGTCAGGTCACACTCTCTCAGCTAGGTGAGGTCACAGACTGGCTCAGCTAGGTCAGGTCAGAGACTGGCTCAGCTAGGTCAGGTCAGAGACTGGCTCAGCTATGGTCACGACACACTCTCTCAGGTAGGTCAGGTCAGAGACTGGCTCAGGTAGGTCAGGTCAGAGACTGGCTCAGGTAGGTCAGGTCAGAGACTGTCTCAGCTAGGTCAGGTCACAGACTGGCTCAGCTAGGTGAGGTCACAGACTGTCTCAGCTAGGTGAGGTCACACTGTCTCAGGTAGGTTAGGACACAGACTGGCTCAGCTAGGTCAGGTCACAGACTGGCTCAGCTAGGTCAGGTCACACTCTTTCATATTGGTCAGGACACAGACTGGTTCAGCTTAGGTCAGGTCAGTCAAAGACTGGCTGGTCAGAGTTAGGTGCAGGTCAGGTCACAGACATGCTCAGGTAGGTCAAGTCAAAGACTGGTTCAGCTAGGTCAAGTCAAAGACTGCCTCAGCTAGGTCAGGTCAAAGACTGGCTCAGCCTTTGAACCGGTTGAGGCATCAATGGAGGAGAACCGACCAGAGGAATCTGAAATTCGTGGAAAGAGTTGACTGAAGGAAGCGGTCTTCCAGTATCGTCCAGTTGAGTGCATAATCTCCAAGCCTTCCGCCGACTGGTGAGTCTACCACTGGCACAACTGGAGGCGGAAGTTCCCAGTCATGCAGCAATGTCACAGAGTCACTACTTCGAAGATCCCAACACATAGGGCTGTACGGTCCTGGCAATGCCACGAGAGCTGGCGAAATAGTGTTGCTGTCATCTGGGACGTCCATGAGAGAAAGATCGTCCCCCCAAAGGGACCTGAAGATGTGGAGCGTAAATTCGGATTGCTCGCAACAGATTGTTGCAACGATTCCTCTACCTGTATACTAGTGGTGGTCCGATTAATTGAAATAATCGAAGATTGGTCTGATGACTAAATGACCAAGCAATCAATCATAATTTCTTATAATTGAACACAAACAGTTCTGGAACACTTGTTCTACATCAACAATATTTTCACATGGTTGGTTTTGTCTGTTACATTTCGTCAAAGCACTACAAGCTCGTTTCAAGTCATGATTGAATTTATCTTAAAGATTCCAAGAAATTTATGTTCCTAACATACTAGTCATCCTTTAAAGATGTGGAATTTGGCCAAAACCCCCAAAGAACTACAGTGAAGCCTTGTTAATGTTAATGGTCCAGACTATTTGAATGGTCGGACTACTGAATCAAGACCCAAGTTCTCAAAAGTTAACAAGAGTTCATCTTGTCATCTCCATGACACCGAGTGTTTATTTTTGCGCCATTTAAGTAAAACATCGCCGGAGGTGTTCAAAACGTTCGCACCGACTTTCAGCCGACCGGACTGTGAAGCAATTTACTGTTTATTTTATTGATTGGTGACAGCTACTTACCGTCCGGTTCCGGAAACCAAATTTCCGGTTATCGAGGCAAATTATATAGGCATAGATTGGTAACAAGCTGAAATCGTCCGGGAGGCGAGACATCCGGAATATCGGGGTCCACACTAACGAGGCTTCACTGTACATATTTTGTCCTTATTTTTATGTGCATTAACAAATTTCATAAATGACGCTAACCACTTGTTTGATGATCGACCAGTAGTAATGAACCAATCATCAGTTATGAGATTTTAACCAATTCCCAACACTACTGCATAATGCTCGAAACTTCAGGAGTTGAACTCTGAAGTTGTTTATCTTGCACAGACTTTATAGAGCAATCTCTGGTGGCCCCATTAAAGAGTGTGCATCCAGACCAGGTTAATAAACAGGTCCGTTTTAGACCCATCCTCCAACCACGGATAGATTCAGTGGTACCCTACACCTGACAGCCCAGGTAGGAGAAAAGTGCTCAAACCTAATACTTGATCCAGTACTGTCAGGAACTGCTCATGCATCAGAACCATGGCAAATCCAAGTGACACAACTCCCTATTTTCTACTAGAAGCAAGTGTAATCATGTTGTTTGAGTCCCTAACAAAGCAAGGTCATCATCAATTGAGGATACATGGTGATGGGCGGGAAAATGCCCTGGTCACATGTCGAAGAGGAAGGCAGATCTGACGGACACCTACTCCTGGGTAAGTTCTGTTATCCGCAATCCACGTCAGCAGTTGGGGTGTTATTTACTGCATCTGAGGTAGATGAGACAGAAGGATTAGAAGGCATGGCAGAAGTGAGTGCTTCATCCAATGAAGGACTGGACGATGGTTCATGCAAACCCAGAGGAGTAGCAGTCAGCAGGGAGGATCCGACCTAAGGCAGAGGCTACTGCTCAAACAATTGAGTCAAAGTTGAAAGGCTGGGAACCAGCACTGTCTCTAGAAGGATCCCAAGAAACCAGAATAATCGGACGGGAGGATGTAGACTAAACAGTCACAGGAGCTGAACCGGCAAAGTAGATGACGTTGTAGATGGGAGTGATGTCACACCTGGCCGGAGAGGGACTGTCACCTTGAAGTGAAACAGCCACAAGTCTGAAGTGCTGGAGTTAGAGGGATCGCCATAAACAAGCTCGCACTACAAAAGTGACTGTAGACATGTTAATTTGCTGAGCCAGGAAAGAGAGATACACTGCCAGTAGGTGCTGACATTGCCGTGTTTAGAAAGTGTCACTTAAACTGGGACTGTCATCGATGTATGAAGCACTGTGATCAGCTGTCTCAACACTGTATCTGGGGCCTGAAGCGGCTTAAACTCGCTGAAGACCCGCATGAAGATCCGGGTAGAAGGGTCTTCAGCAACCCATGTAAGCTTGCCATAAAAAGGCAACTATCTTGTCGTCAGAGGCACTAACAGGACGGTCGGTTTCGCTGACTTGTTGACACATGGCCGGGTTCCCAATCGCGCAGATCGATGCTCATGCTGTTGATCACTGGATTGTTCGGTCAGACTCGATTATTTACAGACCGCCGAATAGCTGGATATATTGCTGAGTCGTAAAACTAAACTCACTCACTCACCACTTAAACTCGCTGAATGGTGATACAACATCAAGAAATCACCACGTCCGTGATGGTGATGACGGCGGCTGTTCAGAGGGCCTCTAACGGTCCCTGTCTGCCACTCATCTTGTGCCCACTCTACGATAAGCGGTGAATGATTCATCATCTAATCTGCCAAAATATGAGCAATGGCTAGACCATTCAGACCAGTCATACAATCAACACACAGTGTGTGAGGATCAGCAGCAGAGAAATTACTTCTGCATAGTCACAGTGTTTTCTTCCTGAAAGATTGGTTACTTTATCTCATGATGAAACATAAGAGACTACTGCAGACAGAGCATAACACACGTCCACCTCTGTAGGCAACAAGAAAGAGAATGACAGTAGTGGGACGCCACGCGGACCATCTGAGTGCTTTAGCTTCACAAAGATGATTGACAGGTCCAGCTATAGGAGCAGGGAGCAATCGGGTGGGAGAGAGGCCAGAAGATTTGATTCAACTTAGCCTTACAGCACATATCCACGCTTAGTGTTGGGAATTGGTTGAAATACACAATCGATGATTGCTTCATTACCAACTAACAATCATCGAGAAAAATTTGTTAGCGTCATTTTTCAGATTTTCCTATCCAGGTTGTTATTGCAGATATGTATAACATGATGCAACTTGCTACTTTAAAGTGATGACTTATATATCATGAACATAAACTGCCTGCAGTCTTCAAGAAATATTCAGTCATGGCTTTTCAGTTAGTGAAGTGAGTTTTCTATTAATTAAACACGTTATCAGGCACTGACAACTTTAAAGAAATGTTCCATTGTCAAGTATTTCAAAGACTAAAACAATAGTTCAAAAATCGTTTATGTTCAATTATGAGAAAATGTGATCGATTGCTTGGTCATTTGGTCGCTGCGACCAATCTTTGAGTATTTCACTTAATCGGAACACCACTAATCCAGGCCATAGTCGAAGTGAGAGAGAGTAGTGCATACCGTGAGATAGGATAAGTTTAAAAATTATTCATTTTCTAAATCTATACACAATCATACAACATGGTTCCAACAGTACAACAGTATAACCCCAAACTAGAATATCTCCTACATTTTCAAAAAGTGTATGATGCCCAGCTGTGAATATATCCGACGTTTGTTAAGGTAGGACACCCCGTCTTAGGGGATGATGAATGGTTCCTGGAGGACTAGTGTCAGAAACTGCTTGGCTACATGGGAACGTTTATTGCGATACAGTCCGTCATCGGTATCTCCTGGAAACTTGACAGGATTTGGGTTAATCATATTCCTGGAACCACACATTCTGGATAGGTGTAGTTGAATAGGTGACAAAGAATTTAAACTTTCATAGTGTTTAATTCTGATGCAACAATAAGAAATATTTTACAAGAAGAACCTTCTCCAAGAGTGATCACTATGTTCAGCAACAGCAATATTCACCACCAGAAATTAGGAAGCAACAGTGAGTGTGTGTTTAGTGTTAGGCCGCTTATAGCAATATTCCAGCAATATCACAGTGAGGTACACCAGTAATGGGCTTAACACTTTGTGCCCATGTAGGGAATCGAACCCGGGTCTTCAGTGTGACAAGCGGATGCTTTAATCACAAGGCTACCCCACCTCCCAGGGCAGCAACAGCAATATTCACCACCAGCAATTCCCATGTTGAGGAAGTCAGCAGCAGCAATATTCACCACCAGCATGTTGGGGAAGTCAGCAACACCATCAGCAACCACTATGTTCACAAACTCATCAAAGCAATATTTCCCTCAGCAATCACTATGTTCATAAATGCAGCGCCAGCTTCAGCTACAGCACAGACAAAACAATACAGACAAAGCTGTCACAGACAGGAATGTTTCCTTGTGGGGATCACAAAGTCTTTCAAGAACTGACGATGATATGACGTAAAGACAATATCATGCTTTAGAACTATATTACATAAATCTGAATCTGTATGCTGAAGTGGATAAAAAGATGGATCATGTCATTGTTGGTACCCAGCCTGTGCTGTCTTGTTTCAATTACAAAAATATAAACGCCTGACCCATCTGCCATTACTGCCAGACTTAGACTCAAGGTCAAGGTCATGTGTGGGCCCTAGTTCATTGACACTTCCAAATAAGAAACAAGTATAAAACCGTTCCAAATATCTATACAAAGTTATGTACAAATAAATTATCATAATATTGTATACTAGCATAAGATGCAGCTCCAGGCTTCAAACCACAGACATCTTCAAAGGCAAGCATGACCTGGTCACACATCTTCAAATGGAAGCATGACCTAGTCACACATCATCAGAGGCCAGCATGATCTAGTCGCACATCTTCAAAGGCCAGCATGATCTAGTCACTCATCTTCAAAGGCCAGCATTACCTAGTAACACATCTACCACCTCAGCAGCTCTGGCCACACATCTTCCACAACGAACGACCTTGACCACACACCACCTTGAAGTTCGTCTTAATCACTTTGCAGGACATTTTTCTCAGGATGAGCCACTGATGTTCCACAGACAGTTTGACCCTACTCAATCTCTAAATACCAACAATTTTGTATTTACTTGTATCACTTGATCAACAAACAAAATGGTAAAATTTGTCAGGTAGGGAATAGAGTCTGCACATAATCAGCTGACAATGCTTCATGTCGATCTAGGTGCTCTGCTGCCGACAACCACGGCATATGCCTGAATGTAGCTCCTGCAGAATGGGCAGCTCCGGTCCAAGTCAGTGATGATCTTGTTCACACAGTCTATACACACGTTGGTGTGTGAGCAGGGAGATAACTCTATATTGCCCTCATTTTCGAAACAAACAGCGCACTCATTGCTGATGTCTTGGTCCCTTCCACCCTGGGCGTCAGACATGTTTGCTCTCTTCCCATATTGACTTTCACCATCCGTGTCATCAGGGTGGCGACGGCGACGACACGTCATCCGAGCTCGGCCGGTCTGGTTGTTACCTGAAGAGAAGGAGAATATTATGGCCAGTAAACCACTGGACTACTCCATTTGTTCGAGGGCATGGAGCCTGTAACCCATTGAGCAACTCACGGGGATGGGGCAATCCCTCTAACCACAACAATCTCTCCACACAACAATCCCTCTAACCACAACAATCTCTCCACACAACAATCCCTCTAACCACAACAATCTCTCCACACAACAATCCCTCTAACCACAACAATCTCTCCACACAACAATCCCTCTAACCACAACAATCTCTCCGCACAACAATCCCTCTAGCCACAACAATCTCTGCACACAACAATCCCTCTAACCACAACAATCTCTCCATACAACAATCTCTCTAACCAAAACAATCTCTCCACATAACAACAATCTTTCTAATCATTACAATCCCTGTTACCATGACAGAACAATTACTCTGGGGTTGTCCAAAGAAGTACGGATCCTTGGGGTCCAAGGTAAAATGTTGTGATGGTAGTGTTGTTTAAAGTGATTTAAACTATGGATAGTCAGACATTGTGTCACTGTTTCAACTCTCATTGTTACAACCTCTCTCACCATTAAGGTCACTCTAACCATTACAATCACTTCCCATGGTTACAATCACTTTTCATCACAATCACTCTCAGTGTCACAATCGCTCACAGTGTCAGTCACTCACAGTGTCACAATAACTCTACATCACAATCCCTGACAGGGTCACAATCACTGACATTGTCACAATAACTCTCCATCACAATCACTCTCAGTGTCACAATTACTGACAGTGTCACAATAACTCTCCATCACAATCCCTGACGGTCACAATAACTCTCCATCACAATCCCTGACAGTGTCACAATAACTCTCCATCACAATCACTCTATCATAATCACTCTCAGTGTCACAATAACTCTCCACCACAATCACTGACAGTGTCACAATAACTCTCCACCACAATCACTGACATTGTCACAATCACTCTCCATCACAATCACTCTCTATCATAATCACTCTCAGTGTCACAATAACTCTCCACCACAATCACTGACAGTGTCACAATAACTCTCCACCACAATCACTGACAGTGTCACAATAACTCTCCACGACAATCACTGACAGTGTCACAATAACTCTCCACCACAATCACTGACAGTGTCACAATAACTCTCCACCACAATCACTGACAGCGTCACAATAACTCTCCACCACAATCACTGACAGTGTCACAATAACTCTCCACCACAATCACTCACAGTGTCACAATAACTCTCCACCACAATCACTCTCAGTGTAACAATGACTCCATCACAATCACTGACAGTGTCACAATAACTCTCCACCACAATCACTGACAGTGTCACAATAACTCTCCACCACAATCACTCACAGTGTCACAATAACTCTCCACCACAATCACTGACAGCGTCACAATAACTCTCCACCACAATCACTGACAGTGTCACAATAACTCTCCACCACAATCACTGACAGTGTCACAATCACTCTCCATCACAATCACTCTCTATCATAATCACTCTCAGTGTCACAATAACTCTCCACCACAATCACTGACAGTGTCACAATAACTCTCCACCACAATCACTGACAGTGTCACAATAACTCTCCACGACAATCACTGACAGTGTCACAATAACTCTCCACCACAATCACTGACAGTGTCACAATAACTCTCCACCACAATCACTGACAGCGTCACAATAACTCTCCACCACAATCACTGACAGTGTCACAATAACTCTCCACCACAATCACTCACAGTGTCACCATCATTCTCCATCACAATCACTCTCAGTGTAACAATCAATCACAGTGTCACAATCACTCTCAGTGTCACAATAACTCTCCAATACATTCATTCTCCATCACAATCACTCTCAGTGTCGACATCACAATCGCCAATAATGTTACATCACTGGTACGATATTACAATCACCTTGACAAGCTCTCACCTGATTGATATCCTGAGTCAGGCTGTGGACGCCAGTCCCCCCTTGTCTCAGCAAACCCATCTCCAATTGCTCCACACTGCTGCAAACTGCGGCGAATGAAGTAGATGGCAGCTGCCAAGGTCACCACCAGGGAACTGCTGTTACCAAAGTTCCCAGCATCCTCAACCGCACACCAAGTGCTCTTTATTTTATCGCCAACACAGTAAAATGTCACACGAGAACTCTTGAACATAACACACATCATAAACACTGATATCTGACTACAGTGGAAACCTAATGAGTAAAATTTCAAGGGACTCCCCAAAATTGTTTACTTATCAGGTATTTTACTTATCCAAACTTATAAAAACCTGCAAATGACAACCATATGCATGTATATGTATGCATATGTAACAATGAACAACTTATCAGGGCTGGCCTCCAGTTGTCAGTGTATTGTCAACTGCTTGACGCCAGCCAGCTGTAAGTAGGATGTTTGTTTGACTGGAGACTGACACGACTGCCCCTCATGTCGGATTATGTGGTGATCGCTAATTTAGTTATCCAGTCTCTTTTGTTAAGTAATTTACTTCCATGGACGGTGAGAAGACGTTTAGTTAAGCGGTATAGTTTACTTATCCGAGTTTAGTTAACCAGACTCTAATAGTGATAATTAATGAAGAAAGTTGCTGGGACCAAAGAAAAGTGTTTACTTATCAGGTCTGTTTAGTTAAGCGGTCTTTACTTAGGCGGTTTCTACTGTATTATATAGACAATTAACACTGGAAAGTAGAGCACAACTACAGTATGACCATAAAGTAGTGACATTATCTAAACAAAATTAAACCCTACCAAGCTACCCAATACTTCTACCCCCAACATATTTTCTGGTAAATTTCTCAAATTCAAAATTCACATAAACATTGAAATGTTCACCCCTTCAGGTTGGTCTCTCTTTCATCGTTCACCCCTCTTCGATCTAACACTAAACATGGTAAATGGCCTGGCGGCCTGTGTGCGAAAACACATGTTGGACAGTGCAAGTAAAATCTCGAAATCATCATCAACTATTATGTAATGGTCTCATCCTTCATGGTGCTACAGGTTTGAATTGGTGCACCAACCCAACAGACACCAAGACATAATTAAAACACAATTATCAACTTATATGTAATGGTCTCATATAATATACATTGCTAATGTTTGAATTGGTGCTACGAAAAATATAGAATCCCAACAGATTATAGACAGTGCGAAATCATCATCAACTAATATGTAATGGTCTCATCTAAGAAACGATGCTAATGTTTGAATTGCTGCTCAGTCAGATTACCATCATGTTCAGACACCAAGACAGTATCAGAATCATTATCAACTAATATGTAATGGTCTCATCCTTAACGATGCTAATGTTTGAATTGGTGCTCAGGGGTACCATCCCAACAGACACCAACACTGTGAGAGTCAGCAGATAGTGCTTCTTGAATATATCTCTTTGCTGAGTACAGACTTCAGAGGCCCAGGTAAGTTGCGTATCCGGGTAAAATACGCATAGAATTACGCACTGAAAAATAATTGTTGCATACCAATTACGCATGTTAGATACGCACAGAGTTTAAAACAAATGCAAACGGAATATATTTATAAAAATCGCTTGCATAATGAAAAAGGCATCGATTGCTATCAAGTTGTACAGTTAGTATAGGACAAGTGTTGTACTGTCAGTAAAGGTTGAGTGATTTTTTATGCAATAATTTCCATTATATTTAAGTTGGTTTGATTAGGTATGACACAAGGCAGAACATACCTGCTTAGTAAACTTACTCAATGACATAATACTTAGGTGAGTAAAGTGACTGAAATACGCACATATTTGAAAGCAGTGGGTAACGGGAAATGAAATACCTACTCAACATTCATAATACCCACTCCAAAAAAATAGTGGGTACAGTACCCACATGAGCTACAATCTTATCTGGAGCTCTGCAGACTTGCTCTCAACTTCCGAAGAACATGCTTCAGCTGATTAGCACTAGTGTTGGGAACTGGTTAAAATCGCATAATTGATGATTGGTTCATTACAACCGATCAATCATCAAAAATAATTGGTAAGCGTCATTTATGAAATTTGTTAATGCACATAAAAAAAGGAAAAAAACATGTAGTTATTTTGGGACTTTTTGGCAAAATTTCACATCTTTAAAGGATGACTAGTATGTTAGGAACATAAATTTCTTGGAGCCTTTAAGATAAATTCCAGCATGACTTTACAAGAATTTGTAGTGCTTACAAAATGTAACAGACAAATTCAACCATGTGAAAAATATTGTTAATGAAAACAAGTGTCAGTCTGACTTCTCCTCCATAGTGCCTGTCGGACTCTGTGTGAACTGTTCACACTGCCTCACATAGTTCAGTCCCTTCTGCATTCCGCGACTAATTTTTAAGAATTCCACAGCAAATATAACTATATTCTGCATCCCATTTTTCAAAATTCTGCAAAAATATCTGCAGTTAAAAAATTGAAAATAAATTGAAAATAATGCAATTTCAAACTTCAAACCTTTTGGTCACCTGACCGACCATGCCTTGTCACTCTTTCCGTATGAATGGCCGACACCCGGATTTACAGGGAAATCCAGAGTGCCATAAGAGGGGAGGTTGGGAGGGCTGACCTCATGAGTCAGGATAAGGAAAAATAAGGATATGTGCCGTATAGGGACCCAGGTGCTCTCACAACCATCCTCAAGGCATGGTAGGTCAGGTGACCAAAAGGGCGCCAAAGGGGCAAGGGAGGAAACTCCTGGGTGAGTAGTGATTTTACGTCCACTTTTTAGAAGGGAACTTAAAGGGATTTCAAGTGTTCCACTATCATTCGAAAGGAGAAGGAGACAAGCATTTAGCATGAGTCAGGATAAGGAAAAATTATTACCTAAGGAATAAATCATCTTTATTCGTGAATATTTTGAAAATATCATTATAACAAAATGTTGCAGTTCGTTTTTGTGAAACCAATCATATTTTGGACATTTACCCTGACTTTTCGTTTCGGTTGATAGTCAATCTTGATTCAACTTTCAAAATATGTAAATTCCGGGGCACAAATATGGCAAATTCAGCAGGTATTCTGCATGAAAATGCATTTTCCGTGGACCAGATGATTTTCTGCATCAAAAGGTAATTTCTGTGATTTATTCTACAATCGCGAAATCGCGGAATCCAGGATGGACTGATAGTTGTACTGCGAGAATAAAAACACCCATTCTTCGTATGTCACTACGCCTCGTGTTGTTTGAAGAGTGACAGAGGCATTACACAATATATACAGTCTGAATACTTTATGGCATGCTACATACCATCCAGGATTTGCCCATAGCTTTCTAGAAGTTTCCAGGCAACACTAGATTACAAAAGGATCGAAACAAAGTAGTTACACATTCAGTGATGTCAATACAATGACAACTCTGTTTTAAAAAGATTACATTACCATATAGGGGTGGGTATTGCAGCAAATATTCATATTGCGCTATATTGCGATGTGAAAGCATGCATTGCGATATGTATTGCAATATATTGCATGAAATTTTTTTTAAACAAAACACTACTTATAATCGAGTTACTGCTTGATTTATAGAGCAAAAACACAAAAAAATCACTATGCTTGATTAAGCTTTAATAAGAACTTTTAATCATGATAAAATAAAAATTTGAATATATTTAATATTTGGCACAAATGAAACAAGGAAATATCCTAAGATTTCCGAGTGTTACGACGATTGCCGAATGCAAGTCAAAATACCGGTTTTCGATCAGTGTATCGCAATATGTATCGTTTTCATGTCTGAACCGGTAAATACCGGTAAACCGGTTATATTGCGCAGCCCTACTACCATACATACTGAGTCACTGACACCATGACAATCAAAACTCTTGAAAATTTAATGGAATTTCCTCAGTTTCCACGGGATGAATCTGTCAAAAGCACTGAGATTGGTAACACAAACCTTAACCCTCAACTAACCCCTGACTGTAACCATGGTAACGTAGAGCAGTCCTGAAAGAGACCAAACGCTGACCATTCTGAAGCACTGTTTGTAAACAATAGCCAATAAACGTCAAGTTAACTAGACCCTGTCAACATATTCCACAAGAAAAGTTTCTGCTCGAGTGACCACATCCTGGACAGGATTATCACGTCACCAGACTTTTCACTATTTATCCAAACACACTTGTGCTAATAAGAACAGACTAACCTAATATAAGAATTGAAGTGCACATTACATTTTGTTAAGCATAATTCAATAGATACATTACTACAACTGTGACAAGTGTGGAGCATGACAACATAGCACCACACATCAACAAGGCCATGTAACCACTTCTCTGTATGGGATTTCACGACAGAACAACCCGGAAAGATCTGGGTTAGAATTTATCTTCAGTAACCCATGCTTGTAGTAAGAAGCAACTAACGGAATCGGGTGGTCAGGCTCGCTGACTTGGTTGACACATGTCATCGTATCCCAATTGTGTAGATAGATGCTCATGCTGTTGACTCAATTATTTACAGACCGCCGCCATATAGCTGGAATATTACTGAGT
The DNA here is from genome assembly GCF_003918875.1 of Haliotis rubra. Classification (NCBI taxonomy): domain Eukaryota; kingdom Metazoa; phylum Mollusca; class Gastropoda; order Lepetellida; family Haliotidae; genus Haliotis; species Haliotis rubra. The sequence goes on from NW_025767540.1 coordinate 353,230, forward strand.
GCGGCGAAAACTAAACTCACTCACTCATGACAGAACATAAAAGGATAAACTAACAAATAGAAAGAGTCTTTCATGTTTTGTGTACAATGTGACAATGTGTTAAAGGTAATGATTGGCTTCATATGATCAATTTGATTATTTTTTATATTCTACTCAAGATTTTGATAAACACTGGCATCTAATTTAAGCAAGCTGGCTATGCGTATTTTGCAATTTATCAATGAGGAAAACACACAAGCTTTGTCTTCCATTTGCCCTCAATATAAATCATGACAGAAACCATTAGACCTCCTAATGACCTTGACACTGCTGCTTTCCCTGTGCCATGTACAGTATTCTTTCAAATCCTACATTCAACAGTTTGGTTGGCATTGTTGACATCTTGAGAGAAGGATGCATCAAAAGTTACATCAGTTTTCACACCTGTTGATGTCTTCAACAATACTTCAATACTATCGAGACGGTATGCATGAGCTCCTCATCTTTTCCTGCACTTGAGTCACATCCCCTGTTATTTGACACCTGCTTCTTGAGCCCATGAAATTGACCATGCACCTAATGATGTCATCATAATAGACACTTCAAGGCCCAGTGAGGACAACATATTGTTTGCTACTTGCTGCTGAAGTCCTTGAGTAAGCTATAAAAGGATAGATATTCAAAAAGTAATGACAACAAACCTCAAAACTTACATTTTCTCTAATGCACAATATAATTAGGGGATACAGTAACTGTACTGTGTTTGACGAATTGAGGATGTATACCGGTGGTTATATAGCCGCAAGTTTAAGTTATATCGGCGACGCGTAAGCGGAGTCGATATAACGTTACATTTGGGGCCATATAACCACTGGTATACGTCCCCAATTCGTCAAACACAGTACAGCTATCCCCATTTTAATTCAACTCGTTTTGCGCTGTTTTTTCGTGAAAGAAATTCATTATTTAAACCAGGTCAAAGTTCCTCTAGGTCAAAGGTTAATCATATCACTCCTTCAACTTTACACCATCGCCAGAAAAACTAGTTCCCTTTTCAAACTTCAACACATTTATTATGTGCACACTGACTAAATCTGACAATGATGAATAAATCATAGTGTTACAGCTAAAATGGACAGAATTATCTTGAAATCGGACTCTAATTATCAGAAATGAGCGGAACGCTGCAAATGATAATGGCCCGCTGATTCCTCAACTATGGGCCATTATCAGTTCTGTTGTCAAATGACGTCACAGCAGGTGACGTCACGCTCCATAATAACGTCATAAATCTTATTTCATGATCTCACAGTGTTGGGTCAACAGCCCGCTGTGAGTAATTTGTTTGAACTTAAAATTACATTTATGATACTGTTTTGCCTTTTTTAACGCAAATTCCATCCATTTTAGTGGGATAGGGGAGTTAACTGACCCAGGGCTTCTGCAAATGACAATGCCCTGTAAAACTGCTTTACCCCAATGGTGTAGGGATACATTCAAAGGTTTTGGTGAATCGGTTTTCAACTTGCGACCGCATAAGCTTATTATACGGTCAGAAATTTATAGCACTGACCAATCAGAACTCGTGTTACATACTAAGTTGAATTATATAATCAAACTGAAGCTGATAATTTTGCATCAGAAAACTTGTATGCACCAATAATGTAATGTTTTTTGTAAACTTTTGAGGGTAACAAAATGTTACCTGACTGTTGCCTAGAAGGGAGAGGCATTATCTGTATTAACTAATGAGACATGGTCACTTGATGACCCAAGTGATAAAAGAAATAAATGTTCTAAAAGTAAGGCTTAATTCGGTGTTTGCCCTAGGCATACAAACTTAGGAGTCATCATGACTCCCTGGTGTCATGAGAGGGAGACATGGACATGTTTTGGGGAGTCAACTTTAGTTTGTAACTTTCATCTTGAGACATTAAATGTGATTGATTAATAAGAACGCAAACAAGGTAAGGTAAGGCAGGTCAGGTTATTTAATCAGCAATGAACAGTTAACTGGCAAACATTTAGTTTTAGAAGTTTAGATTATCCATACTACCATTGCGTCAAGAATGAAGCAAGCTTCTAAATTCACTGCGTATTTGAGATAACTTGTGCAGGTTTCCTGCGTCATGCCAAACACTGTTAATTTAGTGTATTGGCATTGTTATTTGAAATGTTATCAGAAAAAATATTTTTTAGGAATTTGAAAACAGATTGCCCAAGGAAATATAGTGAAGTCAGCAATGTTAACAATTTCCTGCTTGTATACCATCATCAAAGCTACTAAGTTCAGTTAAAGGGAAACAACATTCCAAGTTTTAAACTACTGGCTCAAACACTCACATAGTTGATCATATCTTACTCATAGCCAAAAGATTTATCTACATTTCAAGTCTTAAACAGTTGACCCTATCATTTGACAGATTTATCTCAACAATAAAGGACATTTGTAAAATTGAACAATTCATAGCAATAAAAAATAACAGAAATAGCAACTTTGAGAAAAAATGGAGATAACTGCCTGAATTATCCTTTGAAGTGGTCATAAAATGATCAATCACAGTGTTGTCCGTAATCACTTTTATATAGTGTCATTGTAAATTATTTATAGTATAAATGAATAATTCTGCTAAAACATTTACGTATTCATTACTTATCCAAGACCTGTATAACATGACTGAAAGTACTGATTATTGAAATGTATATTTGCCACACTTTATGTCTGCCTAATGTACATGTATATGCATAAATGCATGAAATGTAATAAAAAAAAAGGAAAAAGTTTTAAACTACTGAAATATGGATCAGCCAGGGATTGGGAAAGGCAGGGGCCATTTTGCACATTAGAATAAAAAATGGCGCATTAAAATTTTAAAGTTTACTATTGATACAAGGGCAGTGGCCCATTCTAAATTCAGAAAATGGCTCATAATCCTGAAAATGGCCCATTGTCAAAGTTCTCTATCCCAATCCCTGGATCAGCCTTTCCTTTATGGAATAAAATTTGATCACTATAGACTATAATGTTGACTGGTTTGACTTGTGTTTGGCGTTATTCTCACTGCGACACTTATGTGACACCTATCAGGGTGGAAGAATATTAATCGATAAGGTTACGCAATAAGACTATTAAGAGCTACAGTCAAACTGACAAACTGTTGTTGATTAATGCTGACCAGAAATAAAAGGGTGATGCTGTCAGAAAATGGCATCACAATATACACAGCAAAAAACAACAGGTGTCTGGTGATCAAGCGGAATAATTAACATGTCACTGGCGATACAACTGTGTGTGTGTGTGTGTGCGTGTGCGTGTGTGGACTTGTTTCCCTTTAATTCTTTCCCTACACCCTTACAGCTTAAAGGGACATTTTGAAATATGGCAGGCTGCTATACACTAGTAGTAGTAGTCACTACTTCACATATATCCATGAAGCTAATGAACATTATGTAGTCTAGATCAAACCTAATCATTAGGCTAATGCAAGGTCGACAGCTCTCGGCATGTCACGCTTAACATCACAACGCGGCGGCAGAAAATGGCCGACATGTCGAGTGACCATGTTGAGAAACGGAAACAGACAACATGTAGCCATTCTCACTAGGGTCCTCAGTTCCTAATGGCAGTGTACGTCCAATCCACAGCCAGAACCGGTCGTGCACGCGTTTGGTGAACTCATTAACTGTATATGTAATATACGAATCATACACAAACTTGATTACCATTTCAGAGACCTTAATAGTCGAATATTATCTAAAACTCACTTCTTTTCATTTCATGATGTTTTGACTTTCAGGGATCAGCTATTTCCAAGATTCACCAAGCCGTTACTGAAGAACATTCAACAGTGTAGTCTGAATAGCTTTTATCTCCCCGCAGACTTGCATTATTATTTTTGGGATGTAGGTATAAACCTATTCTTTTCGCATGCCAGTATCAAATCGGTATCAACTTAATTTGTAGTTGTCAACCATAGAAAATCGTCTCTATTTCTATGTTGTCAACATATGCTCCCTCCGCCAAGCTCCTTACCAGCGCGTGACAACTTCGTCTATTCAGCCGTATGTGCAAATGCAGAGGAATAACATCGACGAAGTGAGGAGCTTGTGTAGGTTTCCGTAAAGGGACACAACTCGCGGATATAAACACAAGCACGTGTTACAGCATTACAACGAAAGAATATCACTAATATTTCATGATGGACAGCAGTATCACTTTGAATCTTTCTGGAACAAATATTCAAGTCGGCGAAGGCTCTCATATTAAATCAAAAATCACCGGAAATCGGGTAGGTAATGCTGATAATTCTAACATCAAGTCGACAACACATTTAAATATACGGTTTTGATTTTTAAACTTAGTTTTTCAAGGTTTGTCAGGACTAACCATGCTTTTCCAAATTCTGTCAAATGCTGTAGAAGTCACCAAAATGTCCACAATTCCATTATAGTGAAAAAAAACCCCAAAATGTCACACTTCCTCACCTCAAATACTAAACTGTATGTATAAATGTTATCAAACCACAAATACAGGTACAGTCTCGTCCATCAGTACATTGCTCCACAAAGGGAAAAACTGCTCATCTGGAATTTAATGAAGTCTTGTATATCATAAAACCAAGAAGCCAATGACAATCCCACCATATTAAGAAGCTAATGACTACCTCGCCATGTTAACAAAATAATGACTATCTCTCCATGTTAACAACCTTATGACAATCTCTCCAGGTTAACAAGCTAATGACAATCTATCCATGTCAACAAGCCAATTACAATCTGACCATGTTAACAAACTATTAACTAATGACAATCTCACCATGAAGGGGTGGAAAGAGAGATGACTGAATAGAAGGAATCTGAGCAAAACACATCTTCTTTCAATTCTGTTACCTTCGAGCAGAAACAGATACACTCCATTGAGTCATTGAGTGTTGTAACATATCCCCCCCCGGATTCCCCACAGAAACATACACATGATCCAAGGATGTCAAAACGTGGATGACCTCCCTTCACTTATATCAACACTAGCTCTAAATGTTGATGCTGATATCTCAGCTGTAAAAATAATGAATTGGAGTTAATATACATGCTTAATAAATCAACAAATATTAACATATGTTGGTATATTATGATCATCAACACGAAGATGGCTTCCAGTAAGTCTTCACTTTGAAAGGGAGAGCAGATAAACAAGAAAGATCATTACCATTTAATTCTATGATATATGCAACTTAATACACGACATTTACACTGAAAATATATTTACAGGAAAATAGAAATACATTGGAATTTCTGGCCAAGGTAATCTGTATAAACAGATTTTCATTAATTGTATGTATAATGCTCAGATTTATTTAAGTATTAAGTATCTGTTGAGAGGTAGACACTTAGAACTGTATATCCTGAGGTGAGGTGAGGTGAAATTGGGTTTAACGTCGTGCTTGAGAATATTTCGCTCATATGACGACGTGCATGCATGTGTATGTGTATGTGCGGCTGCTTGTACTAGCCCAGACTGAAGCTGGTTTTATAGTGCTACCTCATTGAGATACCATGCCGCAGTGAAGCATAAATACCCCACTCAGACACATTATACTGACTCCGAGCCGACCAGTCCTTGTTGTACCCATTAATGCCGAGAGCCAGGCAGGGACCAACAAGTACCATATTTTAACGTCTTATGGTATGACGCGGTCGGGAGTATATCACATATTTTAATTTTAAGATGATAACCATAAACCTATTAAAAAGTGTTCTGAACTGTATGACAATATATATGATATCAACGATTTATTGCAAATTCTTTTGAGAGAGTATATACATATATATACTTTAGTTGAACCATAATAAACAAAAAAGCTTAAAATTACTTTAAATAGCCTCATGTTTCACAAGGTATTTGAATCCAGAATTATTCTCCCTTACATCATAACACAAAATACAGAGTTTGTATACAGTTCCTCTGTGAGCGACACTGACAGCTTGCTTCAAATACGTTTGGTTATCTGCGCTGTCTTACTGAGAGAAAAAAATGAATGCATGATATAGAAAAATCTAAAGACTGCCATCAGGCGATAGAACTATTTTCTGTGTAATACAATATTATGAATGGTTTTCTATGAAAGAAAAGAGCAAACAAACCTCTCTTTTCAATGGCCCCCACTCTGCAATATCATCTGAAAGGACCAGTAAATGTTTTCCAGATGCCAGAACGTGTAAAACAAGGGCTTTCCTGTGAGGAAAACTGGAGCATTATTTAGTTTAGTTTTGCAGAGTTACATCCCTTGCAGAGCTACTTGGTACAAACTTGTTAATTCTAACATATTGCATAGAATTTCCTTCAGAAAGATTTGATTTACTTGTTGGTAGCAATGGTTATCCCTAAGTCTAATAAACCAAATAGGGATTAAATGGTTATTTTTTAATTGTGAAGTGGTTATGTAAACACAATGATATTAAAGGATGCTTGATCGGAAAGAGGATCCACACAAACAACACAACTATAGTACTGTCAGAAATAGAAAAAAACTGTATTTTCTCATTTATCTCTACAATTTATGTAGTTGATATGTGAAAGTGTGAAATATCTGTTAAACTAAGTTCGGCCTAACTACAGTCTCAGTGGTAGAGAGATAGGAAGCGGAGAAAAATGACTTTACTGAGGGGAAATTAGTGCAGAAATGAGCAATGCTTTTTTTTTGTAAGTCCCAAAAGACTCATTTGGAACAGACCATGGCTTTATGCAAATTAGTGTGCGACGATATTGTATTACAAAGGACACTTTTTAAATTCCCAGTTTGAAATTAGACATAGATTCATTATAAACGATATCTGACCTAAAAAATAATAACTTTTATGCCGAAACTATTAAGGATGTAGCTACCATGCAGTCTCACTGTCACTATGAAAACAAACAGATAGGAGGGGTCGGCTCAAAAGCAAAACCTGGGGTTGGGCTTGGGGATAGAGATATCAGCTAAGATAAGATAATCCTTTAGGGCAATTATACCATGTATACTGGGGAGGTACACGGCACGTCATAACAGTTTACAAATAATATCCAGTCCTGTTGATCTTCGGGTGGTCATGCCACCTATATACTACGATGCGTTTCTATGGTTTTCGGGTATCATACTCTCTTACATATCTCAACATAAACTTTATGAAAGAAAGACACGCAAGATGTTAATCAGTAGATGAGTCATAGTCAATACACATGAAAAAGCACAAAATATCTTTGAGATGACCCCTTGTGCCTGTAGGCAGCACGTGCATTTCATGCCAGGTGAGTCGACGGTCCGTCGTCATACCTGGCTGAGCGACCTAATTGCCATCTATAGTCTGATATATTTTTTGCAGCAGCTATTCATATTTTTTCTAAGTTTTGCCCGATTTTTCGAGTAAACATGCTTTTCTGGATATCATATTACGCATCCCACTGAACGCCCAGTTAGGCCGAAGTGGGTTATTTCGACATATGCTATTTGCAATTGTGTAAATTTTAGGGATACAGCGTAACAGCCTAAAAACAATTTTTTTTCTATTTCCGACAGTACTATAGTCCTAAGGCATAGAGATAGAACAGATCAGAGCTTTGGTGAGTATGGCTAGTTTGCTTCTGCAATGCTATACATCAAGTGGTTTTTCACATACTAAATATTTAGACCATTGCTTGATGTGTTTTTAGGTCAGACGAATAAAAGGCCGTCGGAAGCTGAAAAGTAAACAGAAGAAGGAATTTGCTGAGTCCAAAACTGAAGAGAAAGTAGATGCGGGGGACACCAGAGATGGAGGCATGGCGGGGTATGAGTCAGCTGATACAAGACAGGCGGTTGCTACACCACAGACAGGTGATGGGCATTCAAGAAAGAGGAAACAGAAAGGTGACAATGTCGGAAATACGACTAAGAAGACGAAGAGTGGACATGGCGGACAGGTGGTTTCATCTTTGTTCAGATACAATCCGGATATACCTAAAGTTGTCAGGTACGTTGATGTCTGCCTGACATATTTAATAGGGATGAAAGAGAAAACCGGTTAATCGTTATATTTCAATTTGAACTTCACAATACGATATATTGCTATACACTTTTGCAAACCGGTTCACCCGATCACGATCGGCAATTGGCGTGACCATGATCGATAATTTTGGTGATGTGAGTGAGTTTAGTTTTCACGCCGAACTCAGCAATATTCATTTCAAAGCTATGGTGGCGGTCTGTAGATAATTGAGTCTGGACCAGACAATCCAGTGATCAACAGCATGAGCATTGATCTGCGCAATTGGGAGCCGATGGCATGTGTCAACCAAGTCAGCGAGCCTGACCACCGATCTCGTTAATTAAGCCTCTTCGACAAGCATGGGTTACTGAGGTAACCTCCCAAAAGCCGGACAGCCCATTATCCCTACAGCTTATATCAACAAAGTGCATGGTCCAGTGCACTGCTAATCTCCTGCCTGTTACCTATTTCATACAATGGACCATTCCAAACACTTGGATTTCAAGAGAATGATTTTAATGAGCAATAAGGAAACTAAGATTTTGAGATAATGGTTTAAATGGAAAATCACAAAAATATTTTAATGAAAGTTCAATAATATTGAACTTGAGGTTTAATTAACTTCATTAAATATCATAATATCATAACATATGAAATGTTTTTATGTTTTATTTTTCTACATATTATCTGTCAACCTCAAGCAAATTGGTTTTACCATGTTCCATCCTCACAATCCCCATTTTGTTTCACTTTTTATCTTGGTAGTTTGCAAAATCTGCAATAAATGCATCACAAACTTCAGGAAACAAAATATGAAAGAAACACTTTTGGTGTTTGAGATAGGCAGAAATTCGCTAGAATCAAACTTAGACATTAAAGTGCATAAAATAATAAAAGCAATGGTCACACAAGTGTCAGCTCTCAACATATTGTAATAGTGGAGCGACTAAGATCAATTTTTCATAAGAATTGTGCATTTGATGATAAAAGCACCAAAATCGGTCATCATATAAAAGAACATATCTGAAATACTTTCTTGAAAACACATCTCACCCCAACACATTCCAAGCTGCATATGTGCAGCGGATGCACTTGACCAAGCCTGTCACTCTTCACACTCTCATATTAGTGTCAACAGGGTTAGAATCGTATCATGAAGGGCCAACATCAATCTACGATGATAAATACCAGCTAACTTGGATTGCGAACGGGTTACCCATAGCTTCCCCATCGAAGGATCGTCCACCTTCACCTTACCACCAACTGAATCAACTTTGCAAGTCATCAAGAACCAAAGCTACCAGAATGCAGGGTCTTCCCGGCTTGCTCAGATTGATACTATTATCAGACGAGTCCTCCTGGGCCTCACCATATCCAGATCCATCAACAAGGCGATGACATCACACTTCAAAGATCCACAGTCCGACAAAGAACGTATGCTTTTGTCCATGGTCATCCAGGAGAAGTACCAGGAGTCTATCTCCGACCAGATCTGCTCAGCATCGGCGGGACTCACCTTGCTTACGTAGAGACAAGGAAGTATTGGCCAAAGTGGGACCTTCTGGAAGACCCATTCATCACACAAATCTTAAGGAATAGATATACCATCCAGTGAATACGACGCCACTGCTCAACTCTATCTTCCGCAGATACATTACGCAGAAACCCTACAACCCAGTCTCACAGATGCGATAGAGTCACTTCTATCCAAAGAAGCAATAAACCTTAAGAGGAACTCGACCCAGGGTTCTGCTCCCCAATTTTCTTGGTCCCAAGAACAATTTATCAAAGTCCAGACTAATATGAAGATGTTCAACAATGATTACTTATTGAAGACAGAGAAGTTTGGAATTCTCTACCTTCTACAGCTGAAGCAGATGATAAGACAGAACAACTTTCTGGAAAGCATGGATTTAAGGGATGCATATCTGCATATGCCAATCCACCCAGGCTCCGGGAAGTATCTACGATTCCTGTTCAACCATCAAAAAACCAGTTGAGGGTTCTACAGTTTGGCAAGTTCATGGCCTGTGCTTATACACATGGGTAACCAAGCCTATCGTGAGCTTCCTTCACCCTTCCTTCAGGGTAATTTGATGCACCTTCTACCTAGACAATGGCATTAAATAACTTCAACAAGCCGTTAAACTCAAACGTCAGTTGAATTACACGCTACGATTGCTGCCCAACATCATCCCAATCACTCACGAAGAGGGGCAGACTGCAACTACGACCCATCCAGAGGTTTCTAGTCTGACTGCTGGTCCAGCAGGACTTCAGACCACAACTACCACATCACCTACCAGAGTATTTCCAATGGTGGACGATGAAATCAAAGGTCTGCGCAAGGACCTTCTGGGCGAGCTAAGCTTCAACCTGCATCTGTGAGTAGACGCATCTCTACAGGATTGGGGAGCACACCTCGACACAGATGTAACCTCAGGGCTGTGGTCTCCAGAAGAAAAGCTTCTTCACATCAATCACCGAGGTTACGCGGAGTTATCCTGCCATTAATAATAATAATAATAATAATAATAATAATGGCACTTATATTAAGCTATATCCACGCCATGAAGGTATGCTCAAAGCATTGCCTCAAAGCGATGGAAACAGAGGCAGTTGAGTTCTCCACAGTGGTATTAGTTATGTATCTTTTAGGTATAGTGCTTGAAGAGGGGATTTAAGACTGGATTTAAAAGTTTCAAGAGATGGAATCAACTTCAGTGATTCGGGTAGAGAGTTCCACAGAGTAGCGGCTGAGACAGAAAAAGGATCTGGAGCCGAAAGTTTTAAGCTTGGTGACAGGCACCGGAAGGAGCTGTTGTTGACTAGGTTATCCGAGTTCTTGAACCACTGGGCCCCTCGACAGCCAACTCATCCAGCTAGCAGGCAATCCTGTTCTAAAACTTCCAGATTGGTCAAACCTTCTCACTTATCCTCAAATGAAGCAGCAGCATCAAAATTCGAGTGTCTTCGATCTGCACGCATGGAGCAAATCAAGAAGAACTTGACCAGGCGCGGCTATTCCAGCAGAGCAGAAGTCTCCCGGTCTCTATGCAGATCTACCTGAAGCCTGTATGTTGATAAGTGGAAGAGTCTTGACCAATTTGCCAGAAGTAAGGGGATTCCAGCAGATATACAACCTCAGAACCTCAAAGAATCTCAAGACTGGGCTCTTAGCACCAATCAGCTCTGTCATCAACTTTGTGAAGGCTCCAAACTCACTCAGAATGTCAGAATTCCATTCTATAGACCTCAGCCTCACCAGATTTGATAAAGGTCTCAATACATCCGTGCATCTTGGCCTCCGTTTGGATTTTTTGACACAAATCAGCCAGACGGACAGTTTCTCATCCCACTATTATCTTCAATACTTGGCAATGAAGATAAGGAAGACTTATCACTGCGTCTGGTCAGAGTCCTACGCATCTATCTACGTAGAACGAGCACCAGACGTCAGAAGTTAAGTCGATTCTTCATCCCGCTCATGAGAGATGTCACAGCAGAAGTATCCAAAACAACTAGATATCCTTCTGGATGAGATCGGTGATACTTCGAGCACACAGAGATGTAGGCTTAGAACCTCCCTCAGCTTCAAACCCACACGAAGTAAAAGCACTGGCAACTGCTCCTTCCCTACCATCATGGAAGGATGCTTTGGGAATATTTTTCTGTTTATGTTCAATCACTTTTATTTGAGATTATTTGCAAAGAAAAATTCAATTCATGCCATCCCATCAACACATGTACAGCGTGCCAAACGGGCAGCTTACCAGGCAGGTCATGTGTGGGGTCAGTCATTCTTCCACGGCCTGAACTCCCATCTCCAAGTGAGTGATACAGAAGAAAAGTGGACAGCATGTTCCCTACTGGACGACACTACACCACAATCTTGTCAGGTTTTGGTATTGTGTCAGTACAAAGGGGTGTAACAACCGATGCAAGTGCAAACAGTCCTCACTTACATGCACTGGTGTGAGGCCAGTGTTCATAACATTGACTCAGCTATGTTTTCAAGATGTTTGACCAGTATTTTGGGTCAGTATTTGTTTAAAAAAGTAGTCCCATTATTGTACTGATGGCAGGCCCAAAGCTATAACGGGAACCAGAAAAGGCAAAATATTATTTATCTACTGTGCATGCGCAAATTAAATTATTTTGAGTGCCTCCACATCCTAAAATGTTCACTATGCATCAGTCTATAAATGTGCAAAGTTTCATGCTTTTATCATTAAATGCACATTTTATCTGCTTAGCCGCTCCACTAAAACAGTGCCAGCTTGAATATCTGGACTCAATGTTTTTGAAAGATTAAGATGGGGGTGTCCTTGAAAAACAGCCCCCATCTAAACATAAATCAAGCAATCGAAATCTTTGAATGTTGATTATGACGGGTAGTCATCCAATATTATACTAAAGATATTTTATATGATATTATCTGAGGGCATACCATTATCTAAGAGGTATCAAGCAACAGGTTATATTTCATTTTCTGAATTTTTTAAAAAGACATATTATATCCCAATGTGTTGTTATGACAAATATCTGGTTAACAACATTACTCACACATGTGAAATTTTGGATATGGCTTTTCTAATAATTTCTTCAAAATAAAATGGAATCTTTTCAAACATTGGACATTGAGAATATAGTTAGGCTGACTACATTTTGAACGCCCCTCGTATATACCACCCAAAATAATCTCAAATTATTTATCTCAGTCTACTATCTACAACTGACATTATTACGATTTGCAAAATCTGTCTACTTACAATGTACACCAGGAAGCTAAAAAAACCCCAGTTCAACATTTAATTCATCTCAATTATGTAAAATGAATTATTAAAACGCTACCAACAACAGCATCTGTATACTCTGTGCAGTTTAATCACACACTGTATACCCCACCCTGTAATCTCTCCTTTGGGTCAGTTCATTACCAGACAGGTAAATGCAGCGTGTTGTTTTTACTAATTGTAGGGGTACTGGGCTGTAGGGGTTATGGGCTGTAGGGGTTTTGGGAGACAACCGTTACTGAAGGCCAATATTCTAACCCGGACCTTCACAGGTCTTTCGTGATGTAGTCAAAAATACTAATAACATTTGCATTTCCTTCATATTATTATACATTAATAGTTTTGATAAAGTTATTGGTCATATAATTGCATTTGCGTGACTCTTAAACCATATAAATAAAAAAATAGAATTGGTTCCGGTGCTATTTGTTGGGATAAACAAACCAAAATAGGGGACGCCGCTTTTCCTCGGGTTCCAAACTTTAAAGCGAAGTCTTCAATTTAGAAACATTTTCAATTGATAGGATAAATGGTATAAGCATCTATACCAAAACGTCGCAATAGAACAATAAAGAAGTTGATCATCCATAAACATTTGTCATTCCTATTGCTTACAACTTCTAGAATGCCTCGCAAACAGTTCATTTTCAATTGATCTCTTATACAATCACATCTGAGTCCTGACAGTGGCCAGTGGCATTGTTTCAAAAGAAAGAAACAGTAATTTCATTATCTTAAACCATGTGGTACACTGTCACATTATATTGCAATAAATATTGCAATACGCAAAAACACATTTAGTATGACCAGAAATTATTGAGAATTTTAGGAATATGTTTAATTGGATTTCTAGTATAAACAACCTTGACCAGCTATCAAGTGCTTGGTTTCATTCAAGAGAGACAACTCTGTTAATCCTTTTTCATTAGTTTGTGAAGAGTTATCCCCCTTTGTTTACTTGCTAGCAGACGACATTTTCAGTGATCCTCATTATGGATGATTTAGAGAAGAGGAAGTTGATTTTAGAGTATTATGACAAGGACATCAGATCAGCTAAAGTGATTTCAAGTAGAACAGGCATCCCTTTGTACACTGTTCATCGTGTTTTGAAAATTATTGCAAATGGATATGGCACTGAGCACCAGGGAGGTGCAGGTAGGCCCAGAAAATTGACTGTCAGTGACAGGTGGCGGCTTGGTATTCTTGTTTCTAAAAACAAACAAAGGAGTTTACAAAACTTGAGGCTGGATATGATTGATAGAGGAATTGTGGCTGTCTGTAAGGAGACAATTAGAACTGAGCTGAATGCAATGGGTTGGCAGAAAAGTCGAGGAATTCCATCAACAATCATGAAACCTGAACAAAAGGAGTGAAGGTTGAACTGGTGCTTACAGCATAGAAAATTTAACTGGGACAATGTGATTTTCTCAGATGAAAGTTCTGTGTGGCTGTTTCCTAATACACTGAAATTCTGGACCAAACAAACCGATAAACCTTTGTATCAGCGCCCAAAGTACAGTCCGAAATTTAATGTGTGGGGTGGCAACGCCCCTCTGTGTATTTGAAGGGAATATGAACAGTGAGTGGTACACAGATATTCTCGAGGGACGTTTACTTCCATCTGCTCACGTGTACCATGGAAAGGTTTTGATTTTCTAGCAGGACAACGACCCAAAACATCGTTCAAAGCATTCACAGGCCTGGTTTCGGACCCAAAATATGACATTATTAGATTGGCCAAGCTATAGCCCTGACCTAAATCCAATAGAAAATATTTGGGGACTTATGAAGGAAAGTGTCAAAAAGAAAAATCTGACAAATATTGCTGAAATGAAAGAAATGGTGGTCCGATATTGGGACAGCATGGACAACAAAATTTCTAACTTCTTTGATCAGTTGTATGCCCCGCCGCATTGAAGCCTGCATTGCTGCCCATGGTGACTTGACAAAATACTAACTGTTCACCTGTCTTTGAATCTGGAGTTATGTTCTGCTAATATTCACATTTAATACGTGAGTAATGAGTGAATTTTTTTTTAACATTTACATCTTTAAATTCTCAATAATTTCTGGTTGTACTGTATCACAATATATCACAATACGAAAATTTTGGCAATACCCAACCCTAACATTTACAGGTAGTGTTGGAATAAGTGAAGGAAAGGCATCCACATTTTGACATTCTTGGATCATGTGTATGTTTCTGTGGAGGAATTCGGGAATATGTTACAACACTCAGTGTCTCAATGGAGTGTTTCTGTTTCAGCTCGAAAGTAACAGAATTGAAAGAAGATGTGTTTTCATCAGATTCCTTCAGTCATCTCTCTCTCCACCCCTTCATGGTGAGATTGTCATTAGCTTGTTAACATGGTGGGATTGTAAATGGCTTGTTAACATGGCGAGATTGTCATTATCTTGTTAACATGGTGAGATTGTCATTGGTTTGTTAACATGGCGAGATTGTCATTAACTAGTTAACATGGTGGGATTGTAAATGGTTTGTTAACGTGCAGAGGTTGAAATACTGATGTCGACATGGTGAGATTGTCCTTATGATGTTGATATGGTGAGATTGCCATTATGATGTCTTCATGGTGAGATAATGCTGATGTCACAATGGTGAGATTGTAATGGTGAGGTTGAAATACTGATGTCGACATGGTAAGATTGCCCTTAAGATGTTGATACAGTTTGATTGTCATGATGTCATCATGATAAGATTGTCATTAGGATGGCAGCATGGTGAGATAATGCTGATGTTGACATGGTGAGGTTAAAATACTGAAGTCGTCATGGTGAGGTAATGCTGATGTTGGCATGGTGAGATTGTCATTATGATGTCGATATGGTGAGATTGTCATTACGATGCAGCATGGTGAGATTGTCATTAGGATGCCAGCGGTGAAGCTGTAATGCTGATGTCAGCACGGTGAGATTGCCATCAACATTAGATTGTCATGTTCATGTGAACATACTGAGGTTGTAATGCTGATGTCGACATGGTGAGATTGTCATTAGGATGTCGATATGGTGAGATTGTAATTAGGATGGCAGCATGCTAGGGTTGTAATACTGATGTCGATTATGATGTTGACATGGTGAGATTGTAATGTTGATGTCAACATGGTGATATAATGCTGATGTCAACATGGTAAGATTGTCATTATTGCTTTTACATGATGAGATTGTCATGTCAACAGGTAAATGCATTGGAAGAAAGGCTGCAGCTGACACAGATGACAGCTGTACAGCAGCGAGCCATCCCCACAATCCTTCAGGGTCAGGACGCCCTCATCAAGTCACAGACTGGCTCAGGTAGGTCAGGTCACAGACTGGCTCAGGTAGGTCAGGTCACACACTGGCTCAGGTAGGTCAGGTCACAGACTGGCTCAGGTAGGTCAGGTCACACACTGGCTCAGGTAGGTCAGGTCACAGACTGGCTCAGGTAGGTCAGGTCACACACTGGCTCAGCTAGGTCAGGTCACAGACTGGCTCAGCTAGGTCAGGTCACACACTGGCTCAGCTAGGTCAGGTCAGAGACTGGCTCAGGTAGGTCAGGTCACAGACTGGCTCAGGTAGGTCAGGTCACAGACTGGCTCAGGTAGGTCAGGTCACAGACATGCTCAGCTAGGTCAGGTCACACACTGGCTCAGGTAGGTCAGGTCAGAGACTGGCTCAGCTAGGCTCAGTCACACTGGTCTCAGGTAGGTCAGGTCAGGACTGGCTCAGGTAGGTCAGGTCACACACTGGCTCAGGTAGGTCAGGTCACAGAGACTGGCTCAGGTAGGTCAGGTCAGAGACTGGCTCAGCTAGGTCAGGTCACAGACAGGCTCAGGTAGGTCAAGTCAAAGACTAGCTCAGCTAGGTCAGGTCATAGATTGGCTCAGCTAGGTCAGGTCACTACTGGCTCAGGTAGGTAGTTGTAATTCACTATGGAAGTGTATGCTACTATTTCATGTGTATGCTGTTGGGGTAATATGTCATTTCAGATGTATTTTGTGGTTTATAATGAACTAGGTAAATGAATGCTGAGAAGATTATCCACTATTTAAATGTATGCTGCAGTGTAATTATCAGTGTAAGGAATGCACGGTTGTTTCAGGAAAGACCCTGGCGTTCGCCGTGCCTATAGTACAGAAACTGCAGGCCTTGGAACCTCCTATAACCCGGGCTGATGGGCCGTACGCTATTGTCGTAGTACCCACGAGAGAGGTAGGTAGTAGCATACAAAATGTTCAATACAGAGGGATGACACACAGACAGACTGGTAGTCCAGCAAACGCATTGCTTCCACAAGGTAGCGATGGATTGACTGATATAGACCAATCGTCTTAGCAATCATGATGGATATGGCCAAAGTAGGATTGCAGATTGAACCCCAAACAAAACTATATTCTGTACAACACAGAGAAACCAGATAGGTACTATCACAGCAATGTTTCATCAGATGCCATACACTTGACATGAGTCATGACTTCTGTGCAGTGTTTGACATGTCCTCTCTCCATTTCAGCTGGCCCAGCAGTGCCTGCAGGTGTTTACAGAGCTTGTCAAGGTAACACTGACTAGAACCCAAACTCTCACACTGTGAGCCCTGGCCCTCGATAGTATACCCATTATGGCTTGTGGTTCCTCCGTAAAGACAGCACGGTGCAAGTTGGGCTTGTAGTATCTCAGCAAGGACTATAGTTCATGTTTATAAGTAATTGTGAGTAGTGACTCACTAAACAGTGTAATATGCAAGGTACATCTTGTAGTGACAATCTTTTGTCGATCATTTGCAGCCGTTTATCCGAATTGTTCCAGGCCTTGTGATTGGAGGTGAGAAGAGGAAGGCAGAGAAATCCAGGTGCTGTACTTGATAATTTGTTGGTGTAGTTACAACCAAGTGATGCAGCTGTGACCCAGCTCAGCTACCCATTGTCTCAACTGTAAACCCCTTGTTGTTGCTGCAGTAACTAACCATTGTCGCAGCTATAAAACTTGGCTGTTGTTGCTACAGTAACAACCCATTTATACCGCTGTTAAACC
This sequence comes from Haliotis rubra, assembly GCF_003918875.1. Classification (NCBI taxonomy): domain Eukaryota; kingdom Metazoa; phylum Mollusca; class Gastropoda; order Lepetellida; family Haliotidae; genus Haliotis; species Haliotis rubra. The sequence goes on from NW_025767540.1 coordinate 371,037, forward strand.
TGTTTATTGTTGCTGCAATAACGTCTTGTTGTGGCAGGTGTAAAACCCTGTTGTTTTTGCAGGTTACAATCTAACACAGCAGCTGTAACCACCATCTCTCTGGTTGCAGCATACGTAAGGGCATCAACATTATGGTTTGCACACCTGGGCGACTGGTGGACCACCTGGAAAACACAGCCAGTCTGAGGGTGGACAGGGTGGAATTCCTTGTGCTGGATGAGGCAGACAGGTGGGTACACAGCCAGTCTGAGGGTGGACAGGGTGGAATTCCTTGTGCTGGATGAGGCAGACAGGTGGGTGCACAGCCAGTCTGAGGGTGGACAGGGTGGAGGTCCTTGTGCTGGATGAGGCAGACAGGTGGGTACACAGCCAGTCTGAGGGTGGACAGGGTGGAGTTCCTTGTGCTGGATGAGGCAGACAGGTGGGTACACAGCCAGTCTGAGGGTGGACAGGGTGGAGTTCCTTGTGCTGGATGAGGCAGACAGGTGGGTACACAGCCAGTCTGAGGGTGGACAGGGTGGATTCCTTGTGCTGGATGAGGCAGACAGGTGGGTACACAGCCAGTCTGAGGGTGGACAGGGTGGAGTTCTTGTGCTGGATGAGGCAGACAGGGTGGGTACACAGCCAGTCTGAGGGGTGGACAGGGTGGAGATCCTTGTGCTGGATGAGGCAGACAGGTGGGTACACAGCCAGTCTGAGGGTGGACAGGGTGGAGATCCTTGTGCTGGATGATGAGGCAGACAGGTGGGTACACAGCCAGTCTGAGGGTGGACAGGGTGGAGTTCCTTGTGCTGGATGAGGCAGACAGGTAGGTACACAGCCAGTCTGAGGGTGGACAGGGTGGAATTCCTTGTGCTGGATGAGGCAGACAGGTGGGTACACAGCCAGTCTGAGGGTGGACAGGGTGGAGTTCCTTGTGCTGGATGAGGCAGACAGGTAGGTACACAGCCAGTCTGAGGGTGGACAGGGTGGAATTCCTTGTGCTGGATGAGGCAGACAGGTAGGTACACAGCCAGTCTGAGGGTGGACAGGGTGGAATTCCTTGTGCTGGATGAGGCAGACAGGTAGGTACACAGCCAGTCTGAGGGTGGACAGGGTGGAGATCCTTGTGCTGGATGAGGCAGACAGGTGGGTACACAGCCAGTCTGAGGGTGGACAGGGTGGAATTCCTTGTGCTGGATGAGGCAGACAGGTGGGTACACAGCCAGTCTGAGGGTGGACAGGGTGGAGATCCTTGTGCTGGATGAGGCAGACAGGTGGGTACACAGCCAGTCTGAGGGTGGACAGGGTGGAATTCCTTGTGCTGGATGAGGCAGACAGGTGGGTACACAGCCAGTCTGAGGGTGGACAGGGTGGAATTCCTTGTGCTGGATGAGGCAGACAGGTAGGTACACAGCCAGTCTGAGGGTGGACAGGGTGGAATTCCTTGTGCTGGATGAGGCAGACAGGTGGGTAGACAGCCAGTCTGAGGGTGGACAGGGTGGAATTCCTTGTGCTGGATGAGGCAGACAGGTAGGTACACAGCCAGTCTGAGGGTGGACAGGGTGGAATTCCTCGTGCTGGATGAGGCAGACAGGTGGGTACACAGCCAGTCTGTGGGTGGACAGGGTGGAGTTCCTTGTGCTGGATGAGGCAGACAGTCTGTTTTTTTATCATATCTTTATGTTCTTGCTGTCATTTCAGACTTTGTGACCTTGGATATGAAAAACACATTGCCCAAATTGTGACAGCGTTGAACACACGGAGCAACCATGGTCGCCAGACTATCCTTCTGTCTGCCACTCTGTCTGATGGTAACTATTCCTCCACATATATTCTGCATGGGAATTGCTGGTTAGACCAAGTTTTTACAACACTATGGTAACTATTCCTTCACATGACAACACTTGTCATATGGCAATTATTATCCCCCACTTTGTGAAAACGCGCGACGGCGAAAAATAATAGTATTAGGCTCCATCCGTCTGTCCGTACGTACCTACGATGTGGAATATCTTCAGAACCGTTGACTAGATTCTTTTCATATTTGGTACCTAGGTTCATCACAGTATGCAAAAGGTCCAGTCAGGGTTGGTGACCTTGACCTTCATTTCAAGGTCACAAGGGACATTAACGTTTTTCCCTTGTCAACGTGATATCTCAAGAACCGTTCACTGGATTTTCTTCATGTTTGACACCTAGCTTCATCTAGGGAATGTGCAGGGCCCAGGGCCCACTTAATTTTCAAGGTGATGGCGACACTTTGAAGATTTTAGCATGTTAACCTGCATGCTAAGCTTGTCAGTGATACCTCAAGAACCATTCACTGGATTTTCTTTATTACTATTTTTGCATATATCATACACCATGACATTCATGTCAAGGTCAAAGTGAGTCTTGAAAATATTTGTGTGTTTGAACAACTACAGAGCAAGATATCAAGAGAGGTTGATTGGTCATGTTATTTGTTGACATTTAACTTCATCTTAAACTTTCATTACTTTTTAAGTTTGATTTGATAATTTGGGGTGGGGGATTTTGACACCTTTGTGACAATGCTTGTCCTTTGTGGGATACAACATGTTTAATAATTGGGATTTCACTTTCTTAGTAAACTGCAAATTCTATTACTTTTTGAGGTCGAATCTCATCTGGGATTCGAACCCACACGCTCAGACTCAGGCACCAAATCGACAGCACACAAAGGTGCCGCCTGACCCGCTCAGCCACTGGGACTTCCACAAAAATGGAAGTCGGACAACTGGTAGTCTAGACTGCAGACTTTGTGTACCCCGCTGATAAGTGTAAATTGGCATGGCTCCCTCGGCCAAAAGCTATGATTACACAATGCCATTTAGAAAGTGGTCAAATGCAATGCTGGCGATTTGGTCTCTGTGTCTGAGGGTGTAGGTTCGAATCCGGCATCGGACTCAACCCCAAAAGTACTAGAATTTGTACTTTACTAAGAAAGTGTAATCCCAAATATAACTTCTGTTGAATTTGACCACTTTCTAAACGGCACTGTAATCACTTTGTAGGATAGAATGTAGTGTTTCTGTTTGCAGGTGTTGAGAGGATGGCAGGAATGTCGCTGGGTGATCCAAAGCACATCTTCCTGTCTGAGACACCTAGTTTGGCGATGTCTTCTTCAACCAGTGCAGAAAGCCAGGACAAGTCAGGAGACTCTGCCAACACGCTTCACTGTTCCCCAGAACCTCCAGCAGTATTTTGTCATCACTCCCAGTAAACTGAAGTTGGTCACACTGGCCGCCTTCATCCTGGGCAAGGTGACCACTGTTACATCACTTAGTGCAGTGTATGAAATATCAGTGGTTCTTCACACCACATCATATAATAGACTCTGTACCTATGTCCGTGACTGCTCCTTTATCCTTTTCCTATGACTGATCCTGTGACTCATATGTTCCTCTTACTGTGACTGTATGTTCCTACAACTGTGACTATATATTCCTGTGACTGTGAGTGTATATTCCTGTGACTGTCTATTCCTGTGACTGTGACTGTATGTTGACTGTGACTGTTTGTCCCAGTGACTGTCTGTTCCTGTACTTGTGACTGTGACCGTCTTTTGCTGTACTTGTGACTGTTCCTGTGACTGTCTGTTCCTGTACTTGTGACTGTCTGTTCCTGTGACTGACTGTCTTTTGCTGTACTTGTGACTGTCCGTTCCTGTACCTGTGGCTGTCTGTTCCTGTACCTGTGACTGTCAGTTCCTGTGCTTGTGTGTCTGTGATTGTCTGTTCCTGTACTTGTGACTGTCTGTGACTGTGACTGTCTTTTGCTGTACTTGTGACTGTTCCTGTACCTGTGACTGTCTGTTGCCTGTGCTTGTGACTGTCTGTTCTGTTCCTGTACCTGTGACTGCCTGTTCCTATACCTGTGACTGTCTGTTCCTGTACCTGTGACTGTCTGTACCTGTGACTGTCTGTTCCTGTGAATGGCTGTTCCCGTACTTGTGACTGTCTGTGACTGTGACCATCTTTTGCTGTACTTGTGACTGACTGTCTTTTGCTGTACTTGTGACTGTCGGTTGCTGTACCTGTGGCTGTCTGTCCCTGTACCTGTGACTGTCTGTTCCTGTACCTGTTACTGTTTGTTCCTGTACCTGTGACTGTCTGTTGCTCTACCTGTTACTGTTTGTTCCTGTACCTGTGACTGTCAGTTCCTGTGCTTGTGACTGTCTGTTCCTATACCCATGACTGTCTGTTCCTGTGACTGTCTGTTCCTGTGATTGTCTGTTCCTGTACTTGTGACTGTCTGTGAGTGTGACTGTCTTTTGCTGTACTTGTGACTGTTCCTGTACCTGTGACTGTCTGTTCCTGTGACTGTGACTGTCTGTTCCTGTGCTTGTGACTGTCTGTTCCTGTGCTTGTGACTGTCTGTTCTGTTCCTGTACCTGTGACTGCCTGTTCCTATACCTGTGACTGTCTGTTCCTGTACCTGTGACTGTCTGTACCTGTGACTATCTGTTCCTGTGAATGGCTGTTCCCGTACTTGTGACTGTGACCATCTTTTGCTGTACTTCTGTGACTGACTGTCTTTTGCTGTACTTGTGACTGTCGGTTGCTGTACCTGTGGCTGTCTGTCCCTGTACCTGTGACTGTCTGTTCCTGTACCTGTTACTGTTTATTCCTGTACCTGTGACTGTCTGTGGATCTGCTTGTGACTGTCTGTTCCTGTACCTGTGTCTGTTCTGTTCCTGTACCTGTGACTGTCTGTTCCTGTACCTGTGACTGTCTGTCCCTGTACCTGTGACTGTCTGTTCCAGCTGCAGGGTAGAGGCCACAAGATGGTTATTTTCATGGCAACACAGGATGCAGTGGAGTTTCACCATCAGCTGTTTACCAGAACACTGTGTGAGGTTCAAGGGAAAGATGCAGACAGTCTGTCCATGTTCAGGTTGCACGGAGACATGGAGCAGAAGGTGGGTTAGTCTCATGATGTGAAGGTTACATGGACATGTGTGAAGGTTGAGACATGGACATGTGAAACATGAGATAACTATCAGTGAGATGAACTCTGAGATGGCAATGAGATAACTATCAGTGAGATGACAATGAGATAACCATCAGTGAGATGAGTCAGATACATGAGTGAGATGACAATGAGATAACATGGCAGATGAGAGATGGTGAGATGGCAATGAGATAACTATGGCAGTGAGATGGCAATGAGATAACAGATGGCAATGAGATGAGATGGCAATGAGATAACTATGAGTGAGATGGCAATGAGATAACTATGATTGAGATGGCAATGAGATAACTATGATGAGATGAGTGAGATGACAATGAGATAACAATGACAATGAGATAACTATGATGAGACAATGAGATGGCAATGAGATAACTATGAGTGAGATGGCAATGAGATAACTATGAGTGAGATGGCAATGAGATAACTATGAGTGAGATGACAATGATGGCAATCTATGAGTGAGATGGCAATGAGATAACTAAGAGTGAGATGGCAATGAGATAACTATGATTGAGATGGCAATGAGATAACTATGAGTGAGATGGCAATGAGATGAGTGAGATGACAATGAGATAACTATGAGTGAGATGACAATGAGATAACTATGAGTGAGATGACAATGAGATAACTATGAGTGAGATGACAATGAGATGATGAGATGGCAATGAGATAACCAGGATCAGATGGCAATGAGAGATGAATGATGGCAATGATAACTATGAGTGAGAGATGGCAATGAGATAACCATGAGTGAGATGGCAATGAGATAACTAAGGATGAGACAATGAGAGTCAGATGGCAAATGAGATGATGAGTGAGATGACAATGAGATAACTATGAGTGAGATGGCAATGAGATAACTATGAGTCAGATGATGGCAATGAGATAACTATGAGTGAGATGGCAATGAGATAACTATGAGTGAGTGAGATGACAATGAGATAACTATGATTGAGATGACAATGAGATAACTATGAGTGAGATGACAATGAGATAACTATGAGATGACAATCAGATGGCAATTAGATGAGTGAGATGGCAATGAGATAACTATGAGTGAGATGGCAATGAGATAACTATGAGTGAGATGACAATGAGATGACAATGAGATAATATGAGTGAAATGACAATGAGATAACTATGAGTGAGATGACATTGAGATAACTATGAGTGAGATGATAATGAGATAACTATGAGATGACAATGAGATAACTATGAGTGAGATGACATAGAGATAACTATGAGATGACATTGAGATAACTATGAGATGACAATGAGATAGCTATGAGATGACAATGAGATAACTATGAGTGGGATGACAATGAGATAGATAACTATGAGTGATGGATGACAGATAACTATAGATAGCAAGATGAGTGAGGATGACAAGTGAGATAACTATGAGTGAGATGACAATGGATAACAATGAGATGAGAATGAGATAGCTATGATGAGATGACAATGAGATAACTATGAGTGGGATGACAATGAGATAGCTATGAGTGAGATGACAATGAGATATATAAGAGCAAGATGAGAATGAGATAACTAAGACTGAGATCAGGCTGTTCAACTGTATGTTTCAGGACAGGACGGAGGTGTACCAAGCGTTCAGCAAGTCCGACCATGGTGTTCTTCTCTGCACTGTAAGTGGCTGATGCAGTGTGTCACTGGATTGACGATTAAACTGGGAACATTTGGTGTGGCCTTCAGTTTGTGAAAGTCTCCATGATAAAACCTGTGATGTTCCTACTGGGGCAAACACTTTTACTTATTTATATGATTGTATATGCTCTTCCGGGGTGGTAAAAAGTAGTTATTGATACCAAATATTTCACCCAAACAGAGTATGAACCACAAATGACCTATTCAAGAACATTAATATTTGTAAAACTTGAGTAGGATGTCGTTTGTATCGTTGGCATTTTCAAGAAATGTTGAGTAATCATTATTACTGTCAGTTGTATTGATTCTTGTTTTCATTCACTTGCGAATGACTTCTTTGTTTGTGTGTGAACTAGTAGTGTGGTGTCAGCATGGAGGCAGGTTGTTGGCATGATGAGTGAGTGAGTTAGTTTAGTTTTTCATCGCACTCAGCAATGTTCCAGCTATATGGCGGCGGTCTGTAAATAATCAAGTCTGGACCAGACAATCCAGTGATCAACAGCATGAGCTTCGATTCACGGCATTGGGAACCGATGACATTAGTGGTGGTCCGATTAATTGAAATAATCGAAGATTGGTCGCAGTGGCCAAACGACCAAGCAATCGATCACATTTTCTCATAATCGAACACAACGATTTTGGAACCGCTGTTATAGAGTTTGAAATACTTGATGATGGAACATATCTAGGACGTTGTCAGGGCCTGAAAACGTGTTTATTTCTAAGAAAACTCACTTCACTTTCTGAAAAGTCATGACTGAATATTTCTTGAAGAATCTGGGAAGTTAAGTTAACATCTGAATCATTTTACACTGGATGTGAAATCTGCAAATGTAATTTGTGCAGTTTCTTAAAAAACCAGGGAACCAAATGTTTTTTTCTTCATCCTTATCCGCAAATACAACCTGAATAGGAAAATCTAAAAAATCACGCTAACCAATTTTTTTTCGATGATTGGTCGTTGGTATTGAACCAATCATCAATTGTGAGATTTCAACCAATTCCCAACACTAGATGACATGTGTCAACCAAGTCAGTGAGCCTGACCACCCGATCCCGTTAGTCGCCTCTTACGACAAGCATAGTCGCCTTTTGTGGCAAACATGGGTTGCTGAAGACCTATTCTACCCCGGATCTTCACGGGTCTGGCAGGATGAACACGGCTGAATATGTTCATTGTGTGACTGTCTGTAAGACCAACAAACACCAAATGTTGACAATTGATGATCGAAGGCATCCAGTGTCAGTGACATGAGTATAGGATTAATTGATTTGAAAGCTGATATTTTTAAAATTCAAGTTCAGTCAGAAGACTTCTTCAGAGGCAGCGGGAGTACATTTAACATATCAGCCAATTAGATATTTTCTGTGTAGATCACCTAGATGTTTTCAGATGAGTCCTCATTCAATATGCACTCTCTTGATACGTGTGGTTGTGTCTGGTGACGTCAGTGTCTAGTGACGGCAATGTCTAGTGACGTCAGTGTCTAGTGATGGCAGTGTCTAGTGACGGCAATGTCTAGTGACGTCGGTGTCTAGTGGCATCAGTGTCTAGTGACGGCAATGTCTAGTGACGTCAGTGTCTAGTGACGACAATGTCTAGTGATGTCAGTGTCAGTGAACAATGTCAGACCTCTTGACTGATCTGGCATTGGTTCAAGAATAAGGTTGCATCACTAAGATTGAGTGAGCCCCAGTCTGTCATGTGCAAGGATTTGTCACTGGACCATACTATCAGACCACTCCTTGTCCTGTTTGTTATGAGTGGATGTTTTGTCTTTAAGGACACTCACAGCTCTGCTCAATGTGGTTGACACATGTCATCGTATCCCAACTGCGTAGATTGATGCTCATATAATGTCAAAAATCGGGCGGTGGGGTAGTCTAGTGGTTAAGGCGTTGGCTCGTCACGCCGAAGACCCGGGTTCGAATCCCCACTTTGGCACAATGTGTGAAGCCCATTTCTGGTGTCCCCCCGCCGTGATGTTGCAGGAATATTGCTAAAAGCGGTGTAAAACCAAACTCACTCACTCACTCATAATGTCAACCACTGGATTGTCTGGTCCAGACTCAATTATCTGCAGACCTGCTTCCGTATACCTGGAATATTGCTGAGTGCGGCATTAACCAACCAACAAACGAACAAAACATATTAACATCTTTACCTTGTTTATGTTTCATGGTACATATTGTTGTCTTCAGGATGTGGCTGCCCGGGGTCTCCACCTTGCCCATGTTCAGTGGATAGTTCAGTACACCATTCCCACCCAAGAGGCAGACTACATTCACCGGGTGGGGCGCACTGCCAGGGCAGGGGCGAAGGGAGAGTCACTGCTCTTTGTAGTGCCCTCAGAAGTAGGCTACCTCCAGGTGCTTAACAAACACAATGTCAGGTTCGTACCTCCAGGTGCTCAATGAACACAACATTAGCTTCATACATCCAGGTGCTCAACAAACAACATTAGGTTCATACATCCAGGTGCTCAACAAACAACATTAGGTTCATACATCCAGGTGCTCAACAAACACAACATTAAGTTCATACCTCCAGGTGCTCAACAAACACAACATTAGGTTCATACATCCAGGTGCTCAACAAACACAACATTAGGTTCATACCTCCAGGTGCTCAACAAACACAAGGTGCTCAACAAACACAAGATTAGGTTCATACGTCCAGGTGCTCAACAAACACAAGATTAGGTCTGTATATTCAGCTTCTCAACAAACACAACATCGGGTTCATACCTGCAGGTGCTCAACAAACACAAGATTAGGTCTGTATATTCAGCTTCTCAACAAACACAACATCAGGTTCATACATCCAGGTGCTCAACAAACACAACATTAGGTTCATACCTCCAGGTGCTCAACAAACACAACATTAGGTTCATACATCCAGGTGCTCAACAAACACAAGATCAGGTTCATACCTGCAGGTGCTCAACAAACACAAGATTAGGTCTGTATATTCAGCTTCTCAACAAACACAACATAAGGTTCATACGTCCAGGTGCTCAATAAACACAACATCAGGTTCATACGTCCAGGTGCTCAACAAACACAAGATTAGGTCTGTATATTCAGCTTCTCAACAAACACAACATCGGGTTCATACCTGCAGGTGCTCAACAAACACAAGATCAGGTTCATACCTGCAGGTGCTCAACAAACACAACATCAGGTTCATCAACCAGGTGCTCAACAAACACAAGATTAGGTCTGTATATTCAGCTTCTCAACAAACACAACATTAGGTTCATACCTCCTGGTGCTTAACAAACACAACATTAGGTTCATACGTCCATGTGCTCAACAAACACAAGATTAGGTCTGTATATTCAGCTTCTCAACAAACACAACATTAGGTTCATAAATCCACGTGCTCAACAAACACAAGATTAGGTCTGTATATTCAGCTTCTCAACAAACACAACATCGGGTTCATACCTGCAGGTGCTCAACAAATACAACATCAGGTTCATACGTCCAGGTGCTCAACAAACACAACATTATGTTCATACCTCCAGGTGTTTGCTGAACATAACGTCACTGGATTCTGTGTAATGTGTGATTGTGTCTGATCAGTCAGGTGTGTGATGTTTGCTGCATCTGATCTTCAGTTGTTTATTTCAGTCTGAAGGAGCTGAAGATGAACAAGGTGCTGGGCATCCTCATGAAACTGATGACTGACCTGGCCTCAGACGAGGAAATGGTGAGGCTCCTGTAATAAAGTATAAACTGTCAGATGTCCACAAGTGACCACAGCTGTCTTCTGAATTTTTCCACTGAACAACTTCATGGGTACTGTGTAACGTCCAACTGTGGGTACTGTGTAACTACCAACACCATGGGTACTGTGTAACGTCCAACCATGGGTACTGTGTAACGTCCAACACCATGGGTACTGTCTAACGTCCAAACCATGGGTACTGTGTAACGTCCAACACCATGGGTACTGTGTAACGTCCAACACCATGGGTACTGTGTAATATCCAACACCATGGGTACTGTGTAATATCCAACCATGGGTACTGTGTAACGTCCAATACCATGGGTACTGTGTAACGTCCAACACCATGGGTACTGTGTGACATTAAATTGATGGTGCATTCTCCATGTTGTTGAAGTGTCGAGGCAAATCACACAGTTTTATGCAATGTAACAGCAATCTCCAAACGTAAAGCTGATTATTTGCGTGAAACAGACGCTAACTTGAACGCCATTTTGTCAGAGACTACAATGATCTTAGCTCCTTACAATTGGTCCGGACCAGTTGTAAGTTTTGATTGTAACTTACTATGATCTTAGCCTACAATTGCTTTGTGCAAGTGGATGGTGATTGTAGCCGAAGCCTAAGATCGCGATCTTAAGGATTTACAATAATTGTAGCGCTAAGATTGCTCTATGCAAGTGGGCCCTTGTGTAATGGTGCGGGTCAATGCTTACCTGGTGCAGTAGAGTGGGTCAATACTTACCTGGTGTAATGGTGTGGGTCAATGCTTACCTGGCCCAGTAGAGTGGGTCAATGCTTACCTGGTGTAATGGTGCGGGTCAATGCTTATCTGGCCCAGTAGAGTGGGTCAATGCTTACCTGGTGTAAATGGTCAATGCTCACCTGGCCCACTAGTGTGGGTCAATGCTTATCTGGCCCAGTAGAGTGGGTCAATGCTTACCTGGTGTAATGGTGCGGGTCAATGCTCACCTGGCCCACTAGTGTGGGTCAATGCTTTCCTGGCCCAGTAGAGTGGGTCAATGCTTACCTGGTGTATGGTGCGTGTCAATGCTTACCTGGCCCACTAGTGTGGGTCAATGGGTCAATGCTTACCTGGCCTAGTAGTCTGGATCAATGCTTATTTGACCCAATAGAATGGGTTGATGCTAACCTGGCCCAATAGTTGGATGGAGATAAATACCCAGTTTACGATGTAACTATGCTTAGTTTCAATCTTCAGGTAGCTTAGCTCACATCTGAGGATGCATTGTGATTGGTAATCAACTCACTGTTTCAGTCATGTTTCACCTGGTGTATTTGTTCCAGAGGCCGCGGGATCTGGTGGAGAGTGCCACACACCTACAGATGAGGTTCGAAAACTTGGTACAGGGACAAGAAGAGATGCTTAGTCTGGCTCGGAGAGGTAATACTGAGTTGAGTGAGATGTGTGGTGTGAGAACTGCACGGAGTTAGAGAGGTAATAGTGAGCTGAGTGGCATGTGTGGTGTGAGAACTGCACGGACGTAGAGAGGTAATAGTGAGCTGAGTGAGATGTGTGGTGTTAGAACTGCATGGACTTAGAGAGGTAATACTGAGTTGAATGAGATGTGTGGTGTGAGAACTGCATGGATGTAGAGAGGTAACAGTGAGCTGAGTCAGATGTGTGGTGTGAGAACTGCACAGACATAGAGAGGTAATAGTGAGCTGAGTGGCATGTGTGGTGTGAGAACTGCACACGAGAGAGGTAGAGAGGTAATAGTGAGCTGAGTGGCATGTGTGGTGTGAGAACTGCAGTGAGATGTGTGGTGGGACGCAGAGAGGTAATAGTGAGCTGAGTGGCATGTGTGGTGTGAGAACTGCACAGAGTTAGAGAGGTAATAGTGAGCTGAGTGAGATGTGTGGTGTGAGAACTGCACAGACGTAGAGAGGTAATAGTGAGCTGAGTGAGATGTGTGGTGTGAGAACTGCACGGACGTAGAGAGGTAATAGTGAGCTGAGTGGCATGTGTGGTGTGAGAACTGCACAGACGTAGAGAGGTAATAGTGAGCTGAGTGGCATGTGTGGTGTGAGAACTGCACGGACGTAGAGAGGTAATAGTGAGCTTAGTGGCATGTGTGGTGTGAGATCTGCACAGACGTAGAGAGGTAATAGTGAGCTGAGTGAGATGTGTGGTGTGAGAACTGCACAGACTTAGAGAGGTAATAGTGAGTTGAGGTAATAGTGAGATGTGTGGTGTGAGAACTGCACGGACATAGAGAGGTAACAGTGAGCTGAGTGAGATGTGTGGTTTGAGAACTGCACGGACTTAGAGAGGTAATAGTGAGCTGAGTGAGATGTGTGGTGTTAGAACTGCACAGACTTAGAGAGGTAATACTGAGTTGAATGAGATGTGTGGTGTGAGAACTGCATGGATGTAGAGAGGTAACAGTGAGCTGAGTCAGATGTGTGGTGTGAGAACTGCACAGACATAGAGAGGTAATAGTGAGCTGAGTGGCATGTGTGGTGTGAGAACTGCACAGACTTAGAGAGGTAATAGTGAGCTGAGTGGCATGTGTGGTGTGAGAACTGCATGGACTTAGAGAGGTAATAGTGAGCTGAGTGAGATGTGTGGTGTGAGAACTGCACAGACGTAGAGAGGTAATAGTGAGCTGAGTGGCATGTGTGGTGTGAGAACTGCACGGACTTAGAGAGGTAATAGTGAGCTGAGTGGCATGTGTGGTGTGAGAACTGCACAGACTTAGAGAGGTAATAGTGAGCTGAGTGAGTGGCATGTGTGGTGTGAGAACTGCACAGAGTTAGAGAGGTAATAGTGAGAGAGTGGAGTGGCATGTGGTGGTGTGAGAACTGCACGGACTTAGAGAGGTAATAGTGAGCTGAGTGGCATGTGTGGTGTGAGAACTGCACAGACTTAGAGAGGTAATAGTGAGCTGAGTGGCATGTGTGGTGTGAGAACTGCACAGACGTAGAGAGGTAATAGTGAGCTGAGTGAGACGTGTGGTGTGAGAACTGCACAGACTTAGAGAGGTAATAGTGAGTTGAATGAGATGTGTGGTGTGAGAACTGCACAGACATAGAGAGGTAACAGTGAGCTGAGTGAGATGTGTGGTTTGAGAACTGCACGGACTTAGAGAGGTAATACTGAGTTGAGTGAGATGTGTGGTGTGAGAACTGCACAGAGTTAGAGAGGTAATAGTGAGCTGAGTGAGATGTGTGGTGTGAGAACTGCACGGACTTAGAGAGGTAATAGTGAGTTGAGTGAGATGTGTGGTGTGAGAACTGCACAGACTTAGAGAGGTAATAGTGAGTTGAGTGAGATGTGTGGTGTGAGAACTGCACAGACTTAGAGAGGTAATAGTACTACTTTTGTGGACATGGAGATGTAACAGTGACTTGTTGCATTGGCTGTTTTCAAAGGCATTGTTTAATCAATGCTTATGTTGTCAGTCACTGGATTGTCTGGTCCAGAGTTGATAACTTACAGACTGCAGACTTCTACCTGGAGTTGCTGAGAGAGAACAGCAAACCAACATGTTCATTTCTAAGTGAGGATTTAGTGTCAGAGGAGTGGTGCTTTTCATGTATCAGCAGAAGGTTCCTACATGTCCACCACAAGCTCATTATACAACATGGGAGCGTCAGTCACCATTCCAACACATGAAAACAACATGGCATCAGTCATGTATAGTCCGTTTGGCTCAAAAGCGGACCGATGAATTGCAATCTAACTCGAAAGCTAATAAACATAAAATACTCAATGAAACACTGATCATAATCAAAACGTCAGACCAACTCTGTGAGGTTTTTGCAGAATTTATGTCCTAAAAATAAAAAAGTTGTTTAACAAACTATCATGAAAATATTGACACAGTTCACTATTTGTTACGAGGGAGGAGTGCAGAGAAAGGGAAAGCCATGTGTGCGAGAAAGGATGGAGACAGCACAGCACAGGTTAATGAATCAATAACTTTGTCGGCACTTGTGTACGTGCTTCTCTAACACCTGGCTGTCCCTTTCTCTGCACTCCTCCCTCGTAACAAATAGTGAACTGTGTCAAAATTTTAATGATAGCTTGTTAAACAACTTTTTTAATTTTAGGACATAAATTCTGCAAACAAATCACAGAGTTGGTCTGACGTTTTGATTATGATCAGCGTTTCATTGAGTGTTAGATTGTTAAAGTGTTAGTTTTCGAGTTAGACTGCAATTCATCGGTCCGATTTTGAGCCAAACGGACTATAGTGTTCGTGATCTGGTTTCTATAAACTTGCTCACTTGTTCCAGGGTTCAAGTCGTTCATCAGGGCATATGCCACATATCCTCATCACCTCAAGGCTATCTTGAAGATCCAGGACCTTCACCTTGGCCATGTTGCCAAAATGTTTGGACTACGAGAGGCACCAGCTGGTATTGGAGACAGGGCGGGACACAATGTTGTAAAGAAACACAAACAGAGGTGGGTCACCGTACCTTTGTTTCAGTGAAGAGAAATATTTTACATTCTTTTTCAGATGTCATGCCCAGGTCTCCCAGGCAGTAAACATTTAATCTCTCAATGTTGAAACTGATTGTGTAACACTGTCACCATGTTGAAACAGATGTTATTGTCACACTATTGAGATTATTAAGACTGTCAACCTGTTGACACTGATGTAATGATATCGCACTATTGAGACTGGTGAAAGACTGTCAACCTGTTGACACTGATGTAATGATATCGCACTATTGAGACTGGTGAAAGACTGTCAACCTGTTGACACTGATGTAATGATATCGCACTATTGAGACTGGTGAAAGACTGTCAACCTGTTGACACTGATGTAATGATATCACATTATTGAGACTGGTGAAAGACTGTCAACCTGTTGACACTGATGTAATGATATCGCACTATTGAGACTGGTGAAAGACTGTCAACCTGTTGACACTGATGTAATGATATCTGGTGAAAGACACCTGACTATTGATGACTGATGAAAGACTGTCAACCTGTTGACACTGATGTAATGATATCGCACTATTGAGACTGGTGAAAGACTGTCAACCTGTTGACACTGATGTAATGATATCACATTATTGAGACTGGTGAAAGACTGTCAACCTGTTGACACTGATGTAATGATATCACACTATTGAGACTGGTGAAAGACTGTCAACCTGTTGACACTAATGTAATGATATCACACTATTGAGACTGGTGAAAGACTGTCAACCTGTTGACACTGATGATGTAATGATATGACACATATCACACTATTGAGACTGGTGAAAGACTGTCAACCTGTTGACACTGATGTAATGATATCGCACTATTGAGACTGGTGAAAGACTGTCAACCTGTTGACACTGATGTAATGATATCGCACTATTGAGACTGGTGAAAGACTGTCAACCTGTTGACACTGATGTAATGATATCACACTATTGAGACTGGTGAAAGACTCAACCTGTTGACACTGATGTAATGATATCACACTATTGAGACTGGTGAAAGACTGTCAACCTGTTGACACTGATGTAATGATATCACACTATTGAGACTGGTGAAAGACTGTCAACCTGTTGACACTGATGTAATGATATCGCACTATTGAGACTGGTGAAAGACTGTCAACCTGTTGTCACTGATGTAATGATATCGCACTATTGAGACTGGTGAAAGACTGTCAACCTGTTGACACTAATGTAATGATATCACACTATTGAGACTGGTGAAAGACTGTCAACCTGTTGTCACTGATGTAATGATACTGTCAACCTGTTGTCACTGATGTAATGATATCGCTATTGAGATGTAATGATATCTGGAGGAAAGACTGTCACTATTGAGACTGGTGAAAGACTGTCAACCTGTTGACACTGATGTAATGATATCACACTATTGAGACTGGTGAAAGACTGTCAACCTGTTGACACTGATGTAATGATATCACACTATTGAGACTGGTGAAAGACTGTCAACCTGTTGACACTGATGTAATGATATCACACTATTGAGACTGGTGAAAGACTGTCAACCTGTTGACACTGATGTAATGATATCACATTATTGAGACTGATGAAAGTATGTCAACCTGTTGACACTGATGTAATGATATCACACTATTGGGACTGGTGATTGTCAATCTGTTGACACTGATGTAATGATATCACTTATTGAGACTGGTGAAAGACTGCCAACTTGTTGACACTGATGTAATGATATCGCATCATTGAGACTGATGATTGTCAATATGTTGACACTGGTGTAATGATATCACACTATTGAGACTGGTGACTGTCAGTTTGTTGACACTGATGTAATGATATCACACTATTGAAACTGGTGACTGTCAATCTGTGGACACTGATGTACGGTAATGATATCACACTGTTGAGACTGGTGAAAGACTGTGAATCTGTTGACACTAATGTAATGATATCACACTGTTGAGACTGGTGAAAGACTGTGAATCTGTTGACACTGATGTAGTGATATCACACTGCTGAGACTGGTGAAAGACGGTCACCCTGTTGACATTTTTTATACTGTCACCTGCCAGACATGTTCTGTCATCCGTTTTCAAGTGAACAATCTTTTTCACAGGCCAGGGGCCCCGCGGAGGAGGAAGCACGAGGTGTCAGAGTTCGGCAGCGGCTTCACGAAGACAAAGAACAAAAACTTGGGCCCGCGAAAGAAGAAAAACAAAAAGAAGAAAACAAAGGGGCCAAAATAGATGAAGTTTTTTTATTTTCTGTTCAAATATTGTTAATAAAAACCTTTGTTATAGAGTTTTTCAGTCTATCTTCAATTCTCATCATTGTACTAATCCTCAAACAAACATACACCTTAGGCAGTGTAACATGACACCTCACATTGCAACAGATGACACCTGACACCCAGGTCCTTTCAGAACATGACACCTGACACCCAGTTCATTGTAGGAAATGACACCTGACTTCCAGGTCCTTTCAGGAGATGACATCTAGGTCCTTATAGGAGATGACACCTGGCACCCAGGTCATTGTAGGAAATGACACCTGACACACAGGTCCTTACAGGAGATAACACCTGACACCCAGGTTCTTACAGGACATGAAACCTGACTCCTAGGTCCTTACAGAAGATTACACCTGACACCCAAATCCTTTCAGGAGATGACACCTGACACCCAAATCCTTTCAGGAGATGACACCTGAGTCCTAGGTCCTTTCCAGAGATGACATCTGACGCGTAGGTCATTGTAGGAAATGACACCTGACACACAGGTCCTTACAGGAGATAACACCTGACACACAGGTCCTTATAGGACACCTGACTCCTAGGTCCCTACAGAAGATTACACCTGACACCCAAATCCATTCAGGAGATTACACCTGACTCCCAGGTCCTTTCAGGAGATGACACCTGACATCAAGGTCCTTATAGGACATGACACCCGACTCCAAGGTCCTTAAAGAAAATTATACCTGACACACAAATCCTTTCAGGACATGACACCTGACTCCCAGGTCCTTATAGGAAATTACACCTGACACCTATGCAGACACCAGTCGGTTTTGGTGACCTTGACCATGATTTCAAGGTCACCACGACACTTTGACCACTTTTCAAACTTCTGTAAAATCGATATCTCATAAACCATTGCACCCAATATCTTCAATTTTGTCGTCAGCCTACATTGGGTGATTATGCAGACACCAGTCATTTCTTGTAAGTGACCAAAAAATAAAAAGTATTAAATATGTTATAAATATTTCATTCTTCTTTAGCGGCGGGGGACATTGCCATATTAGTGGCAAACACTTGTTATGTTCTGGATTACGCTTTCTTCATACAGATTCTAGTCGGATTCGAACCCACCCACTCAGAGTGAGGCATCTAATCGCAGCACACAATGTCAGCGATCTAACCCACTCAGCCCCTGCTGCTTCCATGAAAGTATTTGGTATATGTCAGGTGATTATTATTGAAAATATATCTTTTTGCAGGGGCAATTAGCTCTTTATAAAGGGAAGGTAATACTTGTGTGTATAAGTATTAACAGACCAGCAGATGATAACACACCTCCGATAGACTAGCGCCACCATAACATCATATGCACCTTTACAACCGCGTCATTTATGTTTTTCTTTGCTTCCTGTCCACAACCCAAAACAATTATAAGATTGACTTCAGGAAAAGGTGAGGTGAGGTGGGGTAGCCTAGTGGTTTTAAGCGTTGGCTCGTCACGCTGAAGGCCTGGGTTCGATTCCCCACATGGGTAAAATGTGTGAAGCCCATTTCTGGTGTCCCCCGCCGTGATATTGCTGGAATATTGCTAAAAGCGGCATAAAATCAAACTCACTCACTCACACTTCAGGAAAAGGGCGCAAGAGCGCTGTCAAACATTAAGTGAAGCGTAATAAAATCCTATACTGTCAGCTCCAGTGTAACCTCCCTTTGACTGTACAACTGGACAAGGAGGCCGGCGTCGACTGCGAAGAGGTATATTGATCGTATAGTGTGTCACGTCTCGAGCCTAGCTGTCAGTCACTATGCCTCAGGGTGGAGTCGTGTGTTGGGGGTTGCTGTTAAAGTGTGCATACACGTCAAATACACTCACGTGATTAGAAAAAGTGCTTCTCTGCAGTGTTGGACGATGTCTGACAGGATAAGTTTTATTGCTCCCTGAAACACACAGACCCCTAATTAAACCCCAGCTTCAGGAGTGGTTGTACATATGTTTAAGAATTCTAATTAACATAGTATGAAGAATGAACATTGTCAGTTTTTAAAGAGTAGAATTAGCAATTATTACGGTGATGGTTATACGTGTTTGCTTGATTGAATGTACATTGAAAGTCGTTTTTAAATATTGGCTTCTTAGATAGACGTATATTGGGAAAACTACAAGACAGTGAAACCGATCTTACAATGCATGTAACTCATTCTGCTTACAGGGACGGATACAGCTTTTTGAGAAAAGGGGTGAGGTGAGGTGAAATTGGGTTTTACGTCGTGCTTGAGAATATTTCGCTCATATGACGACGTGCATGCGTGTGTATGTGTATGTGCGGCTGCTTGTACTAGCCCAGACTGAAGCTGGTTTTATAGTGCTACCTCACTGAGATACCATGCCGCAGTGAAGCATGAATACCCCACCCAGACACATTATACTGACTCCGAGCCGACCGGTCCTTGTTGTACCCATTAATGTCGAGCGCCAGGCAGGGACCAACAAGTACCATATTTTAACGTGTTTTGGTATGACGCGGTCGGGGATCGAACCCGCGACCTTCCGCACTCCGGGCGGACGCTCTTACCTTTGAGAAAAGAGGTGTGTGTGTGTGTGTGTGTGTGTGCGTGCGTGCGTGCGTGCGTGTGCGTGCGTTCGTGCGTTACACACTTCCATTTTCACCCGAGTTTCAATGTCATCTGGACTGCTGTTGGTCACCCCTGCACCCGTCCTCTGAGTTCGCCAGCTGTGTTTCAGTGTCTGACTATTACAGCGACCAGTCCGTGAGAGCTACATCTGAACTGTCCTTGGTCTATCCTTGATCTGTTAAACATGATAACAAACAAACAGTGTTCCAGGGAAATATTTTAAGCTGGTATTTTAAGTTGGATAACTTGTCCCTTTCGCATCTGCGAATAAATTATGTTCAAATCAAAAACGGGTCTTAACGGCTAGATATATTTATGCTGTAATTGACAGGTTTGACGACTATTTGTATAAGTGGATATCCCTTTGTCTTTGGTCAAAGGGTAATAAAACAAATGTAGATTATTTGCTAACATGTTTATTGCCGCTTATCTATGATGTTACATCATGTCTCTAGTTACAAGTTCCGTGTTCTTTATACAATAACATTGTGTTAGAGCATTTTCTTGGGACAACACCGGAGGATATAACTGTTCACACAATATGTCATGTTCATTATTCATAATAATTAATCTACAAGTAGTGGGACCGAAGGTCCACACATGGAGGCTGCTGTCACTGCTGTCTAATTAACTCAAGTACTCGCCAGATTTCCCAAACACTATCACGAAGGAGCTTAATTACAACGAACAGTGATTATATAACTAACAGATTTGTATATGAATGAATGAATGGTTTATTCTCATGCAGATCACACAATAGTGAAATAGAGAAAAATACAAATGTACAGATTTGTTTCATGGGAGCACACGTAGTCCGGTTTTCACATAGTTGCTTATTTTTAACAATAGTGCTTTATGCGTACAAGACATGAGGGATATAAATTTATCTAATGATGGATAATTACAATAACAGTTTGGTACAAATGAGTTTCTTACATTACTTAAACATGGACTATATAACACGAAGTAAAGTTCATCTCCTATTGTGTTCTTACACAGTGTACACAATCTTTCTTCTTTAACAATATTATACCATCTACCTGTTTCTATTGAAAGTTTATGGTTACAAGTTCTAATATAGGTAAGCCAAATGCGTACATTTAATGGAAGGTGTAATAGATAACTTTCAAGGTATGGAGATATAAGTTGCTCTGACCCAGATACTGACAGCCAATAGACGAAGCGTGGTTTGTCAGTCTAGCTTGGTATCTGTCATCATCGATGGTACATTAAAACAATTTAAGTATCCTTCTTTCTTTCTGGATCAGAACTTTTTCAGGGTTATGGTTTCATAAATATAAAACAATGGGCCTTAGTCCACCTGCACTCAATGTTCACTTGAAAGATGAAGTGCTGTTTGTGTGCGGCTCCTTCTACGTTCACATTGTTCACTAAACCACATACAGATTTCTTTCGGATGTTAATTATTACACCCACTTTTTGATGTCTCCTTGAATTGATGTTACTTTTGTTCAGTGGACCAGTTTTCTGCCTACATGTTTGTTACTCGTCACTCTGACTCCGTCTTCCATTTAACGTTCTTTTACCAACCGGCACATTCAGTGTAACGTGCGTGTATCTGCCTACATTCAGTGTAACGTGCATTAATCTGCCTACACTCAGTTTAACGTGCGTGTATCTGCCTACACTGAGTGTAACGTGCATGTATCTGCCTACACTCAGTGTAACGTGCGTGTATCTGCCTACACTGAGTGCAACGTGCATTTATCTGCCTACACTCAGTTTAACGTGCGTGTATCTGCCTACACTGAGGAATACGTGCATGTACCTGCCTACACTGAGTGTAACGTGCATGTATCTGCCTACACTGAGTGTAACGTGCGTGTATCTGCCTACACTGAGTGCAACGTGCATTTATCTGCCTACACTCAGTTTAACGTGCGTGTATCTGCCTACACTGAGTGTAACGTGCGTGTATCTGCCTACACTCAGTGTAACGTGCATGTATCTCCCTACACTGAGTGTAACGTGCGTGTATCTGCCTACACTGAGTGTAACGTGCGTGTATCTGCCTACACTGAGTGTAACGTGCGTGTATCTGCCTACACTGAGTGTACAGTGCGTGTATCTGCGTACACTCAGTGTAACGTTCATGTATCTGCCTACACTCAGTGTAACGTGCATTATCTGCCTACATTCAGGGTAACGTGCATTATCTGCCTACACTCAGTGTAACGTGCATTATCTGCCTTCATTCAGTGTAACGTGCATTATCTGCCTATACTCAGTGTAACGTGCATTATCTGCCTTCATTCAGTGTAACATGCATTATCTGCCTTCCCTCAGTATAACGTGCTTCTATCTGCCTACACATTCAGTATAACGTGCGTGTATCTGCCTACATTCAGTGTAACGTGCGTGTATCTGCCTTCATTCAGTGTAACGTGCATTATCTGCCTACATTCAGTGTAACGTGCGTGTATATGCCTACATTAAGTATAACGTGCGTGTATCTGTCTACATTCAGTGTAACGTGCATTATCTGCCTACATTCAGTGTAACGTGCATGTATCTGCCTTCACATTCAGTATAACGTGCGTGTATCTGCCTACATTCAGTATAACGTGCATTAAAAAAGAATGAAAAAACTCACAGCTACCAAGACGTGCATTATCTGCCAACATTCAGTGTAACGTGCGTGTATCTGCCTACACTCAGTGTAACGAGCTTGTATCTGCCTACACATTCAGTGTAACGTGCATTATCAGCATACATTCAGTGTAACGTGCATTATCTGCCTACATTCAGTGTAACGTCCGTGTATCTGCCTAAACATTCAGTATAACGTGTGTATATGCCTACACTCAGTGTAACGTGCATATATCTGCCTACATTCAGTGTAACGTGCATTATCTGCAAAAAACATTCAGTATAACGTGCGTGTATCTGCCTACACTCAGTGTAACGTGCATTATCTGCCTTCATTCAGTGTAACGTGCATTATCTGCCTACACATTCAGTATAACGTGCATTATCTGCCTTCATTCATTGTAACGTCCATTATCTGACTACATTCAGTGTAACGTGCATTATCTGCAAAAAACATTCAGTATAACGTGCGTGTATCTGCCTACACTCAGTGTAACGTGCATTATCTGCCTTCATTCAGTGTAACGTCCATTATCTGCCTACACTCAGTGTAACGTGCATTATCTGCCTTCATTCAGTATTACGTGCATTATCTGCCTACATTCAGTGTAACGTGCATTATCTGCCTTCATTCAGTGTAACGTGCGTGTATCTGCCTACACTCAGTGTAACGTGCATTATCTGACTTCATTCAGTGTAACGTGCATTATCTGCCTTCATTCAGTGTAACGTCCATTATCTGACTTCATTCAGTGTAACGTGCATTATCTGCCTACACATTCAGTGTAACGTGCATTATCTGCCTACATTCAGTGCAACGTGCGTGTATCTGCCTACACATTCAGTATAACGTACGTGTATCTGTCTACATTCAGTGTAACGTGCATTATCTGCCTTCATTCAGTGTAACGTCCATTATCTGTCTTCATTCAGTGTAACGTGCATTATCAGCATACATTCAGTGTAACGTGCATTATCTGCCTGCATTCAGTGTAACGTGCGTGTATCTGCCTACACATTCAGTATAACGTACGTGTATCTGTCTACATTCAGTGTAACGTGCATTATCTGCCTTCATTCAGTGTAACGTCCATTATCTGTCTTCATTCAGTGTAACGTGCATTATCTGCCTTCATTCAGTGTAACGTGCATTATCAGCATACATTCAGTGTAACGTGCATTATCAGCATACATTCAGTGTAACGTGCATTATCTGCCTACATTCAGTGTAACGTGCATTACCTGCCTTCATTCAGTGTAACGTGCATTATCTGCCTTCATTCAGTGTAACGTGCATGTATCTGCCTACACATTCAGTATAACGTGCGTGTATCTGCTTACATTCAGTATAACGTGCGTGTATCTGCCAACACACTCAGTAAAACGTGCATGTATCTGCCTATACAATCTGTGTAACATGCATTATCTGCCTACACATTCAGTATTACGTGTATTATCTGCCTACACATTCATTGTAATGTGCATTATCTGCCTTCATTCAGTGTAACGTGCATTATCTGCCTACATTCAGTGTAACGTGCATGTATCTGCCTACACATTCAGTATAACGTGCATTATCTGCCTTCATTCATTGTAACGTGCATTATCTGCCTTCAATCAGTGCAACGTGCATTATCAGCATACATTCAGTGTAACGTGCATTATCTGCCTGCATTCAGTGCAACGTGCGTGTATCTGCCTACACATTCAGTATAACGTACGTGTATCTGTCTACATTCAGTGTAACGTCCATTATCTGTCTTCATTCAGTGTAACGTCCATTATCTGTCTTCATTCAGTGTAACGTGCATTATCAGCATACATTCAGTGTAACGTGCATTATCTGCCTACATTCAGTGTAACGTGCGTGTATCTGCCTACACATTCAGTATAACGTACGTGTATCTGTCTACATTCAGTGTAACGTGCATTATCTGCCTACATTCAGTGTAACGTCCATTATCTGTCTTCATTCAGTGTAACGTGCGTTATCAGCATACATTCAGTGTAACGTGCATTATCTGCCTTCATTCAGTGTAACGTCCATTATCTGTCTTCATTCAGTGTAACGTGCATTATCTGCCTTCATTCAGTGTAACGTCCATTATCTGTCTTCATTCAGTGTAACGTGCATTATCAGCATACATTCAGTGTAACGTGCATTATCAGCATACATTCAGTATAACGTGCATTATCTGCCTACATTCAGTGTAACGTGCATTATCTGCCTACACATTCAGTATAACGTACGTGTATCTGCCTTCATTCAGTGTAACGTGCATTATCTGCCTTCATTCAGTGTAACGTGCATTATCTGTCTTCATTCAGTGTAACGTGCATGTATATGCGTACACATTCAGTATAACGTGCGTGTAACCGCCTACATTCAGTATAACGAGCGTGTAACCGCCTACATTCAGTGTAACGTGCATTATCTGCCTACATTCAGAGTAACGTGCATTATCTGCCTAAATTCAGTATAACGTGCATTATCTGCCTTCATTCAGTGTAACTTGCATGTATCTGCCTACACATTCAGTATAACGTGCGTGTATCTGCCTACACTCAGTGTAACGTGCATTATCTTCCTACACTCAGTGCAACGTGCATTATCTGCCTACACTCAGTGTAACGTGCATTATCTGCCTTCATTCAGTATAACGTGCATTATCTGTCTTCATTCAGTGTAACGTGCGTTATCAGCATACATTCAGTGTAACATGCATTATCTGCCTTCATTCAGTGTAACGTGCATTATCTGTCTTCATTCAGTGTAACGTGCATTATCTGCCTTCATTCAGTGTAACGTCCATTATCTGTCTTCATTCAGTGTAACGTGCATTATCAGCATACATTCAGTGTAACGTGCATTATCAGCATACATTCAGTATAACGTGCATTATCTACCTACATTCAGTGTAACGTGCATTATCTGCCTACACATTCAGTATAACGTACGTGTATCTGCCTTCATTCAGTGTAACGTGCATTATCTGCCTTCATTCAGTGTAACGTGCATTATCTGTCTTCATTCAGTGTAACGTGCATGTATATGCGTACACATTCAGTATAACGTGCGTGTAACCGCCTACATTCAGTATAACGAGCGTGTAACCGCCTACATTCAGTGTAACGTGCATTATCTGCCTACATTCAGAGTAACGTGCATTATCTGCCTAAATTCAGTATAACGTGCATTATCTGCCTTCATTCAGTGTATCTTGCTTGTATCTGCCTACACATTCAGTATAACGTGCGTGTATCTGCCTACATTCAGTGTAACGTGCATTATCTGCCTACACATTCAGTGTAACGTGCATTATCTGCCTACATTCAGTGTAACGTGCATTATCTGCCTTCATTCAGTGTAACGTGCATTATCTGTCTTCATTCAGTGTAACGTGCATTATCTGCCTACACATTCAGTGTAACGTGCATTATCTGCCTTCATTCACTGTAACGTGCATGTATCTGCCTACACATTCATTATAACGTGCGTGTATCTGCCTTCATTCACTGTAACGTGCATTATCTGCCTACATTCAGTATAACGTGCGTGTATCTGCCTACACTCAGTGTAACGTGCGTGTATCTGCCTACACATTCAGTGTAACGTGCATTATCTGCCTACACATTCAGTATAACGTACGTGTATCTGCCTTCATTCAGTGTAACGTGCATTATCTGCCTTCATTCAGTGTAACGTGCATTATCTGTCTTCATTCAGTGTAACGTGCATGTATATGCGTACACATTCAGTATAACGTGCGTGTAACCGCCTACATTCAGTATAACGAGCGTGTAACCGCCTACATTCAGTGTAACGTGCATTATCTGCCTACATTCAGAGTAACGTGCATTATCTGCCTAAATTCAGTATAACGTGCATTATCTGCCTTCATTCAGTGTATCTTGCTTGTATCTGCCTACACATTCAGTATAACGTGCGTGTATCTGCCTACATTCAGTGTAACGTGCATTATCTTCCTACATTCAGTGTAACGTGCATTATCTGCCTACATTCAGTGTAACGTGCATTATCTGCCTTCATTCAGTGTAACGTGCATTATCTGCCTACACACTGAGTGTAACGTGCATTATCTGCCTTCATTCACTGTAACGTGCATGTATCTGCCTACACATTCATTATAACGTGCGTGTATCTGCCTTCATTCACTGTAACGTGCATTATCTGCCTACATTCAGTATAACGTGCGTGTATTCTACACTCAGTGTAACGTGCGTGTATCTGCCTACACATTCAGTGTAACGTGCATTATCTGCCTACATTCAGTATAACGTGCATTATCTACCTACATTCAGTGTAACGTGCATTATCTGCCTACACATTCAGTATAACGTACGTGTATCTGCCTTCATTCAGTGTAACGTGCATTATCTGCCTTCATTCAGTGTAACGTGCATTATCTGTCTTCATTCAGTGTAACGTGCATGTATATGCGTACACATTCAGTATAACGTGCGTGTAACCGCCTACATTCAGTATAACGAGCGTGTAACCGCCTACATTCAGTGTAACGTGCATTATCTGCCTACATTCAGAGTAACGTGCATTATCTGCCTAAATTCAGTATAACGTGCATTATCTGCCTTCATTCAGTGTATCTTGCTTGTATCTGCCTACACATTCAGTATAACGTGCGTGTATCTGCCTACACTCAGTGTAACGTGCATTATCTTCCTACACTCAGTGCAACGTGCATTATCTGCCTACACTCAGTGTAACGTGCATTATCTGCCTTCATTCAGTGTAACGTGCATTGTCTGCCTACACACTGAGTGTAACGTGCATTATCTGCCTTCATTCACTGTAACGTGCATGTATCTGCCTACACATTCATTATAACGTGCGTGTATCTGCCTTCATTCACTGTAACGTGCATTATCTGCCTACATTCAGTATAACGTGCGTGTATCTGCCTACACTCAGTGTAACGTGCGTGTATCTGCCTACACATTCAGTGTAACGTGCATTATCTGCCTTCACTCAATGTAACGTGCATTATCTGCCTACACTCAGGGTAACGTGCATTATCTGCCTACACTCAGTGTAACGTGCATGTATCTGCCTACATCACAAATACTGATACTACCAGTCTGGGTGAGTGACCATCACCAGTACTGATGTTACCAGTCTGGGTGAGTGACCATCACCAGTACTGATACTACCAGACTGTGTGAGTGACCATCACCAGTACTGATACTACCAGACTGGGTGAGCGACCATCACGGGTACTGATACTACCAGACTGTGTGAGCGACCATCACCGGTACTGATACTACCAGTCTGGGTGAGCGACCATCACCGGTACTGATACTACCAGACTGGTTGAGTGACCATCACCGGTACTGATACTACCAGACTGGGTGAGTGACCATCACCAGTACTGATACTACCAGTCTGGGTGAGTGACCATCACCAGTACTGATACTACCAGACTGGGTGAGCGACCATCACAGGTACTGATGCTACCAGACTGGGTGAGCGACCATCACAGGTACTGATACTACCAGACTGGGTGAGCGACCATCACGGGTACTGATGCTACCAGACTGGGTGAGCGACCATCACAGGTACTGATACTACCAGACTGGGTGAGCGACCATCACGGGTACTGATACTACCAGACTGGGTGAGCGACCATCACGGGTACTGATGCTACCAGACTGGGTGAGCGACCATCACCGGTACTGATGCTACCAGACTGGGTGAGCGACCATCACAGGTACTGATGCTACCTGACTGGGTGAGCGACCATCACAGGTACTGATGCTACCAGACTGGGTGAGCGACCATCACCAGTACTGATGTTACCAGTCTGGGTGAGTGACCATCACCAGTACTGATGCTACCAGACTGGGTGAGCGACCATCACGGGTACTGATACTACCAGACTGGGTGAGCGACCATCACGGGTACTGATGCTACCAGACTGGGTGAGCGACCATCACCAGTACTGATGCTACCAGACTGGGTGAGCGACCATCACGGGTACTGATACTACCAGACTGGGTGAGCGACCATCACGGGTACTGATACTACCAGCCTGGGTGAGCGACCATCACGGGTACTGATGCTACCATTCAGGGTGAGTTACCTTCATGGCTACAACAATGGTCTTGTGGTCGTCTTCATAGTGAGCTGGTGAACTAAGGCTGAACGTGTTGTTGTATTCTACTGATTGTTTCAGTCATAATCTGTCGACATCAACATTCATGAAAAACGCCTCAGTGTTATCTCCCTTGAATAGACTCTTGTAGACAGGCGGTCGCAGATTATGCGTAAGTCTCATCCGACTAGAGCGCAGTTAATTTCCTTTGATGAAATTTGACTCTACATTTCCATGTATTCTAAAATAATACTCAGTAAATTGCTTCACATCATATCGTTTGCGGGAACACGCACTTGCTCCCATGTCGTGGCTTAAGATATCGCTGGCCGGTAATTATTTCCTATTTTGCCCCAGACAAGAGGCCACTGAAAGAAAAAGCGTCATGAAAAGAGGTAATCGACTTTGTTTATCTGTGAGAGAAGTTGAGAAAGAAACAGTCTTGACTGATTTGCCGTGTGCTTGTAGAGTCAACACTATGACGGGCCGCCATTGAAAGCGTGTGTGCCGAAAACTGACACTGCGCCGCAGCAAATAGCGAGATGTCATCCCCCAGCAAAACAGTCTCGCGATGCCCATTTCAATTATCGTGTTTGTAAGACGTGACTTTGCGAGAAAAAGACTTGACATGTGGTCTGTTGAGCCGAAACGGTATCGAACTGCTACCAAATGGCTGCAGATTCGATGAAAGATGTATACATTAAGGGAGATTAGAGCTGTTTGCTGTGGTTCACATCGTGATTTTTGATGTGTACGTGACTGCTCCAGTCACACACAGTGAGTGGCTCCAGTTGGATAGAGCCGACACCACCAAGGAGCTCCAGTTTCATAGAGCCGACACCACCAAGGAGATTAAGATAGAGCCGACACCAACAAGGGGTTTACGTAAGATAAGGCCGACACCAACAAGGGGCTCTAGTTTGATAGAGCCGACACCACAAAGGGGCTCTAGTTTAAAAGAGCCGACACAACAGAGGGGTTCCAGTAAGATAGAGCCGACGCCACCAAGGGGCTTACGTAAAATAAAGCCGACACCAACAAGGCGCTAAGATAAGGCCGACACCAACAAGGGGTTTAAGTAAGATAGAGCCGACACAACAGAGGGGTTCCAGTAAGATAGAGCCGACGCCACCAAGGGGCTTACGTAAAATAAAGCCGACACCAACAAGGGGTTTAAGTAAGATAGAGCCGACACAACCAGGGAGCTTAAGTAAGATAGAGCCGACACCACCAACTGGCTCCGGTAAGATAGAGCCGAAAACCAACTGGCTCCAGTAAAATAAAGCCTGGCTCCAGTAAAATATAGAGCCGATACAACCAAGGAGTTTGAGTAAGATAGAGCCGATACGACCAAGTTTGAAGATAGAGCCGATACAACCAAGGAGTTTGAGTAAGATAGAGCCGATACGACCAAGGAGTTTGAGTAAGATAGAGCCGATACAACCAAGGAGTTTGAGTAAGATAGAGCCGATACAACCAAGGAGTTTGAGTAAGATAGAGCCGATACAACCAAGGAGTTTGAGTAAGATAGATCCGATACAACCAAGGAGCTTGAGGAAGATAGAGCCGACACAGCTGAGGGGCTCCAGTAAGATAGAGCGGAAACCACAAAGGAGCTCCAGTAAGATAGAGCCGACGCTCCAAATGAGCTCAAGTAAGATAGCGCCGACAAAATCGAACTCATTAAATTAGATAGAGGCGACACACAAAGGGTTCTCTAGTCTGACTGCTCTAGTTTTGACAGAAGCAACACAGAAATAGGAATCCTAATGTTAAGGCCGACAGAAATATATGTTTAAAGGAGTTGACAAAACCCAGTGGTCGTACGTGTATGTTTTGTACCTGTAGTACTACATGCTCCTATAGATACAGGCATGTGTTGTACCTGTAGTACTACATGCTCCTATAGATACAGGTCTGTGTTGTACCTGTAGTACTACATGCTCCTATAGACACAGGTCTGTGTTGTACCTGTAGTACTACATGCTCCTATAGATACAGGCATGTGTTGTACCTGTAGTACTACATGCTTCTATAGACACAGGTCTGTGTTGTACCTGTAGTACTACATGCTCCTATAGACAGAGGTCTGTATTGTACCTGTAATACTACATGCTCCTATAGACACAGGTCTGTGTTGTACCTGTAGTACTACATGCTCCTATAGACAGAGGTCTGTGTTGTACCTGTAGTACTACATGCTTCTATAGACACAGGTCTGTGTTGTACCTGTAGTACTACATGCTCCTATAGACAGAGGTCTGTATTGTACCTGTAATACTACATGCTCCTATAGACACAGGTCTGTGTTGTACCTGTAGTACTACATGCTCCTATAGATACAGGCATGTGTTGTACCTGTAGTACTACATGCTTCTATAGACACAGGTCTGTGTTGTACCTGTAGTACTACATGCTCCTATAGACACAGGTCTGTGTTGTACCTGTAGTACTACATGCTCCTATAGATACAGGTCTGTGTTGTACCTGTAGTACTACATGCTCCTATAGACACAGGTCTGTTTTGTACCTGTAGTACTACATGCTCCTATAGACACAGGTCTGTGTTGTACCTGTAGTACTACATGCTCCTATAGACAGAGGTGTGTATTGTACCTGTAATACTACATGCTCCTATAGACAGAGGTTTGTTTTGTACCTGTGTGTAGTACTACATGCTCCTACATGCTCCTATAGACACAGGTCTGTGTTGTACCTGTAGTACTACATGCTCCTATAGACAGAGGTCTGTTTTGTACCTGTAGTACTACATGCTCCTATAGACACAGGTGTGTGTTGTACCTGTAGTACTACATGCTCCTATAGACACAGGTCTGTGTTGTACCTGTAGTACTACATGCTCCTATAGATACAGGCATGTGTTGTACCTGTGTACTACATGTAGTACTACATGCTTCTCCTATAGACAGAGGTCTGTGTTGTACCTGTAGTACTACATGCTCCCTATAGACAGAGGTCTGTATTGTACCTGTAATACTACATGCTCCTATAGACACAGGTCTGTTTTGTACCTGTAGTACTACATGCTCCTATAGACACAGGTCTGTGTTGTACCTGTAGTACTACATGCTCCTATAGACAGAGGTCTGTATTGTACCTGTAGTACTACATGCTTCTATAGACACAGGTCTGTGTTGTACCTGTAGTACTACATGCTCCTATAGACACAGGTCTGTTTTGTACCTGTAACCTGTAGTACTACATGCTCCTATAGATACAGGTCTGTGTTGTGTACCTGTAGTACTACATGCTTACTATAGACACAGGTCTGTGTTGTACCTGTAGTACTACATGCTCCTATAGACAGAGGTCTGTATTGTACCTGTAATACTACATGCTCCTATAGACACAGGTCTATGTTGTACCTGTGTAGTACATACATGCAGGTCCTATAGGCACAGGTACTACTGTGTTGACACCTGTGTTGTACCTGTAGTACTACATGCCCTATAGACACAGGTCTATGTTGTACCTGTAGTACTACATGCTCTTACAGACACAGGTCTATGTTGTACCTGTAGTACTACATGCTCCCTATAGGTCTGTGTTGTACCTGTAGTACTACATGCTCCTATAGACACAGGTCTGTGTTGTACCTGTAGTACTACATGCTCCTATAGACACAGGTCTGTGTTGTACCTGTAGTACTACATGCTCCTATAGACACAGGTCTGTGTTGTACCTGTAGTACTACATGCTCCTATAGACACAGGTGTGTGTTGTACCTGTAGTACTACATGCTCCTATAGACACAGGTCTGTGTTGTACCTGTAGTACTACATGCTCCTATAGACTCAGGTCTGTGTTGTACCTGTAGTACCTATATGCACCTAAAGACAAATTGCAATCAACAAATTGCCTCTCTCCCCCTCTACCCTATCAATAATATATGTGGGAAGGCTCGTGTGTGGAGATCCCTCCCAGGGGACGAGGCAAAGTCCCTCTAAATGTTCAAATTATCGGTTGCTAAAGTAGATTGTCTTAACTTCAAGTGTAAATACAAGCAAGAAAGTATGTTTCAATTCCCAAGACTGCATTTTTAGTTACATATAATGAATTTAACTATCGACAAAATTATCTTAATGAAGAACTCTTAATTTTTCATAAGAAAACAATTTGGTCTTGTGTCTGTGTGTTTGCTATGACTGTGACTGAATAGTCGACAAAGGAGCACTGACTCGGGATTGATTCCGTCACGTGACGCTAAATGAAT
This sequence comes from Haliotis rubra, assembly GCF_003918875.1. NCBI lineage: Eukaryota > Metazoa > Mollusca > Gastropoda > Lepetellida > Haliotidae > Haliotis > Haliotis rubra. The sequence continues at coordinate 403,712 of NW_025767540.1, forward strand.
GCTTTATTGCTCACAGTGTTTTTTTGTAATAAAACAAAATACCAAATAGCAACAATATTTTAAGTGAGTAATTAAGGTATTTCTTCAAGTATTGTGTATCCGTGAAGAGCGACGTTGGGTAATGGGTGTATCTTCTCACTAATGTATTTCAACTACAGGCTGTTCACTTCATTTGTCCCATTGGATTTAGTTCACATGATGCCGACTCCACTGCACGGTTAAGTAATAGAAATGGTTTATAGCAAGAATGAGTTGCGCTTTTACCAAGTTGGTTCTTGAAAAGAGAGAAGTTTTGCATACACATGGGACGTCGTGTATTGTTTGTTTATGTCGTCTGCTCATTAGTTCTTTAAAAATATTTTCTTGACAAAAAAAACATGGAAAGAAAAACAATCACGTACATATACAAGCATCGCCAGATTACGGTGACATATGTGAAACGGCCTCGAAACACGTGACTAAACCAACCAACTCCCTTAATACTAGCTTTAAACAGGGATAATCTACAACATAGATTTATAGACGTTATATAGTCTCCCTGCTTTAAACAACCGCACCTTGCCAGTCGTTTTGTACATCAGACCCCCGGGGCCTGGACTCCATGTTTCTCGAAGCTCCTGACGATGCGAGAGCTATTTATCATACGTTTTGGGTTGCACATTACACAAACAATATGCACGTCGCTGTGTCTTTCATGACAGCAGATCTGATCTCTCATCCTAAAGTACGTGGCTGTCCTACTGCGGTACACTACCGGGTACCCACCAACGTAACACTGGGGAACACTACCGGGAACCCACCAGTAAACATAAACACGACTGTACACTACCGGGTACCCACCAACGTAACACTGGGGGGGAACCCACCAGTAAACATAAACACGACTGTACACTACCGGGTACCCACCAACGTAACACTGGGGAACACTACCGGGAACCCACCAGTAAACATAAACACGACTGTACACTACCGGGTACCCACCAACGTAACACTGGGGTACACTACCGGGAACCCACCAGTAAACATAAACACGAGTGTACACTACCGGGTACCCATCCCATTACTTGTGGTACATTGCCCGGGATCAACATGGTTAATATTGGGGTACACTGCGGGGTGCAAGTACGGTGCTAAATACAGGCTTCTGAGTCAGTATATACCCCTTATATAGAGATCCAAGCGGGGTACGTTATACAGGTGAGAAACATACGCGTACGAGGGGTACATTATGCAGTGAGAAACATACGCGTACGAGGGGTACATTATACAGGTGAGAAACATACGCGTACGAGGCGTACATTATACAGGTGAGAAACATACGCGTAAGCGGGGTACGTTATACAGGTGAGAAACATACGCGTACGAGGGGTACATTATACAGGTGAGAAACATACGCGGAGATTATTTACGTGCACAGCACACAGGGTGTTGTGTCACAGATCACATGTACAATTACAGGTGAACTGGAAATATAGATGAAAATTATACTAGGTCAAAAGGTGCACCTAGACTTCAAACCCCCTCTCGCCGATTACCCAAAAGCAATAGAGAGAATTTCATTCCCTGCCTTTCCTTTAATGTGAAACACAATTACTATTCGCATCTGTTTCAGTGTTTCCGATGCCCAATCTCGCCGGCAATGTATCAATAATTCATTGACATTTGATTAGAACATAATTCAAGAAAACAATTACCGAGCGACGTCGTGTAAACATTGTCGTTATTAATCATTACGACATTACGACATCGCATCGGCGATCATCATTAAATTGACAAAGCCTTTACCTGTGATACCATATGCCAGAAAACGGTCTCTCCTGACGGAAACGTGTCCCATTGTGGAAGTGTCGCGCCCCGCCGTCAGTCTCCGGTCTCTTACACCCGGGCGTCGTCTATACACCCACCCATCAAGGGAAATATTCCTTAATCAATCCCCGCCCTTGTGAGTGCGTTAGTGTACAAAGTATTCTTCTACTTCGGCCATTGTGTTGCACGGCGCAGAGTCTAGTTCTATCTCACCTGATTCTAAACAAGCGATAAAATTTGTAATCAAATATGCACATTATTAATGCCATCCCAACGAGCTGTATTTAGAAGGAAATATCATTAACAGTGAAACATGTCTAAGGATATTAGGGCTGCTTTGTTCCGTTTTCGCCAAAAAAGGCGGAATAGGACAATCTGCGGCAATGGCGTCACATATAGATCTATCTGCGAAAATAAACTTCAGAAAAATAAATGCCTCACTTTTAATATGGCCTGATTCTTCACGCGAAAACAATAATTCTACACTGTATCAAGCCGCACCATGAACCCTACCCCAACCTTGCTTTTGGACGCAAACTTAAAAAATTGCTAATAATTAAAAACTGGTCATAAATGTATGTTGTGATTCCCCGGGAGGGCAAGGTCGTAGTAGAGCGACTGCTATTGTTTGGGAGGGGATACATCTGGTAACGAGGCTGTAAAGGCCTGGAAGGAGATTGGTATTGGTGGACAATGAGCGGGACCATATGCTCCACACAGCGGGGCCATGCGAGGAGCTTTCATGTACCAAACATTACAGCTTAACTCATCGGGGTGTCGGGAAACCCGAGATGTCTCTCGAATTAAACATTTTTATAGACCTTAAACATTTCCCTTAAGATCACATCGACAGTTTCAAAATTGGTGACTTTTTACTGTAGCGGTTATAAATGGGTTATATTTTTCCGCTCTGAGTGGCTCGGCGGTTAATGGCCCGTGTGTTTTGTGTTTGGAGTCATTACTGTCATGACTGCTAGCTCAGTACAATTAATCATTATCACGAGAAACCAATCAAATGTTGGATACATTCGCCTATGGTGAGATTGAGCTATGGCCTGCATTCAGCAATATAACAGATATACTACGAATATCTGTATTCCATGGTGTAACATATATTACACAATGATTTGAACTCATATGAACTTTCTGGAGAGTGTCAATAAAAGTGGAGATCTGAATGTAAATGAATTCTAAACGGAAATGTATTTCAGATTCAACTTTATCACAGAAGCAAATAACCTACAATCTAAAGGGTGGGGTATGTTGTGTCGGCCAATCTCTATGCGTAGGGGGTTCTTTTGTTCTTTAACAAAATCTTCTGGAAATAAGGTGCAGGACCAAGATATTTCTTGGAGAGACGATATGTCCGGATCTTGTTGCCATTTGGGTTACATTTGTCATCCCAAGTTCGGTGAACCAGAAGAAATCGTCTAGTTTTTAAACTTTGCTTTGATGTGCGACATCACGCATTTGGTTGAACCAGCTAAAAACAATAAGTGCTCAATAATAATATGTTTGCATATCATAATTACAAATTATAATTGTTTCTCCTGTTTTCGTCGATATTGTTGATTTTGATAAAACTCTCTAAGCTTCCAGTCTCTGCTTGGTTAGGCATAAGGACCAACCCCAGCGCGTAGAACGCCGATTATCTTCTACGATAGATTGCAAAGGTTTTATATTTAGATAGTATTGAGGGCTTGTCCAACTTTCATATGATCTTTAGCAAAAATCATGTGTAAGCCCTGGCTTTTTCTTATAATGGTAGTTACGCCCCTGCAACCAATCTCATCTCGAACGGCTCAGTTAGAAATGTCTACACGCTCGATATTGTACGTTGTCACGACGTTTAGTTAACATTGTAACAGATATATCATGACTAACAGTAAAACATTATCACATATATCTGGCGACGGCCTACAGACAATATTGTACCAGATATATCTTGACTAACTGTAGAACATTATAACATATATGTGGCGACGGCCTACAGACAATATTGTACCAGATATATCATGACTAACTGTAGAACATTATAACATATATGTGGCGACGGCCTACAGACAATATTGTACCAGTTATATCATTACTAAGTGTAGAAACATATAACATATTTGTGGCGACGGCCTACAGACAATATTGTACCAGATATATCATCACTAACTGGAGAACATTATAACATATATGTGGCGACGGCCTACAGAACAATATTGTACCAGATATATCATCACTAACTGGAGAACATTATAACATATATGTGGCGACGGCCTACAGACAATATTGTAACAGATATATCATGACTAACTGTAGAACATTATAACATATATGTGGCGACGGCCTACAGACAATATTGTACCAGATATATCATGACTAAATGTAGAACATTATAACATATATGTGGCGACGGCCTACAGACAATATTGTACCAGATATATCATGACTAACTGTAGAACATTATAACATATATGTGGCGACGGCCTACAGACAATATTGTACCAGATATATCATGACTAACTGTAGAACATTATAACATATATGTGGCGACGGCCTACAGACAATATTGACGGCCTACAGACAATATTGTAACAGATATATCATCACTAACTGTAGAACATTATAACATATATGTGGCGACGGCCTACAGACAATATTGTACCAGATATATCATGACTAAATGTAGAACATTATAACATATATGTGGCGACGGCCTACAGACAATATTGTACCAGATATATCATGACTAAATGTAGAACATTATAACATATATGTGGCGACGGCCTACAGACAATATTGTACCAGATATATCATGACTAACTGTAGAACATTATAACATATATGTGGCGACGGGCTACAGACAATATTGTACCAGATATATCATGACTAACTGTAGAACATTATAACATATATGTGGCGACGGGCTACAGACAATATTGTACCAGATATATATGACTAACTGGAGAACATTATAACATATATGTGGCGACGGGCTACAGACAATATTGTAACAGATATATCATGACTAACTGTAGAACATTATAACATATATGTGGCGACGGCCTACAGACAATATTGTAACAGCTATATCATGACTAACTCTAGAACATTATAACATATATGTGGCGACGGCCTACAGACAATATTGTATCAGATATATCGTGACAAATTGGAGAACAATTTAACATTTATGTGGCGACGGCCTACAGACAATATTGTACCAGATATATCATGACTAAATGTAGAACATTATAACATATATGTGGCGACGGCCTACAGACAATATTGTACCAGATATATCATGACAAAACATGTAAGAACATTATAACATTTATATATATGTGGCGACGGCCTACAGACAATATTGTACCAGATATATCATGACTAACTGACTAACTGAGAACATTTCAACATATATATGTGGCGACGGCCTACAGACAATATTGTACCAGATATATCATGACTAACTGTAGAACATTATAACATATATGTGGCGACGGCCTACAGATAATATTGTACCAGATATATCATGACTAGAACATTTGTAGAACATTATAACATATATTATACAGACAATATTATACCAGATATATCATGACTAACTGGAGAACATTATAACATACATGTGGCGACGGGCTACAGACAATATTGTACCAGATATATCATGACTAACTGTAGAACATTATAACATATATGTGGCGACGGCCACAGACAATATACCAGACATATCATGACTACTGTAGAAGATATAACATACATGTGGCGACGGGCTAACTACCAGACATTATAACATAGAACATGTGGCGACGGGCCTACAGACAATATACCAGATATATCACAAAACGTGTTGACAGATATAACCGGTATAACGGTATAAAATATATGACTCGGTAGGTATTTCTACTACTTTGATCTCTACCAGTTATAAAGTCAAGTTCTACCAGTTATATTTTCTAACATAGGGAAATGGGTCGTAAAGCCATTTCTGGTGTCCCCAGCCGTGATATTGCTGGAATATTGCTAAAAGCGACGTAAAACTAAACTCAGTCAGTCAGTCAGTTTATTTTCAAATGGGGAAAAGATCATTAGTTTCAAAGGTTTCACTTTGGTTAAATGTTCATTAGTCAGTTGCAGTTTGACAAGGCTTTCTGTACTCGCCAGGAAAACGCCAGGACACTTGAAATGTCTAAACGTATTTGTATTTTATATAAAACAACCTAATGGTAATATGTGAGCCACATTCGAAACAGACTACAGTGACATTCGATATTCTCCTGAATGTTTTATTTCCCTTCATTGAACCACGTATGTCCGCCGTCACTTCCAGTCCAATCGTTTGCGGCCTGGTCACTTTTAGAGGAGGGGCAAGATAAGTAATTAACTTGGAACTATCCCTCTATTCATGACAGCCACATTTCTAACGGTATTGAGAACCAAAGCACTCACAAAACACTTGAAGGCTTTATCCTATGCCATATTTCTTCATACGTGTGAAATTTAGTCTCTCCCTAGTCTAATGACGTCACATAAGTAGATGTGACTGACGGTGCATATTGTTCGTGACGTCGCACCTGCTTTTGCGTCAATACAGTTTCTCTGTCAGTTTACTGATTCCGTTCTTGAGACGTTTTGATGCCGCCTATCCTGACTGCATCGTATTTGATAAAATGCGTATTCAACAGTCATGTGTCTCCTGATGCCATAAAATAAACCCCCTTGTGCTCTTGTTCTGCAAATAGAGACATAGGGAAATAGAGAGATACGAATATACGACGGTACGAAGATACGGAGATACGAAGATACGGAGATACAGAAATACAGCAACACGGAGATACGGAAATACAGAAATACAGTTATACGGAGATACGTAGATACAGAAATGTATACATTAATACACAGATACGGAGATACGGAGATACAGAGATACAGAAATACAGCAATATAGTGATACGGAGATACAGAGATACGGAGATACAGAAATACAGCAATATATCGATACGGAGATACAGAGATACGGAGATACAGAGATACGGAGATACAGAAATACAGCAATATAGTGATACGGAGATACAGAGATACGGAGATACAAAAATACAGTAATACAAGATGCGGATATACAGAAATACAGAAATGCAGAAATGCAGAAACACAGAAATGCAGAAATACAGAGATACAGAGATACAGAAATGCAGAAATACAGAGATCTATACGGAAATACAGAGACACAGAAATCCAGAAGTTCAGAGCTACGGAGAAAAAGACATGCAGTAGTACAGACATGGAGACACACAGACACTAGAACCAGAAGCACACCAACACAAGTACACATAACAACCCACTCAGCATGGGGTCAGGGGGCATGAGGATGGCGGCTCAGGGTTATCACCATTTAGGGACCTTCCATTTCATGTTTATGAGGGGACAGGAACTTCTTTAAACAATAGTCAAGCCCCTGTTTTGTTGAAACAAAGTACCCATTTCTTGCAAATGAGGCGCTGCAATGGATAATCTGGAAGGCAGTTGTTTCATTAAGAACCCTGATAGTAGAGCCTCATAACAGAATATGATGATCTTAAACTCACATTTCCCCACCCTCCCCAAGAATCCAAGAGTATCCATACATTATGTCTGCTCATGAGTTATTTCCTAATTATGCTGATTGTTCCTCTTGTTTCTTAATCAGCAATTTAGACTGGTTGGCATTTGGAAAAGAGGTGTTACTAATATCTCAATGATCAAATTAATGTGTTCGATTTCTCCATATTCGAAAACAATTCGTTAGAACTCGTGCTGGACACCCACTAACATACAAGCATATTGCTCATCAGGATTACTTCCCTTGATCTCGGGGCCATGAGGTCATCTCGGCGAGAACTGGCCATAATGCGAGATTAGTTATCGTTGATGGGCAATCTTGTGTTTAATGCTTAGTTTATCACATGACAATAATTCTATTGAGTTGCTCATGTCCCCTGTGTGGTGTGGGTAGCGAGGCGGGGGACAGGCACGTACTCCGCGGAAACCCTACGCGCGGAATAAACACGAGCATTTGACACATTATTTGGAAATCTTAAACACCCAAAGACATGATTTACGTTAATCTTATTTTTTGTTAAGTGAAAAGCAAAGGTTACGCACAATGAATTAGATATGAAGTTTGGTCGGCCTAGTCGCAACCTTATGATAACAACAGCCGCGGCTCTGTAACAATACTTCCCCCCTCGGCCGATGACTGAGCACGGCTCGCCGTTACCCACACTGACGCCCATTTAATTATTATTTCAAATTAAATAACATGATACCCATAAGTGAAACGCAAAACGCCACCTTAAGGTACGGACAAACACTATAATCGTATCTAAGGGCACGCTATACCGGCGCTTCAAGAAATGCTTCCTTTGAAAAATATTTGTACATTTTTTCCGGCGAAGATGACAAAAGGCTGTTCAGTTCGTAGGCAAACCCGAGATTATCCGAATGACTATCAGCTGACAAACGGTCAACAAAGGCTACAACCTACCTCACAGGGAGATACACACAAGCTACAACCAACCTCACAGGGAGATACACACAACCTACAACCTACCTCACAGGGAGATACACACAAGCTACAACCTACCTCACAGGGAGATACACACAAGCTACAACCTACCTCACAGGGAGATACACACAAGCTACAACCTACCTCACAGGGAGATACACACAAGCTACAACCTACCTCACAGGGAGATACACACAAGCTACAACCAACCTCACAGGGAGATACAAACAAGCTACAACCAACCCCAGGGAGATACACAGGTAGATACACACAAGCTACAACCTACAACCTACCTCACAGGGAGATATACATGCAACTACATCCCACACAGGAGATACACATAAACTACAACCCTACACTCACAGGGAGAGCTACAAGCCACCTCACAGGGAGATACACACAAGCTACAACCTACCTCACAGGGAGATACACACAAGCTACAACCTACCTCACAGGGAGATACACACAAGCTACAAACCTACCTCACAGGGAGATACACACCAGCTACAACCTACCTCACAGGGAGATACACACCAATAATAACCCACCTCACACGGAGATACACACCGGCTACAACCCATCTCACAGGGGAGATCTACATGGAGATACACACCGGCTACAACTGGCTACCCATCTCACAGGGAGATACACACCGGCTACAACCTACCTCACAGGGAGATACACACAAGCTACAACTACAACCTCTACCTCACAGGGAGATACACACCGGCTACAATCTACCTCACATGGAGATACACACCGGCTACAACCCAACCTACCTCACAGGAGGAGATACACACCGGCTACAACCTACATCTCACAGGGAGATACACACCGGCTACAACCTACCTCACATGGAGATACACACCGGCTACAACCTACCTCACAGGGAGATACACACCGGCTACAACCTACCTCACACGGAGATACACACCGGCTACAACCCACCTCACAGGGAGATACACACCGGCTACAACCTACCTCACACATGGAGATATACACACATGGAGATACACACCGGCTACAACCCACCTCACACGGAGATACACACCGGCTACAACCTACCTCACACGGAGATATACACCAATAATAACCCACCTCACACGGAGATACACACCGGCTACAACCCACCTCACACGGAGATACACACCGGCTACAACCTACCTCACAGGGAGATACACACCGGCTACAACCTACCTCACACGGAGATATACACCTAATACAACCTACCTCACACGGAGATACACTCACACGGAGATACAACAAGCTACAACCTCACACGGAGATATACACCGGCTACAACCTACCTCACACGGAGATACACCAATACAACCCACCTCACACGGATACAACCAACCACCTCACACGGAGATACACACCGGCTACAACCTACCTCACACGGAGATACACACCGGCTACAACCTACCTCACACGGAGATACACACCGGCTACAACCTACCTCACACGGAGATACACACCGGCTACAACCTATCTCACGGAGATACACACCGGCTACAACCTACCTCACAGGGAGATACACACCAGCTACAACCTACCTCACACGGAGATACACACCGGCTACAACCTACCTCACACGGAGATACACACCGGCTACAACCTATCTCACACGGAGATACACACCGGCTACAACCTACCTCACAGGGAGATACACACCGGCTACAACCTATCTCACACGGAGATACACACCGGCTACAACCCACCTCACAGGGAGATACACACTGCTAAGTTTGTTTGTTTCATTGATGTCGGTTTTGTTGTGTTTATAATTGCTGATGCTCTTCATCGGGTAACCTGAAAATGGGAATGGAATATGTCCATTGTTGGCAAAAACAACATAATTCTAGCCATGATATCCCCCAAACCCTCCCCCAGTACGATCGTCCCACATCTGCTTCTACAACCATCCCAGAACGTATGTATAAATTCCTTTGTCTTCCTACCCTAGAACTGGAGCTATTGAGAGGTCTCTGGAACAACGAACGTTCGTACAGCCCACTTTATATATGACGTCACCATGATGTATCATATCCATGGCGATATGTTGGGTGACTTATGGCAACTACACCAGTGGCGACGTGGATACGACAACGGCAGAGAGAACATCGGCGGTGTCGTATCTCGGACAGGGGGCAGTCCAGGAGAGGGACAGACGCAGTGCATGTGCTCTTGTGTTCCGGATTACTCCCGTGTCGACATACGTTCCACATTGAAGCGCGTTACATGCACGTGCACATCACGAGCGCTTTACAAAATACACGTGCAAAAGGCTATGTGACGCTATTTGGAAATATGTCGGGCGAGTCACGCCGCCTGCAGCATATGGCGGCCACGCGGGGACGTTACTGACTCACGTGTCGAAATCACCTTAGAATTTTACCATGGCCGGTTTTCAATGAAACCGTGAACCAAATAATTAAGGTAAAATGAAAAGGAACTGTGATTCTACCTGGGAATAAAGATATTGAGCTGCCTTTGTGACGCGTCGTGTCCAGGTATTGTATAGAAACTAAAGTACCGTCAACTCCCTCTCGCGGCCAACTTCCACCTCGCGATGCGCTCGCTTTGTTGAACAGGAAGTTGTAAATATCCTTGCATCGCTCACAAATAGTATTAGATAATTACCTCATTTCAGAACAGAATTCAAGTCCTAATCGCAACCGTTTGTTATCCAGATATTCTGCGTATTAAGTTGTCAGCACTGAACCGTGTAGGTGCGACTGTTGGCGGGGCCGCTCGCCCTTCTACACCGCCACACAGTGACGTTACCGTCACACAATGTATGTTATTGTCATGTCAGAATTATTCCCAATCAACAATCATATAAAACTCGTCTTGTTTATCTTTTTAAAGTTAAAATAGAAGCCTAATGGAACTGTTGGTGAGAAATAAAGTGACGTAGCACCAAATTGTCTGCATGAAAAGAGGAATGGGGCTTAATCCATGACCTTAAGTTTGTATTTTTTCCAGGCAAACATATCGTGTTAGAACAACCTAACTAACGTTTATTACATATCTTTACCTTCCTGGCGTGTTTCTTCTGACATATAAAAAGAGATTAGACAAATCGACACCTTCTCCTCGTTTCCATGGTTACATGGTCAACATGCATATTCATTCCCTGCCATATTCCAAATAGTCACTGGGGCTGGTTCTGGGAACTTTAATATCATAATGAATACAGCGAGTGAGAGCTTGATCATACTCTTTGAATATCTTCAGTGTCTGCCTGTATCGCCATTGTTCAACCCCCAAACAGTGTCTGAATGTATCACCATTGCTCAACAACCACCCGGTGTCTGCCTGTATTACCATTGTTCAACCCCCAAACAGTGTCTTCCCAGGCTTTGATCTTGATTAACTGCAAACGTGAAGTGGACACAAATGTCGATTTTGGTCCAATTAGATTCCACTGTTGTTTAACCACCATTTGTAAGTGTGAGCTGAAGTAGTTCAATATTTAGGCATTGATCTTTCATATTGACTCTGCACACAGAGCTAACAAATAGAAGCTTTTGTATGTAAAACAGCCAGAAAGAACTCTGCATCCGAAACCCCAAGGTACAACCCCACATACAGCAGACTGACCTGTAACACAGACACGGACACGGACATAGACACAGAACGGACATACACACAGACACACAGACAGACAGACATACACAGACAGACATACACAGACACAGACAGACAGGCATACACAGACATACATACACAGACAGACAGACACAGACAGACTGGCAGACATAGACACGTACAGACACAGACGGACAAAGACACACACAGACAGACAGACAGACATACACAGACAGACACAGCCACACTCTCACACAGACACACTCACGCAGACAGACACGGACATAGACACAGACACGGACATAGACAGAGACAGACACGGACAGACACAGACACACTCACACAGACAGACAGACACAGACAGACATAGACTCAGACACACTCACATAGACACCGACAAATACATCCGCACAGACAGACACAGACCGGGACACACACGTACACACACAAACACAGACACACTCACACCGACAGACAGGCAGACATACACACACAGACAGACACAGACCGGGACACACACGGACAGACACACACACACACACACACACACAGGAATTAGTGTGAGAACGCCAGTGCCACTTTTAATACCATCAAACTCCCCTAACGTCATAGCAGTATCTTCCTAACGTCTGTATCCCTTTAACGTCAGTACCCGTCAAACTGTCCCTCAAACGTGTGGTTCCCCTTGTCCATACGGTGAAAGCCATGGGTGACCGTGTTTACAAGCGGCCCCTGATACGCTGATATAAGGCTATCACATAGTTTCTGTTTCTTTTAATCTTTAATTTCAATCGTATAAAACTGTTGACAGTGAGGGTGAGTTAGAAAGCGATCTACATAATATATTGAAGAGGGTATTGAATGGTTAACTAGAAGGGCGGTCTGTGTGGCCACCCCGGCGGCTGGCCGGGTTGAGGGGATGGGGCGCTAGGGTGGGGGAGCCGGGTCGGATGTGTTGACACAGCATCAGATGCGACCCTCGGGAAGGGGGGCTAATATTGAACCGGAGCTCGCTGTCTGTAAGCTCTAAAGCAGGGATCATTTTATCAAGAGCAAACGAAGATAATATTTATTCTTCTTTTCAATAGTGAGCTGGCTCGGTGGCAACAAAATGTCCATTGAATGTTCCCTCGGCTGCTGTGGCGGATATTTGTCGAACGTGCAGATCAGTAATACAACATAAACACTGTCCCTTAGCTTGAAGGAGGCCCCGAGAGGGGATCTATAGCGCCTTGCCATACGGGCCCTGCTAAACGTTGTCGGATCAGAGACCAGGGACAATTAGAACTGCCCTGGGCGTCATTAGGCGAGAATACACGATGTGTGCCGACTGCACGGCTTAGGACGCTCTCCCTTTGAAGCGGGTTTGTCCGCCAAATTATACCCCAATAACACACCCATGACAAAATATATCTCAACAACACGCTCACGACAGCATATGCATGCGAAATGTCGACTGACGGACATCTCCCATACCTAACATACAGACCCTTGATGTTCACAATATGACGTAGTGATGATGATGATGATGATGATGATGATGATGATGATGATGATGATGATGATGATGATGATGATAACAGACAAATCAAACACGTTTAATCACCGTACACGTATGAGGAGAGTTTATGTTGGTCTGGACGTTACCCGTATACGTGTATCAGGACAGTTTATGTAGGTCTAGACGTTGACCGTATACGTGTATGCAGAGATTGTATGCGGATCTGAACGTTGACCGCGTACGTCTACGGAGAGATTGTATGTAGGTCTGAACGTTGAGTGTATGGATAGGCTGTATGTTGGTCTAAACGTTGACCGTATGGAGAGAGGATGTATGTTGGTCTGAACGTTGACCGTATAGAGAGGCTGTATGTTGGTCTGAACGTTGACCGTATAGAGAGGCTGTATGTTGGTCCGAACGTTGACCGTATGGAGAGGCTGTATGTTGGTCTGAACGTTGACCGTATAGAGAGGCTGTATGTTGGTCCGAACGTTGACCGTATGGAGAGACTATATGTTGGTTTGAACGTTGACCGTATAGAGAGTATGTCTGTTGGTCTAAACGTTGACCGTATAGAGTGGCTGTATGTTGGTCTGAACGTTGATCGTATGGAGAGGATGTATGTTGGTCCGAACGTTGACCGTATGGAGAGGCTGTATGTTGGTCTGAACGTTGACCGTATAGAGAGGATGTATGTTGGTCCGAACGTTGACCGTATGGAGAGACTGTATGTTGGTCTGAACGATGACCGTATAGAGAGAGGATGCATGTTGGTGCAAACGTTGGCCGTATGGAGAGGATGTATGTTGGTCTGAACGTTGACCGTATAGAGAGGATGTATGTTGGTCTGAACGTTGACCGTATGGAGAGGATGTATGTTGGTCTGAACGTTGGCCGTATAGAAAGGATGTATGTTGGTCTGATCTGAACGTTGACCGTATAGAAAGGATGTATGTTGGTCTGAACGTTGACTGTACGAAGAGGTTGTATGTTGGTCTGAACGTTGACCGTATAGAAAGGATGCATGTTGGTCTGAACGTTGACCGTATGAAGAGGCTGTATGTTGGTCTGAACGTTGACCGTATAGAGAGGATGTATGTTGGTCTGAACGTTGACCGTACGAAGAGGTTGTATGTTGGTCTGAACGTTGACCGTATAGAAAGGATGCATGTTGGTCTGAACGTTGACCGTATGAAAGGCTGTATGTTGGTCTGAACGTTGACCGTATGGAGAGGCTGTATGTTTGTCCGAACGTTGACCGTATGGAGAGGCTGTTGATCTGGAGTATGGAGCACACCTATCAAGTTGATGTCAGCCGATAGGCTTCCGAACGAGTCGCCTACAGCGCCCACCGTGTAAGGTTGCGGGCTTAATCCACTTGTCACCACCGCTGGAATTCATTTCAAAGTTTCCTATAATACGGATTAATATCAGGTATCGCATATCGTTTATCGTAAGACGTGTGTCGGGCGTTTGGCCGTCGCCCATGTTTAGCAAGTAGAGATTCGCTCGTGGCCGCTCGTTGTGGCAGACAAGGGGCTCAGTCAGGCCAGTCTACGCTTCATGGCGAGTCCTTCACTTACCCACGTACAGCTAAAATATCAAAACTGCTGCTCCCGCACAGTCATCAATATTAAGTAAATAGAAAGTCTGAAAAGAAACACAGCGCAATTTAGATGAGCGAAACATGATCTGTTTTCATTGAATGTTTAAACGAAGCTTTTTGATGGAAGAGCAGCACAGAGGCGTCTCCTGTGTCAGTGCACGTGGGAGCAGAATCCAGCCAAAGTATCAGCTTCGGGTGTAAGATTGGAAGCGTTTAGTCATCCACACAGCAAGAATGTATAGTCTATAATACACGCTCCAAAGCCCCCGATATATTCATACACTTACCTGAACGCAACCCTCCGTCCACACCCACCTACACGTAGCTCAACACTACCCTTCTACCACACCCACCTACACTTACCTCAACACCGGCCTTCTACCACACCCACCTACACTTACCTCACCACCACCCTTCTACCACACCCACCTACACTTACCTCGACACCCTTCTACCACACCCACCTACACTAACCTCAACACCCTTCTACCAAACCCTCCTGCACTTACCTCAACACCACCCTTCTACCACACCCACCTACACTTACCTCAACACCACCCTTCTACCACACCCACCTACACTTACCCCTCACCACCACCCTTCTACCACACCCACCTACACTTACCTCATCACCACCCTACTACCACACCCTCCTACACCTACCTCACACCCTTTCACCTACACCTACACCCACCCCTCCTACCACTCACCTCACCCACTACCTTCAAACCCTCCTGCACTTACCTCAACACCACCCTTCTACCACACCCACCTACACTTACCTACCCACCACTTTTCTACCACAGCAAGGTACACGCTACCTCAACCACCACCCTTCTACCACACCCACCTGCACTTACCTCAACACCCACCCTTCTACCACACCCACCTGCACTTACCTCACACCACCCCCTTCTACCACACCCACCTACACCTTCACCACACCAATACTCTACCACCTCACCTACTTCTACCACACCCACCACACACTTACCTCACCACCCCTTCTACCACACCCTTCCTGCACTTACCTCAACACCACCCTTCTACCACACCCACCTACACTTACCTCACCACCACCCTTCTACCACACCCACCTACACTTACCTCACCACCCTTCTACCACACCCACCTACACTTACCTCAACACCACCCTTCTACCACACCCACCTACACTTACCTCACCACCCTTCTACCACACCCACCTACACTTACCTCAACACCACCCTTCTACCACACCCACCTACACTTCTACCTCAACACCACCCTTCTACCACACCTACATACACTCACCACCACCCTTCTACCACACCCACCTACACTTACCCCACCACCCCTTCTACCACACCCACCTACACCTCTACCTCAACACCACCCTTCTACCACACCCACCTACACTTACCTCCAACACCACCCTTCTACCACACCCACCTACACTTACCTCAACACCACCCTTCTACCACACCCCTCCTACACTTACCTCACCACCACCTTCTACCACACCCACCTACACTTACCTCCACACCACCCTTCTACCACACCCACCTCCACACTTACCTCAACACCACCCTTCTACCACACACCCACCTACACTTACCTCCAACACCACCCTTCTACCACACCCACCTACACTTACCTCAACACCACCCTTCTACCACACCCACCTACACTTACCTCAACACCACCCTTCTACCACACCCACCTACACTTACCTCAACACCACCCTTCTACCACACCCACCTGCACTTACCTCAACACCACCCTTCTACCACACCCACCTACACTACCTAATCACCACCCTTCTACCACACCCACCTTCACTTACCTCCACACCACCCCTCTACCACACCCACCTGCACTTACCTCCACACCACCCTTCTACCACACCCACCTGCACTTACCACAGCACCACCCTTCTACCACACCCACCTGCACTTACCTCAACACCACCGTCCTATTACACCGACCACCCTCAGCATCACACTTCCCTCAACACTTCATGAAGTATTTCAGTTTACACTTGAGTAAGAAAAGTATATGTAACCACATGTCACCCTACCTTGTGTGACATTTTGTAAGTTTGTGTCGGAATAAGTGGAGTTGTTTATTTTGCGAATTTTGTTATTGTGTCTTAAATGTTGTAGAACTATTACTTGAGTGCTGACTAAGCGAAAATGCTATTCGAAAATGCAGTGATCGATATTGTGACCGATAAGGGTTGAGGTTGAAGACACTCTAACTACCAAGTGATCGAACATGACAACCCGCTCCATTTAGTCGTCTCTAACAACCAGTACAGGTTGCGGGGACCACTTTGACTCGAATGTTTCACTAGGGTTGTTTGGACCACTTTAACTCGGATGTTTCACTAGGGTTGTGGGGACCACTTTGACTCGAATGTTTCACTAGGGTTGTTTGGACCACTTTAACTCGGATGTTTCACTAGGGTTGTGGGGACCACTTTGACTCGGATGTTTCACTAGGGTTGTGGGGACCACTTTGACTCGGATGTATCACTAGGGTTGTGGGGCCCACTTTGACTCGGATGTTTCACTAGGGTTGTGGGGACCATTTTGACTCGGATGTTTCACTAGGGTTGTGGGGACCACTTTGACTCGGATGTATCACTAGGGTTGTGGGGCCCACTTTGACTCGGATGTTTCACTAGGGTTGTGGGCATTGAATACTAAAAACAGATATAACTGACAACCACTTTCGTTCAAATACAAATGGAGAATTTCCCCAAGAAACGTGTCACCTGCCAAAGTCTATATGGATTGGGATCCATCGGCAATACAATCAGAGCCATGTCGTTCAAATTGTTTATTCCGAAAATTCACTGCTTCAGTGAAACGCCAATAAACTTTTCATCGTCCAAGTCGAACATTTATGTGTCAATGGAATCCCAAACCTAACATTGTCGCGCCCACAAAACAAAGCAAGAAATGATACAATGTGCACGTGACTATGCGCGACATGACTGACATACGACAATGCTGAAAACTGGAACCATGTCCCATTGTTGCAGTTTCAAAAAATAAAATACAACTCCAAAATACTGCAACATTATTTGAAGCTCGGCAACACAACAAGTGGTCATGGCAACGCATCGTCGTAGACTTGTCGCGCTTTAGTAAATTTTGGTAACAGGACAAAGTCCATCTTTATCTGGAGATAGAAACTACACTCTCTAGACACTAGAACTACCGACAAAATACTGTTTCTCCTACTAGAAAAACAACGGACAATAACACCAGTTTTCTAGGACTAGAAAACGGACAAAACATGTTCCACCTAGAACAACAGACAATCATTTTCTATCACGAGAACAAGAGACAATCATGTTCTACCACTAGAATATAAAACATCCATTTTCTAACATAACAATAATATTTTTACCACTCGAACAACAGACAATCATTTTTATGGCTAGAACGAAAACATCAACGAACAACAGACAACCATTTTCTATGGCTAGAACAAAAAACAATCATTTTTACCACTAGAACAACCAACAATAACACAAGAACATTAATCATTTTCTACAACTAAAACAACTGACGATCATTTTCAACAACTAGAAGAACCATTTTCTACTAATCGAACAACAACCGTTTTATACCACTACAACAAATAATATTTTTCTAGCACTAGAACAACAAACAATAATTTTCTACCACTGAAACTACAAACAATTATTTTCTAATACGCCTAGTCTACTTGAGCAACTAACGATACTTTTTACCACTAGTACAACTAAAATATTGTTCTACCATTAGAACATCAATCACTTTCTACCACTAGAACAACAAACAATCATTTCCTACTAGTAGAACAACCGACAATATTTTTCTGCCACTAGATCATCAATTATTTTCTACCACTAGAACAACTAACAGTATTTTTCTACCATCCGAACATCACTCATTTTCTATTACTAGAACAACAGATAATCATTTTCTACTACTTGAACAACTAAAATATTGTTCTACCACTAGAATATCAATCATTTTCTACCACCAGAACAACAGACAATCATTTTCTACCTCGAGGCAATCAGTCTACAATTTCTTTTTACTTATCGACCTCCAGCAGTTAGTTTCTAACGTCTACAAGATCAGTCAGTCATTTCTCTAGAACTACACGTTGTTCTATGTACCGCTAGAACTATTGATAATTGTTTGTTCACAGGAAGTATGGTTTTATTCTATCACTAGATCAAGAAACAGTCACTTTTCCTACCACTGCGGGTACTGACAAACACATTTGTATCACTGGCATGTGACAATGGAAGAAATCTCGCCGCCAATTGACTGGCGTAATGTCGACATAACGCTAACAACATAGGAAATGTCAGCATTCGTTTGCGCAATTGGTGTATCCACAAACATAATTAGCTGGGATTGCTTGGTAAACGATAGATGCAGAATTTCTGCAGAACCACTTTTGTTGTAAAATTAATCATCTATAATCGAAATGATTTCTAATTAAGGGAAAACAGAGCCAAGTGAGGACGATGTTAGTTTACTGGGGTACATTAATTAGATGTCAATTCCCTAACGCTGGACTTTCCACTAGAATATCAATCATTTTCTACCAATTGTACTAACAGACAATCATTTTCTACCTCGAGGCAATCAGTCCCACAATTTCTTTTTACTTATCGACCTCCAGCAGTTAGTTTCTAACGTCTACAAGATCAGTCAGTCGTTTTCTAGAACTTTACGTAGTTCGATGTACCGCTAGAACTATTGATAATTGTTTGTTCACAGGAAGCATGGTTTTATTCTATCACTAGATCAACAAACAGTCACTTTTCCTACCACTGCGGGTACTGACAAACACATTTGTATCACTGGCATGTGACAATGGAAGAAATCTCGCCTTGAAATTATTTGGCGTAATGTCGACATAACGCTAACAACATAGGAAATGTCAGCATTCGTTTGCGCAATTGGTGTATCCACAAACATAATTAGCTGGGATTGCTGGTAAAACGATAGATGCAGAATTTCTGGGTGGAACCACTTTTTGTTGTGAAATTAATCATCTATAATCGAAAATGATTTCTAATTAAGTGAAAACAGAGCCAAGTGAGGACGATGTTAGTTTTACTGGGGGTACACTTAGGTAGATGTCAATTCCTAACGCTGACTTTCCCATACAATAGTCTCCTTGCACGCACACACTGGGGCGAGGTGCGTGATCAAGTCTGCGGGAAGCCGAGAGCACTAAAAGTATTTTGCAACAACCCTTTAGCCTTCCTTGTTGTATTTTTCTCCTCCAATTAGCTAGTGATAAATTGTTGGTGCGTGCCCCTCGCTCACCGACAAAGACAGCGCAAATATAAATATTTCATACTAATTTTGAAGGAATCAAAAGCAGCTATCATTCAAAAATTATTTCCAGATAACCTGCAGAGGAGCGATCTCTCCTCAGGAATTTCCCAAGCAGCCAAATAAAGCTCAATTAGTTTCTGGTGATAATCGTTGGCGGAGTATGGCCCGGACGGGTTTCCATAGGTAATGTGATTGTTGCTTGGTGCAGAGATTGTGATTCGCCTTTAAACAATGAGCATGGAAGTGTCCCTGGGGCATTTCATACTTGAAGCTAATCTGGTTAGCAGGGAGAGACGGCCCGGACACGCAAGTGCCGTGCACAGTACCACCACGACGTCACAACGGGGAGGGGAACACGTAGCTTGGACGTCAAGGAACCGGCGTCAGTATCTAGAAGAACATCCCACTGGGCGTCTGCACACCTGACGGTTTTACTGGGCGTCTGTACACCTGACGGTTTTACTGGGCGTCTGTACACCTGCCAGTTTTACTGGGCGTCGGTACACTTGTCAGTTTTACTGGGCGTCTGGGCGTCTGTACACCTGCCAGTTTTACTGGGCGTCTGTACACTTGTCAGTTTTACTGGGCGTCTGTACACCTGACGGTTTTACTGGGCGTCTGTATACCTGCCAGTTTTACTGGGCGTCTGTAAACTTGTCAGTTTTACTGGGCGTCTGTACACCTTCCAGGTTTACTGGGCGTCTGTACACTTGTCAGTTTTACTGGGCGCCTGGGCGTCTGTACACCTGCCAATTTTACTGGGCGTCTGTACACTTGTCAGTTTTACTGGGCGTCAGGGCGTCTGTACGCCTGCCAGTTGTCTGGCGAGTGAGTGAGTGAGTGGGGCTGGCCAGGCTGCAACACGAGAGCAATGAAGTATTGGACGAGATACATGACGAGTGTCTCATTCGTTATCTGCCGGAAATACATGCAGCTGTGGTTCCAGTACAGTAGTGGTGGAAGGACAGGGGACCTGTTGTGGGCTAGTACTGTATAGATCCCTCATACTTGGTTTGCCATTCTTACTTGGCAGTTCAGATTTTCGGGAGTAATGTTTCATCATCAGTGGACAATAAATCTGCTTAAAGCTCAGAGGCCAAAGAACATAGATTCAGCAAGATTCAATTTACAATTAAAGGTGGGGACGTTAAATGTACATTCTACATTCCTTAATACTCACGTTTCTCTTAAACATTTGTGCAGTTCAAAGTAATTATTGTTATTATTACAACATAGTAACATATGGAATGTACTCATGCTAAGAAAATGACGATGTAAATGGGATCTCAAGGCGGTGAATTTTGGGCATAGCAATAAAAAGTGGGACTCGTTTTTAATTGTGCAGAACATACACCGTTTACAGAGTCGATTACATCTCGCAAAACCACATGGTCTTCCACAAAAGATCACGAATGGTAGTTCTTAATCGGTCATTCTCAATTAAAAGTGGACAATTGCGGTCGTCGAGTTTGCAAGATGCGATTCATGACACCAAAAGCACTGTTTGATCTCTAAATACATTAATAATAACAAGTAAAGTATAGGAAATATGAAAAGCAAGAAAGATAGCCGGTCATTTAAACAAATGCTCAGCATGGATTGACATATATGGGTACGGGGGTACAGTTTTTCTGGTGTCCGTGGAGTGACGGACCCGTCAATAAAAGCTGCTTCAAAGATGACCACCGCTCCCTGAGAGTCGAATGAAGATAAGCTTTGAAAGCAATCAGGAACTGTTTATGAAAAACCCATCAAATACGCATGTGAAAACATACAAAGAAAGTGCAATGCAATCAATAAACAATTGTCGACAGCACGCGTGCAATTTACGCTATGTCAGATTGTATTACCCATAAGTAAAAACTAGAAACGGTTACAATATAAAAAAATGTGTTATTAAAAGCATGAACTGATCAAGTTTAGATGGCAAGCATGTTATGTCTGCGACAGATACGGGTTAGTTGAACATAGACCAGTAATGTTCGTTTTAAAGACCTATTTTTAAGAACGTAATCATATGTGACGGTGATGCTATTGTAATGTTGCTACGAAGCGTTATGGGACCATTGGTTACTTTGAAACAACATTTAGAAACACGACCGCAGAACACGGATGATCACTTCAGATAAACAAAATATAATTTACTTTTTGTATTTTACGTTTAATAGGCAGTTAGAATGGCCCATGGCGTTACATAGAAACCCCAAGACATAAAAATCACGTGTTAGTGCCCGTTTGAATGTCTGCATGCGAGCAGAGCAGAGCTCATTCTATGGATTCTATGTCGATCATGCCACTTTTCACCTAACGTAAAATGACTAAAAGGTGTTACGTAAATCTCATACGAATATTTCTTGCGGAATCATTAATAAAGATGATAAAACGATTTAATATGTTGACGAAATTGAAGTGTACGTTTTTCCAACATTACAGATTGTACTTTAACTTACTCTAAATAAGTATGAATCCAAAAGTAAACAGCTGTTTTATCTTCTGTTTTGATTACATATCTGGCACAAAGACGTTTACTGTTTTTCCCTTCTTTGGCTTTAACAAGAACGTAAGCTACAACGTAATATACGTCACGCTGTAGAACTGTAAGATGGAAAAGGTGTTTAACAGTTAAAGCCAAAATATATTCATTCGTATTTTGTGTGATTCCATGGCGTTTTCGTGTTCAAGGGAATTTTTCATTTTCAAGTTTCTGATTTTAATCTTTGATACACTATTAATGTGGTATGCGTGGTTCCGTCAGTTCTGGATCTTGAATGGGTATCATGTTGCGTCAACAGTGTGAAATACGCTTTACTAAGTACACATTCGTTTTGATTTTCAGATGAATTGATTGTTTCCTTAAAAGATATATTAATCAAAACAAGAACAAAAGAGTTCATTTTCTCGCGAATGTTAATACTACTTCCAGTTACACACGAACGTAAATAACATTTGCGTTTATGGGTACATACTACTTTAAACCAGTGCTGCAAGTTTCATGCTCTCAGTGAGTGCTGAAAAAGTATAAACGGTTCATTCACTAGTTGTCGTTTTGGAAAATATATATTTTTCTTGGACTGACGTGATTTTGTTTTTCTGCACTGTCCTATCTGAATTGTGTAATAAACATAAAAGTTATCTTTATTAACGAACCGTGAATGCTCATTTACATATTTTAACAAAATTGTTTATTATATTATATTATATTATATATTATATTATATTTTGTATGTAACCAGCCGTAAATCCAGTTTTCGATTCTGAGGTTTCATCTCATACTCAGTAATAACTCATTTTATTCAGTATGTAAGTAAATATGTTCCCAATAACATCGCTAGAGGTAATATATCTGTCATTATTACCCTGTTGTATTGGCATCCTTGTGTATAAAGGTATAAGGTATCATTTCATCCATTCAACAGAATGTTTCTATTATTTAGAATTAAATTAAACAAGACATTGACAAATTGTACAAGTTCAGTATGGCCGGGGAAAGCGAAATCTGAACCAAACATCCTCAATATAGGTGTCGCTTTCGCGGGAACGGTCAAGCTACAGTGAACACTGAATTTAGCGTTCCTGGGACTCTCAATACACAAGAAAAACAAAAAACTGTGAGTCGTCGTCTGATACCGTAGTCATGGTAGAAATTCAATAAATAAATAAATAAAATAAATAAATAAATAAATAAATAAATAAATAAATAAATAAATAAATAAATAAATAAATAAATAAATAAATAAATAAATAAATAAATAAATAAATAAATAAATAAATAAATACGTTTAACATTAGCAAGCCATGGGGAAGCATACATATTATTTTCTAGCATTTGTGATAAAACATTGTGAATTATAACTGACATTTTATTTTGATGTACATTAGTAGCAAGTTTAAACCAAACTGAAATTATTCACATTTTAATATATACAGAGACAGGAATTCGTCCAGTCTCTCTGTAGGGCATTTAGGATGGTGTACTCTTGCATAGTTTCAGGACAGATTTCATGAATAGCCTGTGAACATTTTCTCAAATGTCTATATTTGAATGTCCCCACACCTCGCAGCCATATAACATGATAGGTAGGATCATGCAGTCAAAACATTTAAACAAACAATCGATATCAGATTTCTAGCCTTTGGGGGGATAATAAACACTACTTTTTTTGCTTGGTCGTTGAGTGCCAGAAAGGTTGAGTTGAGTTGAGTTGGCTTTACGTCACATAGGCATTATTCCAGCCATTTAGTGACGAAATCAAGTCTGCATTCATAAACAGTTTAAGTCCCAAGTCCAAATGAGTTTTATTTTAAAAACATATTTATTCATGACATCGGTATTTAAAAACAGAAAATGTCATAGCACTTAATTCAAGGCACTCTATTCGTTATTTGCATTCATAGTTAAGCGGCTCACAGAACGAGTATTGGGGTCGCGCAGCACAGAAGTGTATCTGTAGTTACATACATATATGTCAGACATGCTATAACTTAGTTTTTCCTGGGACAACAGCGTCGGAATACATATGTTTAGGAAACAACAGAGAAACAATCCCCCCATATTAGTTTTGCATCAATAACCGATACAATATAAACGCAGTACCTGATACATACCCCGGGTGCATTCGCGACATGTGAAACAAATCATGCCACTTGAGAAGGTCGCAGGTAAGTCACGTGACCATGCACAGAACATGCTCAGTTCGCGAGTGAGGGCATGTGTCACGTGACGTGCTTTGTCCTGCACGTGCAATCTCGTCACTCTTTATGGGGTGTAATGTTGCTTATAGTTGGACAGATTGACTGTCGGGTCACTCGGCCCGGGGGATTCCCGGGGGATTTACGAGACGTAGAGTCGTGCTGCAGGAGGGGAATCACGTGACAGTGCATGCCGGCACGTGACCAGGATACGGTGATCAGATTGTCATTAAGCGGCATATGGTGATCTTCATTACCTGCTACCGTGCGTTTGTGTGTGTGAGAGGGCTACGATCTGACTGACAGGGCACATGTAGGATAATGTGATACCATTCAGATAGCACGTGGAACATTAACTTCAATTCACTCCCAACCTCCGAACTAAAGTAGAAAATTAACATTAACTCGAAGCGCTCGTTAAATCTCAAACGGGATGAGCTGTAACAATACTGGCCATGGGTCACCTGTGGCAGTACCTAATATAGTGTGTGCTGGTGGGGTTACACACTCAGAGAATGTGGGTTTGAATCCTGGACTCATCCCCAAACAGCCCTGACGTTTGTACTTTACCGAGAATGAGTATTCTCAAATATGGCATGTTACATTTGATCACATTGTAAAAGGCATTGAGTATCAATTTGATAATACATTACCATTTCTATAGAAGTTCATCACAAAGGTTGATGTCATCATAGATAGTCAATGGACAAAGATTGATGCCAGCATAGATAGTCAATGGACAAAGTAAATCAGTTGAACAATAAATGACAGGAAGACAAGAATTTGTAAAAAGTATCAAGCCTTAAACTGAGCACTTTTTGTAATGACATTGTATTGATACAAATCCCACTGAAGGAACTGGAAAGTTTCCAATTATAAGGAGGTTCTTTGTTTGAATTTAAAGTGTTCCAACAATATCAGGATGACACAGGGTCGTTTTGTGTTAATCCTCGTAAAATGTATCATTTCTTGGTTGTATTCTAACATCTGCAATCCTTCCAGATCGGGATATATATATATATATATTCAGCTGGACGATACCTGCAAGTAGTTGTTCCTCTCTGGCGTATTCTGTCTCACGGCCTCATATACACCTCAAACACCAAATTGACAGTTTATCTGGGGTAGGTGGAAGACTCATTGATGTACAAAGAATACTGCTGACAGGAGTCGGGGGGTTGGGGGTTGGGGAGAGAAGCTGGACGTTTGTGGCCAATCCCTTTGTAAGTTTTGGACAAGATAATATGTTTAAAACAAACATAAACCAAGGCTTCAAAGAAATTAATCCTCTGATTTGGGGGGAAATAATAAAGACAAATTCACAGATCTGAAACTTTCAAAAAATATATGAAAGAACTCATTCTACTTCTTTCAGAGTACATCTGCATCAATTGTGTTGCCAAGTTTAAACGGTTAGATAATTTAAGAAGCGAAAGTGAGTTGTGATTGGTCCACTCAACTTCCCAGCGTAGGCACATAATTGGATAAAAAGCCAGCCAAGGGAGGTAATATAATCATCGCCCCAAGCCGTGGATGCATCCAGGGTATAGTGGAGACTGATCGTAACGTACTCCCTGGAGATTATCGAGGATGACTCTGCACATGAGCGTCTCAGATCCGTCATATATTTTGCTCACACGGTTTTGGATGTGTCTGGTTTTCACAAGCTGTCGGTGATCCGTGCGCTTTTATTCACATTTGTAAAGAACGTTTCATCAACATGTTTTACCAAAATTGGACATCTACTCTTGAAAACAGTTCACGATATAAGTTATATACAGAATACAATCTTAGTCTTCTTGAGCCAGAGACGTATCTGTCTTCTAGCTTGGGATATAAATTCATAAAGCATTGATCAAATTCAGAGCTGGTGTCTTACGTTTAAACATAGAAAAGGTGGCAAAATATTGATGTTTCTCTAAGAAATTGTCCTGTGTGTAAAGTAGATTTAGAAGATGAATATCACTTTTTGTTGAATGTCCGGCTTATAAAAGACTGACAATTTGCAAGTTGATATGATCTATTTTAAAATAAGCAATATCCTAAACCAAACAAAACTGAAGACATTACCAATCCAGCTCGTTTTATCTGTTATGCATACGAAATGAAAGTATATTAATATAAAAATAACATTCTAAAGATTTCAGTCCAGCTCTGCATATACATTTATATGTTACTAATATATTTTACTGGTGGTGTAAGATAATCTATGCAGGGAGACAGGTAAATGCTATGAATTTTGAGAATTGTTTTTCGTTCGTTTTTCATATATATATATATATATATATATGGCCCTGTGGCCTTTATGCGTAATAAAGATTGTTCATGATGATGATGATGATGATGATAATGACGTCACAACCGTTACTTCGTGACTTTGGCTTGGGCAATGCGTAATTGATTTGGGTTATATTTTAGTTGTCACATTGTCTGTGGTGAGGGAAAACTAGGTACATGTAAACCATACCTCGAAACACCCAGGTCAGAGAGTTCAAGGAACGAGTCATTAATATGCTTCACCCGGGGACAGGGTGATTAATGTTTTCCAATCGCTATTTTAAGAACAAAATAGACACAGCCACTTGTTCATGTTACAAAGAACGTGGATATATGTGTGTGGATACATATAATTGTCAATAATCCAATTTCAACCAGTAATCTCGAGGACATAGAGTTAGTTGTTTGTTCTGTTGTTTTCTGGTGTTTTGTTTTGTTCATGCTTGCAGGTAGAAGAAGAATAAATGCAAACCAGGGTTCCATTTCACAAAGCAGTCGTAGCGATCCAATCTATCGTAACTATACAGTTTACCATAGACCTACGAATGTCCTAGTGCTAAGAACGGATCTGGACCCAGTATATCATTTACCCTCCCTGCACTGTTATGTTTTAACCAGTAAATTAAAACACAGACTTTTCTATGTAGAGGGACATCTGTACCCTGGTGAACCGTGCAACCATATGTCAACACCATCTGCCCAGAAACTGTCCGTCCTGGCTTCAGGAGATGTCAACAGATATGTTTACCTTTCTAAAATGTCAGAATGAAATAAATGTTTGGTAAAAATTCCCATTTTTGAAAAAGATTCTTGGCCAAAGGATATTTCAGTATTATTTTCTGTCAACTTTTTCAGAATTTTGAAACAGAATATGAATTGAATGCATTTCAATATTCACCACTTTCAAATACCAAACGAATTAAGAATCATACATTATGTTCTGTTACAGAATGGAACCCTAGGATAATCCCCAGAGCGTTGCGAAGAGATACAGCGCTTGTTTTTTAACGAAATATCTGTAGTTTGAAATACGTTTTGTGTTTTATGACAGTTTGAACATTAATGTTTCAATAAGTGTTTGATTTAAAGAATATGAAGTATATCTTGTAGCTAGAGTCAACAAGGGTCTGGTTGAACAAACGCCATTTTCAAGGCCTATAGTCATATGGATAAAACATTTTATTGCTCGAAACATTGGAACCTTAATGGGTACATTTGTAAGGATTTTTTTTTTATGTTGAAACAGAAAACATATTAAATCGTAACTTGCTCGCTGTTGTCATCAGCTCGAATGTGTATGCATATGTTAAAGAATGTGGATATTCTCGAAAATCCTTCGAGCAGACGTAGATTTCATGGCAAATATCAGAGACTTTAAACTGATCTTTAAGCCCAACAATTAGAATGACACATTGGAGCATCTATTGAACGACCAGTAAGTTATTATCATAACATACAATAGATAATAGTTTATAGTTATACTAGGTAATACTTTACAGTACAGTAGAATAGAGTTTACAGTTCAGTAAACGATTGTTTAGTATGTTATAGTTTTCAAGATTGGTTTTGAGTCAGTTGAGAGAATGGTCTAAATGATTATTTTCTGTAGCACTGCTCAGCACTGGTCCCTTCGTAGTGTGACAATCTGAGTCTTTGTGATACATTTATATACGAGGTCAGCCTAACTATATACTCGATGTCCAAAGTATGAAAAGCATCCATTTTATTTTGAAGGAATTATTAGCAAAGCCATATCCAAACTTTCACATATATGGGTAATGAGGTTAGCGAGTTATTAGTCATCACGACACATTGGGGTATAATATCTCTTACGAAATCGCAAAAAACCGACCCGAATCTATTATTTGGTACCTCTTGGATAATGGTATGCCCTCAGATAATATCATATAAAATATGTTCAGGATAATATTGGATGCCTTCCAGTCATAATTAACAGTCAAAGATTTGGATTGCTTGGTTTATATTTAGACGGGGGCTGTTTTTTTTTTAGCACACACCCATTTTAATCTTTCAAAAACATTGTGTCCAGATATTCAAGCTGGCACTGTTTACAATATATTGAGCGCTGACACTTGTGTGACCATTCAGTATTTAGTTTGATTCCTTGGCATGTTATGTGAATATGTGAAAACATTAGAATGAGTTGAAAGGGGGATGGGTAGTGTCTCCAAAACAAGCTCGTTTAGTAAACACGAAAGGGGAGTCACTTTAAGAAGCGATTGTAGTTTCAAACTGCTTTTTTATGCTCTTTAATATCTAAGTTTGATTCTAGCGGACTTCTGCCTATCTCAAACACACAAAATGTTATATTTCCTGAATTCTGTAATGCATGTATTGCAGATTCTACGTTTTTGGAGGGTACCAAGATAAAAAGTCAAACAAGATGGGGATCGTGAGGCTTGAACATGGCAAAAGCAATTTGCTTGAGGCTGACAGATAATATGTAGAAAAATGAAACATAAAAACAACAGCATTTGTGTCATTTTGTAGGTGAAGCTGACTACGTTTTGAAAGCCCCTCGTGGTTCATAATTTTGGGGAATTGTTCTTGAACATGTTCGTCTATAGAAAAAAATCTAGATTACACAATCCATTTGCATCAAGCACAATAAGCGCCAGCTAGTGAAGCAGGCAGGTAAGGTCCAACAATGCAGGATGAAACAACACATTGACTTTACCCAGTGTTCGAAAGGGACATTCTCGGAAGGGGATGAGATGAGGCTGATATAGTGAAGCTTAACAAGAGTAGTAACTCAAATAAAACAGTAAGGTCTGTCAGCCATCAAACATTTAATTATACACAACTAATGCCATTTTGATTAATTGCTGTGATAAGTGAAACACGGGTACATACTGCTGTGATATGTGAGACACGGGTACATATTGCTGTGATAAGTGAGACACGGGTACATACTGCTGTGATAAGTAAGACACGGTACATACTGCTGTGTACATACTGCTGTGATAAATGTGAACGGGTACACGGGTACATAATACTGCTGTGATAAGTGAGACACGGGTACATACTGCTGTGATAAGTGAGAGACACGTGATATGTACATATTGCTGTGATAAGTGAGACACGGGTACATACTGCTGTGATAAGTGAGACACGGGTACATACTGCTGTGATAAGTGAGACACGGGTACATACTGCTGTGATAAGTGAGACACGGATACATACTGCTGTGATAAGTGAGACACGGGTACATACTGCTGTGATAAGTGAGACACGGGTACATACTGCTGAGATAAGTGAAACACGGGTACATACTGCTGTGATATGTGAGACACGAGAAAATACTGCTGTGATAAGTGAGACACGGGTACATATTGCTGTGATAAGTGAGACACGGGTACATACTGCTGTGATAAGTGAGACAGGGGTACATACTGCTGTGATAAGTGAGACACGGGTACATACTGCTGTGATATGTGAGACACGGGTACATACTGCTGTGATAAGTGAGACACGGGTACATACTGCTGTGATAAGTGAGACACGGATACATACTCCTGTGATAAGTGAGACACGGGTACATACTGCTGTGATAAGTGAGACAGGGGTACATACTGCTGTGATAAGTGAGACACGGATACATACTGCTGTGATAAGTGAGACACGGGTACATACTGCTGTGATAAGTGAGACACGGGTACATATTGCTGTGATAAGTGAGACACGGGTACATATTGCTGTGATAAGTGAAACACGGGTACATACTGTTGTGATAAAGTGAGACACGAGAAAATACTTTTGTGATAAGTGAGACACGGGTACATACTGCTGAGATAAGTGAAACACGGGTACATACTGCTGTGATAAGTGAGACACGAGAAAATACTTTGTGATAAGTGAGACACGGGTACATACCGCTGAGATATATGAGACACGGATACATATACTGCTGTGATATATGAGACACGGATACATACTGCTGTGATAAGTGAGACACGGATACATACTGCTGTGATAAGTGAGACACGGATACATACTGCTGTGATAAGTGAGACACGGGTACATACTGCTGTGATAAGTGAGACACGGGTACATACTGCTGTGATAAGTGAGACACGGGTACATACTGCTGTGATAAGTGAGACACGGGTACATACTGCTGTGATAAGTGAGACACGGATACATACTGCTGTGATATATGAGACACGGGTACATACTGCTGTGATAAGTGAGACACGGGTACATACTGCTGTGATAAGTGAGACACGGGTACATACTGCTGTGATAAGTGAGACACGGGTACATACTGCTGTGATAAGTGAGACACGGGTACATACTGCTGTGATAAGTGAGACACGGGTACATACTGCTGTGATAAGTGAGACACGGATACACACTGCTGTGATAAGTGAGACACGGGTACATACTGCTGTGATAAGATAAAAGTGAGACACGGGTACATACTGCTGTGATAAGTGAGACACGGATACATACTGCTGTGATAAGTGAGACACGGATACATACTGCTGTGATATATGAGACACGGGTACATACTGCTGTGATAAGTGAGACACGGGTACATACTGCTGTGATAAGTGAGACACGGGTACATACTGCTGTGATAAGTGAGACACGGGTACATACTGCTGTGATATGTGAGACACGGATACATACCTGCTGTGATATATGAGACACGGGTACATACTGCTGTGATAAGTGAGACACGAGAAAATACTTTTGTGATAAGTGAGACACGGGTACATACTGCTGTGATAAGTGAGACACGGGTACATACTGCTGTGATAAGTGAGACACGGGTACATACTGCTGTGATAAGTGAGACACGGGTACATACTGCTGTGATAAGTGAGACACGGGTACATACTGCTGTGATATGTGAGACACGGGTACATACTGCTGAGATATTGTTTTCAGGGCTGGGGCAGGCGGCCGATCGTTAACGTGGGACTCAGGATAAGACTGAAACTGTACATGCACTAATCGGTTCAAAATTATAGTGCATGTTGTCCTGTGGCCCATTAATCAGAAATATAAGCGGCGTTAGACAGTGGCTGACCTTCTCAGGTGTGGCGCTCCCTGTCGGCACCCCACACATTAGGATGCTGGACGTTATCAATCACCTCATTAATTGATGGTCATTTGTACCCAATGGTGATGCAAGGTGTGGGTGGGAAGGGTAACGCCCACGTATCTCAGCTGCTCACATGCGTGTGTAGTCGCAGTTATGTTGACCATCAGACCTCGATGGACAATGCAGGACATTGCTGCCACCGGAACGCTGTGCATGGTCAAGTGGAGATCAGAGCGTATATCAGAGTAGTGTTGCTCCAACACGCAAGTAGACTGTCTTTGTATAATCCCCGTGAGAGTGGTTATGAATAGTTAGTGCCTCCATAAAGTCCGTATAGAGGATACATACACGACACGTCGATCTGACATCCGCGCGGATTGACATCACGGATCCGTGAGGATGGTTACATCGACGTAGGCGTTGACGTTATAAGGTTGACGTCACGGTTAGGTTGTGGTGCAGGACGTTGCTGAGCCAGACTAATGACGGCTTGTATCGAAGTTCGGGTCTGACTTCAACAACAACTGCTTTTGTATTTATTCATCATTGAATCCTGTCGCCATGGCGTAGTTTGTTATATTGGTAACATATATATAAACCCCTTCCACTCACTCACCCACTCCCGCACTGGGTACAACTGGTGTGATGATACACTTTAATGTCAACAAACTGTGAGCCACGTGACTGACCACGCCAGTAGGTCAGTGAGTTCATACTACGCATGCGTGAGCGATAGCCACAGTACCGCCCCTAGTGGCGTGTCACCGCTAAGCGGTCATCGTCTTTGATTAGCACTGTAATTAATGTCTGACACTGTGACTGATCCGCATGGTCTAATGGCCACTGAGGGATAGAGTTACCTCCCTTTACAACTCAACAATAGCGATCTGTGCGTGTGAGAAGGTGTTGTCACGACCTATGTCATTTACAATGTTCCTCCTTTTAGAAGCGTTTAGACTCCGGTTGCAGATGGAGTCGATCTCGCCACCGTGTCGCGAGTAATTGGCCACAGATCTGTACTGGCTCGTCCATCATGTCGATAAGATCCACACTGTGCAAGTGGAGAGAACCTATCGCTCACAACCTCTTTGTGCACCGAGCTCCCACCCTCATCAGTCCTCTACCCTTCACCGGATGTTGCCAGGCAGCATGGAACACTGAGCTGCGTACAAAACGTGCAGATATACTTTCTTGGTGATATTATCTCGGATATGCAGAGACGGGTCAAAGGGCAAATACCTGCACGTGATTGGTGGTATAACTGAAAGGTCTGACTTGACCGCACTCATCAGCCCGCCAAGGGTGCTGCTATATGTGGGAGGCGCCTGGAGTAGCCGTCGCCATTTCAGACCATCTTCAGAATCCATAAGACTATATGATGATAAAGGTAGAAATATGGCAACATGCGTAACGGGAACATTAACAGAGTGGTTAGACTGAATGGGTGGACAGCTGTGGTGGATTGATGTAATAGAGCTGATAGGTCGAGTTGACGGGATCGAGCAGTTCGAGTTCATAGAGAAAATAAAGTGTTTTTTTAATTTATTATGTTTTTGGTTTTGTTGGCCATGGGCCTTTGCACACTTTGAATAATAAAGATTCGTAATTTACATAGCAGCAAAAGTGTTTCATTATAATATACATGCAGTGTGCGAAATCGCCACTGGTACGCTAGCCTGAGGCTAGTAAAAATCCAGTCGGGCCAGTAAATCGCCTCAGTCACTGGCCCGACTGGCTAATGAATTTCCATGGGGTCATTTGATTAATATATCACTCATTCCGATTTGTTAAGTTATAATATACTTTTAAATCATGCAAGATTATTGCCTGAAAAACGATGCTTACATTCTACATTCAAGTTTTGGGTTAGTGAAGTATAGTGATTATACATGTACAAATGTATATTAAACAACAACAGGTGATAGTATAACATTTCTATGAGACACCAACACCTCCATAACATAAGTCGAACGGTTAATGTCTACAGAGACTTCTTATTAAAAATGAAATCGAAGTAGATTCTTACACCGTTATCAAGCTAAATGTATTGATAACGATGTAAGAATCTACATCGAAACGTCGCTCTGTGCAGTAAACAAGGAGTTGTTATCCATAAAGTTGTAGGTTTCATTTTTGACTCACCAACTTTTAGAATGCCGATCCCAATTACTTCTTATAAGTTAAAACACTCAAATAAAGTCTGACACTGACACATATTTCTGACGAATAAGGTCATACGCTTTACATTCAAACATGACATGAATTAAATTTTTAGTGAAACCACATTGACACATTTTATATTTCATATAAACATTTACACTTCAATAGCCGCCATATAGCTAGAATATAGCTGAGTGCGGCGTAAAACTAAACTCACTCACTGACTATACCTCAATATTAAACTTTCTCGGTAGTGCATGTAATCTGAGTAGACAAATATATCTTATAAAATTCATTTGAATGATAGTGATTACATACTATTCAACATTTGGTATTGACTTAATTTCATTATAATAATTCAGATGCAAGGATGCAAGACGCTACGTATCACAATTTAAAATTCTGTTCTTAAAGATAGGAACAAATTTTCCTGACCATACAAATCCGAAACCAGAAGAACACAGCAAACATTTCACAGATGTAGCCCAGTCTACTCTTCCAGTAAGATCAAATTTCTTCATGAGCAAATGGAACTGTTTAGGTTAACGACTCACAGACATCCTCAACAACTTATACAAGTAACAAACATATCACATAATAATCTACATAAATATTGGATCTACCAGTCTGCTACAATAACATTACATGAAACATGCGCCAACACCAATTAGAAATTTAAAAAAAGGGTGGTTAGAGATGATTAGCTCGGAAGAACATTTAGAAGTGTAATAACACAGTGGTTAGATTTGATAGCATAGAGCGATTAGATTTGATAGAATAGAGGTGGTAGAATAGAACGGTTTGAGTTGATTGACTTAGTAGTTGAGTAATTCAGTTATGTAAGTATGTATCTTCTTGTGCCTGGTTGACAAGAAGTGTGTTACAAAAACCGGACTCGACTTTGGATTACATCTGGATCTGTGTGTGGCCTGGTGGAATGTGGTGTCGCGAGTGTGTGGCTCGTCACGTTATCTGTACTTATGTTCTTGTACTTAACCTGTCAACATATGTATTCATGTTCCTATTCAACTCGGTATACTTATTTCTTGAACTAAATTAACTCAGTGACAGATATACTAAATGCATTGTACTTATTAATTAACTTATATACTGTTTTTCCAGTACTTAATCGATTTAGTACCACAATATACTCAACTCAGTAATTTACATTATTTTCTTATAGTTAATTAACTGAGTAACGGGTTAATTGTTTTCCGCAACTTCATGATTTCAGTAACAGGTACACGTATTTTCTTGCACTTAATTACCACACGTTATACATATTTCATTTAGTAATTGCTACATCTATGTCCATGGGTTGAATAGGGTCAGTAATCCATGTTTTAACACTTCATTAACGTTGTAACAACTGTAACGTATTGGATACACTGGGTAGTATATTCAATTTTAAACATTCTGTGAAAGATGTTTTTAGAATATGTATCCTAAACTCTATACACATTTCGTGTGTTCTATTTAAACACTTGAACTACGATGACCTTTCACAATCCAAACACAATTTAAACAGAACATCGTCGTAATCTAAACGTTTAGAACTTAAACCAACACAGGTTACGGCAGATTGCATGACTATGGTCATGATCAAGTGCGACCGAGATAAACGAGCTTGAACAATACTAACGAAATGGTGTGTCCTTCCTGAGAGTATGGTGCTCAATAGAGACGTTGTTTGCTGTTCATGTAAATGCTTATTGGTGTGTACGTCTTCGATGGATCATATTTCGACAATCTCGTCAATTTCTATATTTCTTTTAGTTTATATCTTTCTCTCTGCAATCAATCATGACTTCGAATTCCAGAAATGACCAGATAATGACTGTTTGGAATATGTGAGTTACTGTGGGGTCTGTGTCAACCTTGGTCCTTGAGAGAATTACTGTGGGGTCTGTGTCAACCTTGGTCCTTGAGAGAATTACTGTGTAATATGTGTCAACCTTGGTCCTTGAGGGAATTACTGTGGGGCCTGTGTCAACCTTGGTCCTTGAGGGAATTACTGTGTAATCTGTGTCAACCTTGGTCCTTGAGAGAATTACTGTGTAATGTGCCAAACTTGGTCTTTGAGAGAATTACTGTGTAATCTGTGTCAACCTTGGTCCTTGAGAGAATTACTGTGGGGCCCTATGTCAACCTTGGTTTTTAATTTGAGTCTGGGTCCTCTTCAAAGTCACCTTTGAGATCTAAGTCAACCTAGGACATTACTAGTGTCCATTCGGAGATTTGTGTCTATATGGATTCTTATTGGAGTCAGTCTAGAGATCTGAGTCAACCTGGGTCCTTATTGGAGTCAGTCTAGAGATCTGAGTCAATCTGGGTCATTATTGGAGTCAGTCTAGAGATCTGAGTCAATCTGGGTCATTATTGGAGTCAGTCTAGAGATCTGAGTCAACCTGGGTCATTATTGGAGTCAGTCTAGAGATCTGAGTCAACCTTGGTCCTGAGCGGAGTCAGTCTAGAGATCTAGGGTCCTTATTGGAGTCAGTCTGGATATCTAAGTCAAGCTCTGTCCTTATGTGAGTTTTCGCCCCCCGTGTCCCTGAGGCAGTCTGACCGGAATGTCAGCCATGGTCCCTACAGAAGTCAGTGTTGAGTTCAGGAAGATCATGAGTCACACGGGACAGCAAGTGTAGCAGATTATAGATGACGAACACGTTATGATAAAGGGATAACTTATCCCCAACACAATGACCGCCATTCAGGAGATTACCCAGTGGGAACACATCCGAGGTGCGTGAGTGTAACAGGCGGACCAAACTAGCGAGGGGAGGGGCAGGGATGGGGGTGGGAGGGGGACATGGTTGGCGACGCCGGTCTTATCTCCCCCATCTCGCCCCGCCCACCAGGATTTAGTCAGTGCTGAGAGAAGGTGGAAACAATAGGCCAGTAAACACGGGTAATTTGGTTCCTCTCGGTGGCTCTTTAGGCCCACAAAGAAAGATACAGCCGTGAGATTGGGACATTGAATTTGAATTTATTTAGCAGGAACAATTACACGTTTGCTCAGCTATCACCGTATTGTAGCTAGTGTTGGTGTGTGTGACTGGAACAGGCGACCCACGGCAGTCACAGAGCCTCCTCTGCCCATTACCAACAGATTACTCGCATGACGAGACTGGCGGATGTGCGACACTATAGGCCGTATTACCAGCTCATCTTAAACACTGCTATTTGACATACACATCGGTTAGAAGACGTAGTGCGGGGATTTATCACACCAGATAGGTAGATTGTATCCCACTAAACGCCGCCCGGTCAGAAAGGGGCTCAGTGATCGGGGCTACATGAGGAGCCAAACTTCAAACAGACCTTACGAGATAGATAATCGGCAAGTCTAGACTAATACATAGGCTTCTGCCCTGCCTGTGATCCGTGTAACGACTGCAGAAAGAGGCACATTGACCCTTGGTGCTGCTGGAGACTCCCCTTTCAGCCTTGTTGTCTGTCTCCGGCGAAACACCTCAGGATTGACTCCATCTCGCCTCCTGTCTGTGTGGGGGTATTCACGCTTGGTAGAGTGCCCACAGCAAGGGAACAGTATCGGTATACAACACTTGTAAGTCTGTGGGTAACAGTTCCCCACATACGACTAATAGCTTGTACATCACATGAATGTTGGCAACCAGAGTCGCCCACAGCAGAAACATGTGAAGGAAACCTAGCGTACGTCAGGGAAGCATCATAGCTGACACGACATAGACGAACACAACCGCTGACCTTGTCAGCATGACACCGCTATCATGAACAGTGTCAGGGATAAAACTGTTACTACAAATACTGTCACCAACACTGTCAGAACTGACACTGTCCGCTCTAACACTGTCACCTGCACCAGCTGTCACAAACACTACCCACCAAATATTCTAGTTCGCTGTCAGTGGTGGTCAGGTAGTGCCACAATGCTGATTTGTATGGTCAGTGTACAGTCATGACATATAAGTGATGTTTGCAACAACCAGTTGCCCACGAGTCCTCAATGGCAACCTAATGTCAATCACTTTGTTTCTTAAAACAACCTCCTATGTTGGTATTAATTAAGATGTCGGTGATACTGTGAAAACGTTGGGCCACATCAAAACATTTTCTTTGATAATTTGCTGAAACACTTAAACAGAAATATATCTATCAAAGAAGCATGTAAAGGTTTAGCACACACATATGCAGTAAAGGCTATCATATAGGACTTTTACAAGTTTCTTGATTTCGTTTACATTTCTGGTGTTCAGCATACTGTTGTTTTTAATTCATGGAATGTTTTATTAGGACAAAACGTGTATTCATTTGAAATACTTAGAACTGGACAAATAGCAAACGTCGTACCAAAACAGGTGGTGGACTTAATCGGGTATAGCTGACGAAATACATAGTCATCAGTGCTAACGATTGTCCTTGCCGTGAGGTCAGCAGTGCAAACGACGTGTCTATAACATAGTCAGCTCTAACCCATTGTCCATGAGGTTGTCAGTGCTAACCGATTGTCCATGATGTCACCAGTGCTAACCGATTGAACATGAGGTCATCAGTGCTAACCGATTGAACATGAGGTCATCAGTGCTAAGCGATTGTCCATGAGGTTGTCAGTGCTAACCGATCGAACATGAGGTCATCAGTGCTAAGCCACTGTCCATGCGTTTGTCAGTGCTAACAGATTGTCCATGAGGTCATCAGTGCTAACAAATTGTCCATGAGGTTGTCAGTGCTAACCGATTGAACATGAGGTCATCAGTGTTAAGCGATTGTCCATGCGTTTGTCAGTGCTAACAGATTGTCCACGAGGTCATCAGTGCTAACCCATTGTCCATGAGGTCATCAGTGCTAAGCTACTGTCCATGAGTTTGTCAATGCTAACCGATAAACTATGAGGTCGTTAGTGCTAACCGATTATCTTTTAGGTCGTCATCCCTAACCGATTGTCCATGAGGTCATCAGTGCTAACGATTGTCCATGGGGCCATCAGTGCTAACGATTGTCCATGAGGTCGTCAGTGCTAACCGATTGTCTATGAGGTCATCAGTGCTAACGATTGTCCATGAGGTTGTCAGTGCTAACGATTGTCCATGAGGTCATCAGTCCTAACCGATTGTCCATCAGGTCGTCAGTGCTAACCGATTGTCCATCAGTTCATCAGTTCTAAATTATACAGAACATCTTTCAATTGGCTTCTGGCTGAGAACTAGGAAATATGTTTGAGGGGTCTGGTGTGGCACAACCTAATTGACGCAATCCTTGTATTTGTTATCGGGAACAAACGTGAAGTATACGGGGTTCTTGTGAGAGCATGTACGCCCAAGACCGTGGTCCTCGAGTGGCCCATGTGTCAAAGAGACCATGACATAATAAGCTGAAACTGCTTCAAGGTTATGCTAAAACAAATCACAATCAACTTCCAGTGTATACTGAATTTTCTGCCATCAGTGATTAGGTGTAAGACTGCTGTGTTTTAAAGGTATACCCATCTAGGAATAAATATTTAGAGCAGTCGTTTTCAACGTGATGAATGTGATCACAGATACTTTTTAAGAGGTGGCATTGTGTGAGGAATTGGGGTTGATATGATTAGTTTCCTGTACTCGGAAAAAGAGCTGGTTGAGCTTGCCACTCTTTTTTGTTTGTGTTGTCGCTTCGGTGGCAGGCTCTATGTAACACATATGTAAGGCTAAATACTGTGGGGTAACAATTCCTGCTGGTCATAAATACGTCAAAATACCCATACATTTAAGTTTCCTTTGTAATTTGTTTCAACCGTTCCTGCCAAGATGGGAAAATGGTATAAGAAGTAATAATGTAAAATTCGATTGTGAAACGTTAAGTTGAGGTAATCGGTTTGACTGGCATTTTAGACATTGGTGAGTAAAAGTAAAGCACCAAACTTCATGGATGACAAAATCTGTATTCAGATTTGTATGTAGCAGGTATATGAAGTATGTGCTGTGATGACATGTATCATTTATATGAAGTATGTGCTGTGATGACATGTATCATTTATATGAAGTATGTGCTGTGATGTCATGTATCAGGTATATGTAGTGTGTGCTGTGATGTCATGTATCAGGTATATCTAATGTGTGCTGTGATGTCATGTATCAGGTATATGTAGTGTGTGCTGTGATGTCATTTATCAGGTATACGTAGTGTGTGCTGTGATGACATTTATCAGGTATATTTAGTGTGTGCGGTGATGTCATGTATCAGGTATATGTAGTGTGTGCTGATAAGACGTTTGTCAGGTGTATATATATATATGCTGTCGAGGATCCACTATACCAAACATGTAGTCTTTACGAAGTGTGTTTTGTGATGAAGTGTTAATGTTGCTATGGTTGTTTATGTACGAGTGGATGGTCTTGAGACAAAAGCGTCATATTTCCGTCCTCACCCCATCCATCTCACTGACTCAAGATGACACACGCTGACAAAATCGACTCTGGATCACGTCTGTCCCTTTT
This sequence comes from Haliotis rubra, assembly GCF_003918875.1. Classification (NCBI taxonomy): domain Eukaryota; kingdom Metazoa; phylum Mollusca; class Gastropoda; order Lepetellida; family Haliotidae; genus Haliotis; species Haliotis rubra. The sequence continues at coordinate 444,751 of NW_025767540.1, forward strand.
TCCCTTATTCCGATAGAATCAAAATATGACATCGATAGCTTCCTCACTTGCGTGTAAAGCCAGTCTATTTATCACCGCGGTCTACATGGTGAAACATCTCCCCTCAATGGCGGCCCGTCGTGTCCCCACCCCCAAGTATTGTATATTACTTCCCTGACAACTTCTCGCTTGCTCCTCCACCCCTCGCAGCGCTCAGTCGGCTCAATGAGGTCTCTCATGCATTCACTTAAGGCTAGTCGTGTGGCAAATGTTACATAATACATAATTTGAAATTAATTTATAGTAAAGTGTTTGACTAATGCAAACAGTTGAACTGACATTGTCAACATTCAAAGGCCAGTGGAAGCACACAGGGGTATCGACCCTTAAAATATACTCTTGTTCATTTATTGAATGACATCAAAACGCTTTTAAACAACTATCACGCTGGAAGGAAGGGGTGCCTCACACAGAAAATGTTGTAGTGTTCGCAGAAACTGCAGCTTTGTAAAGATGACATCGATTATTAGCTAAATAATCAATAATCATTTCATCATGGCTGGTTCAGCGTCGCAATCAGTAATTGATATTCTGTCATTTAGTTTATTAATGACATCGTTTAAAAAGTCAAGTAGCACATGCACCGGGTTACACCGCCACCTTACACAGTCCCGACACGAGACGACTCAGCCCTTACCTCTCAAGTGTGAAATGAACAATCAATAAATGTCTCTTTGTTTGATTTTTTATTGCATGAAACATCAATGTAAAATGAAGAATATTAGAAACAGCATTAAATATGCTTTTGGGTAAAGATAATATAATGGTAACATGAATACAACCCATGCAACGCCCAGCACCAGCAGGCTTCAATGCACGGTATAGACAATCTGGACGTTCTAGTACTTTGTGACAGCACACTTAGTGTTCAGAGTACAGTCATTCGAACAAAGGGGACATCAGAAGAGCACTCTGGAACTTGTGACAGTGTATTTAGTGTTCATAGCACAGTCAGTCGAACAGGGGGAGTCAAAAGAACGCTCTAGCACTTGTGACAGTATATGAAGTGGTCGTAGCAGTGACGTCACATTAAGTGTTCGTAAAAACCCACAAAACAACAGTTATTTGAATAAACAGACATCTGATCAAAGCTGGGATTCAGAACATAAGGACAGCCCTGTCACACAGAACATAAGAACAGCTCTGTCACACAGAACAGGACTCATATCAGGTCGACGCCGAGACGTGTCGTCACTGGGCACGTCATAGGTCGCGCCAACCTCCTCTACAGATGGCCACATGAACACAACACGCATCTCTTGTTTTCACAAAGTTCAGCCGTGTAACCTATCTGTCCAAGCTTCACTTCATACACAGCCATCGTTGGTCAGCTCGGGGGACATTCATCCTCGGTTCTCCGGGAACACAGTGGACCCTGTTGGTGTTGGGAGCTGACTCACGTGTTGTTGGAGCCCGTGGATGAACATCCGGGGTAGTGAGGGCCTCTGTGCCTGCGTAAAGGCTGACTCTCCGTGGCGGAAGTAGAATGCGTCTATGTTAGAGAGGATGGACGCAGCCTGGGGATGATACGTGAACCAGTAGGGGTTGGTCTGGAGCATGCGCTGTACGGCGGCATAGTTGCCAGCTTCCGCCAAGAGTTCCAGACCGACGGCTGTCTGTCTCTTCCACTTGGTTCTGGAATAGAAGGAGAATGTGAGTTTCATATTACGTAGTGAATGTCTGGGAGGGGGGGGGGGGGGAGCCCCCGATTAGTCATTGTCATATAGGGCGTCATTGATAAGTGACTGTTATGCTAGGTAAGATCCGACGTCGGCATGCTACAAGTGTAGGCCTATTCCAAGTTGTTGAAGTTCGGTAAAACTAGAGATTACTGTAGACCCGTGTTCCCGGAGACGCAGCAGTTAGCTTGTATGGGGGGTATATCATATTAAACCCAGTCACATAATTGAATGCATCCTATTCCTTGGGATTAGCCATTGAGAACACCCACCCTTATCGGATGTAATTGAATCCCGGGAATAAAATGAATATATTAGATCTTTCTCCAGCGCCGTGACATGCGGGCAACTATTGTCGCCAGCAGCATACAACGGCGGCACTGTGCTACAGGTGGTAATCTATATTAAATTAGTTCGGACAGAAGCCTCCACGGATTCACGGACCAAACTGATAGCAACATTTGAAAATACTCGGCAAAACTCGTGGTCACGAACACCTGGACAAGTAGTAGTAGTAGTAGTAGTAGTAGTAGTAGTAGTAGTAGTAGTAGTAGTAGTAGTAGTAGTAGTAGTAGTAGTAGTAGTAGAAACAGTAGCAGCAGAAACAGCAGTAGTAGTAATAGTCCCAGCAGCAGCCATGATTACATGATGACCTTTAGAGAGCAGACAGCTTCAAAAGAGAGGGGCTTTCCATTTTTGTCTGACATGTTTTTAGGAATACTTTCTCTAGGAATGCCTACTTCTCCAGATTTTGGAAAACAAAAGAAGGATGTTCACGACGAATAGTGTAGCGTGACATCGCTGTTACTTCTATATGTTGGAACTAGTCATCAGTGCGGGCATCAGACAATGGACAAGCGCAGTACAAGAGTCCGTTAGATCAGTCGTTATGCTGACATGTCATGGCTGACGGTGCAAAAACAGCCAGAAACGTTCTTCTGTCGTGCCTTGCATTTTTATTAAGTTCAATCAGTATATAAGAAGTTAACACAAACTGCCATCTTTTAAACTCCCTTATAGCGCTGCTGTCCCGCGTTCTTCTGCGCACCCCACACTCTACCGCACATATCTATCACTGTACGCGCCACACACCCAAGTACCTCAACGTACGGCACGACTCTTTAATCCTTTTCATAATATTGTTGTCAAAATTGACAGTATTTATAGGATTCTAAACGAGACCAGTGAATCGAGTAACGACGAAATTTGTTTGCGTTTTAGTCAAATAGCTGGAAGTCACCCCATCCCCATCACGGCGATAGGGCCATTGTCCGGGGCCTTGGGACCACGGCGAGTTCTGCCTGACGGCGCATGGTGTCGCCCCCCTGGAGAGAGTAGGTTCGTTCTGAGTGAAACTTTGACGCTCGTGACAACACTGAGAATGACGTCCTTTATTCCCGCAGCTTGTGTTAGTGCGAAATGAGTAACTCTCCTTTGACGGAGGCGTTAAGAGCACACCGTCATAGCTGGTTGTAGCAACACGGCAGTACAGGCGGCTTCTCACGGCCCTGACGGAGCGGTTCTGTGGGTGGCGCTGCGGCGAGGTACATTGCGATGCTGTACATTCCTATTTTATGATTTCGTTTTGAGTTGTAAAATAAACACTCTGTGGATGTCCGGTATAAAATTGTCGCCAGTGAACAAGTTTAAAACGTTTCCATTTAAAATAATGTCTAAAGGTTCAAGTAGAAGAACTGCAGTAGCCTTTTACCTCTGAAGTACATGAGAAAATTATCATTTTACTCAATATTTAGACCTGAGTAGGAAGCGGTCATTTATCGGAAGTAGGAGGCAAACAATATGCAAGAAGGGGTCGACCAGATACAAGACAAGCATTAGGGTGCCTTTGACCTCGCACTCCCCACTGTAACAAATGACCCGTCTCTTTCACACGCCGCGCTTTCTGACCGACCTGTGTTTAGTGTGGTTATTACTAGGGCATTGACGGCTGTACTAGTCGCCCCTTGAAATAACAATAGATTGATGTTCTGACACTCTGTCCTTCACGGTGAGGTCCAAACCCCTGTATTCCCTGTGAGAGCTGCAGCTGCTACAGGGGTGCCGTTACTGCAGGACAAATACGTCATCGCAGTACTTCACTGGTAGCCAAGGGGCTGGCAGGTACCATCTCTGCTGACTTTACAACATGGAGGCCAGAAAGACAGGAGGAAGTTTGGGTTTTCAGTGACATGGGTTTGTCTTCGGGTTGCTTGAAGGGTTTCTATAAAAATATCTAGGCAGATGTAGGGTGTGGAACCCCTCGCCAGGTCAGGGAGTGCGAATCTTTGAGCTTACTGAGTAGGCGAATGCAACATATCAGTTCCACAGTGCGAGTAAGATTGCCCTGAGCTGAGATATGTCTTGCCCTCAGTCAGAATGAGAGTACTTTAAGCTGAGATATGTCTCGCCTACAGACACAGTGAGAGTGTTCTAAGCTGAGATATGTCTCGTCCTCATTCACAGTGTGTGTTCTAAGCTGATATATGTGTCTCCCACAGGGGGAATGGGGGCCTTTAAGCTGAGATATGTCTCGTACACAGTCACAGTGAGAGAACTCTGAACTTTGTCTCACCTTCTGTTCTGGTACCACGTCTTCACCTGGGTGTCCGTGAGGTTGAGTTTGGCCGCCAGTTCCATCCTGTCCTGGACACTGAGGTATTTCTGTCTCTCGAAACTTTTCTCCAGACAGCTCAGCTGGTGGTCAGTGAAGGCCGTGCGGGCCTTGCGGGGCTTCTTGGACTTTATCATGAGGGGGTCAGTTTCATCACCATCGTCGACGTCATCCTCGTCGTCTGTATAACAAAGCAGTCATTTAACGTGAGGAACATACTTCTATGTCCTTACAAATCAAATATCTCTCAGTTTCACAACCTCAATATCATAATGATAATACCTCCATTTCACAGTACAGAACATAACGTATTATTACAAACATAACCTCCATTTTAAAGAATAGAATATACCTATGTTATACAGAAACACACCTTCATCTCATCGTACAAACCACAACATAGAGATACCTTCATTTCACCGCAGAGATATTACATCTGTATTATTTAACATATTCTCCATTTTACAATGAAGAACATACCTTTAAATGACTAAAATATGTACTTAAAGAACATATTTCCTTAGTCTTTTTGAGTCATATCTACATTTCACAGTATAGCAGTTACATCTATAAAATTATAACATATACCTCATTTTACAAGTTTAGAAAATATACCTCGTTTTAGTATTGAAATTACATATATATTACTATAAAATATACCTCCATTTCATTGTATAGTAATTACATCTATATTATTATAGAATATACCTCATTTCATTGTATAGTAATTATATCTGTATTATTATAGAATATACCTCATTTCATTGTATAGTAATTACATCTGTATTATTATAGAATATACCTCATTTCATTGTATAGTAATTACATCTGTATTATTATGGAATATACTTCCATTTCACTGTATAGTAATTACATCTATATTATTATAGAATATACCTCATTTCATTGTATAGTAATAACATCTGTGTTGTTATAGAATATACCTCCATTTCATTGTATAGTAATTACATCTATATTATTATAGAATATACCTCATTTCATTGTATAGTAATTACATCTATATTATTATAGAATATACCTCATTTCATTGTATAGTAATTACATCTATATTATTATAGAATATACCCCATTTCATTGTATAGTAATTACATCTATATTAATTTAAAAATATATATAATTTTAGAATAGAAATTACATGTATATTGTTACACAAAATATCTCATTTCATTGCATAGAAATTACATCTATATTATTATAAAACATACCTCCATTTCACAGTATATAAATTACATATATACATTATAATAAAACTCATTTCACTGTTTAGAATTTCTATATGTATTATAAAATAATATGCCTCCATTTCACAGTATATAAATTACATATATACATTATAATAAAACTCATTTCACTGTTTAGAATTTCTAAATGTTTTATTATATAATATACCTCCGTTTCACAGTATATAAATTACATCTATGCTTTTATAAAACATACCTCATTTCACAATATTCAAATTACATAAATATTACCATATAATATGCCTCCATTTCACAGAATAGAAATTACATATATATTATTGTGATGAAATATACTTTATTTCACAATACAGAAATTAGATATATCTTATTATAGAATATACCTCAATGTCAGAGTATAGAATTTCATCTATATTATTACAAAAAAACACCTCCATTTTACGGAATAGAATGTAGCTCTATTTTATTGTAAAATATACCTCCCTTTCACCGTAGAGAACATACATCGACATCATTGAAAGAGATATACCTCTATGTCATTATGCAAAATATAGCTCCATTTCAGAACTTATTTCTAAAACATTACAACATTATCTTTCCAATTTACTACATGGATAGAAGTTAAGTATTTAGTTCATCTAAGAATACACATGAAGGTAAGAAATCTCTTTGAAAATCCAGATAAAAAATCAATTAATTACATAATAACCTAGATACGCACACGCGCACACACACACACACACACACACACACACACACACACACATACATACATACATACATACATACATACATACATACATACATACATACATACATACATACATACATACATACATACATACATACATATATACATACATTAGAAACAACTCTTTCAATTTCTTATATACCATAAATCAACTTTCTTTCGACCGTCAGATTATTTTCCCCGTTAAGTAACTGACACAGGGTAACTGGATAGTACTCATTTGTAAATGGCATGTAATACTCGTCGTGTTTTAATTCGTAACTGTTATTGCGGAAGTTTTGTGGCTATTACAAATGTTGCAGAGTTAATTAGGAAGTTGCACACTCTTGGCGAGAACGGTCAACTGTAGTCAGCCGACGGATATTCGCCCCCACGATCTGGGATCAGGTAGCTGTTGACAGCTAGTTTAGTTAATCACGAGCTGTGAAGGATGAGATTTGTTTTAATAATCACGTATTGAGAGGGGCACTGTGTGATCTGTGTCCCAGACCTTCATCAAACACACCTGCATCACCAGCTGATCAACTCATTCTTTTGTTATTATCTCTTATGCAAAGGTTTCAAAGTATTTTAATGAGTAAATAAGGTATCTGTTCTGCAAACAAATGTTCAGAGATGTTACGGTTGGTTGTAGTAGTAATGATTATTACGTATTTAAATTCGTTAATTGACAAATATTATTAATCATTCATCCGTAGTGGTCGGTTAGATATGTGTGTGTCCAAGCTTGGGAGCATTTGACCTCCGTGCAAGGATAGAAGTTGACTCTTCTCGCTTATAAAGGTTTACCCAATTTACACAAACGGACAGATGAATATTATATACATATATCCATATTAAGAAAATTATATTCCTAGGACTGGCACACCAATACTTTTCTTCTCGTGATTTGTTGGCAGTTTCTTTACAGCACATTTTAGTCCCAAATATAATGTATGTTGTTTACAGCTTGTTTACAGCATTTTTGTTATCCCAAATATAATGTATGTTGTTTACAGCATATTTTATTCCCAACTATAATGTATGTTGTTTACAGCTTGTTTACAGCATATTTTAGTCCCAAATATAATGTATGTTGTTTACAGCTTGTTTACAGCATATTTTAGTCCCAAATATAATGTATGTTGTTGTTTACAGCTTGTTTACAGCATATTTGAATCCCCAAAATTATATATTTTGTTTACAGACAGCCTGCTGTGTTCCCAGGGGGTTACAACTTACAAGCCTTCAGTTTGCACCCTCGCCACCGGTCAGTCCGTGACTGGCCAAAAGCCACATGGACCAGGACAGGCTGACACGAGGGGTGGACTTCTGTATAGCCATAACAGTATTAAAACATTGTGCGCTTTGAGCAGGATATCTCGCCTCGACAAGGGTGTTATACATATTGTCATTATTATTAAAACACATTCTACTCGGTCAAGTTGAATTTTGTGCAAAGTGATTGATTTACCATGCTAAATTTCATTTTTTAAATATAAAATTATAAAAGATTTCTAAGACACTTTCAAAGTGGAATGATCCAATTTCGGATCCCAACATAGGAATTTAGAGTGTTTATTGGTTAATTGTCTTTTGCAGAAATGAAATATATATTTATTTTTCGGAAAACATGACAAAATTTCTTTCATGTTAATTAATATTTATAATTATATTTTATTTGTTGAATAGTAATAATTAATATACTTTAGAAAATTTTCAATATACGAATATTTGCAGAAATATATTTGTTAGAGACAATTACAATATTTCCTTTATGTGGAATCACTGAATAGTAGTTTGTGCTTTGACATTAAACATACAGCCAGCAAAAAGGTTTCTGTAAGATAGTAAATGTTAACGGTTGTTTAATGGGACGTTTGAAGAAAAAGTCCGTAAAAGTTTCTCTGCGAGTATTATTGTATCAAAGCATATGGTGAACTTATTTATTCATTGTTTTGTCACAATGTGCATTGACAAATATTTGAAATGTTGCAGATATTTCCTTAAAGACCTGATCTATGTTGTCAAGTAATCCTGGAAATTATTGAAGTCAGATATGTAAGTATGGTATAGAGTGAAATAAGGGTGGGTTGAAAATGATTTATATATGTATGTTATAGATGGAAATATAGGTTGTGTTGAACAAACGTTATATATGTATGATGTAGAAATAAATAAAGGGGGTGTTAAAATGAGTTATATTTAAGTGGTATAGATGGAAATATAGAATGTGTAAAACAGGAGTTATATAGGTATTAGGAGTTATACAACACACTCAGGTTGGTGGGTGTCGCCGGGGTATGACACACAGGGACATGCGGTGTTATAGTACCTATGTGCATACCATTAACTTTTCATGCTACATTTCTGATTGTCCATGTTGATTAATAATCAGTGTTTACACGGTTTAACAAGATTCACCCACATATATACTGTTAAATGTTAAAAATTCATTGACACTCACCACTGTCGCTTAGGGATGTGTCCGCTTTCTTGTAGAGGGGAGAGCGAGACCGCGATCTGTCTGAAAGATGTCCAGCGTTTCTGGCACTATCTGACAAGTGCCCGAGTCTAGATGTGTCGGGCAGGTGCCCGACTCTAGATGTGTCGGATAGGTGCCCAAGTAAGTTACTGTCAGTTATGTGGCCAAACGCCCTAGCACTAACGGGCGTTGTGTCCCTACCTCGCACATCCCTTGATAGTCTGTCAGACAAGTTGGTGCCTCTCTGCCCAAGAATGTCTGTTATTAGGAAGGACGGTCGTGGCAAAACTTTTACAGTTGGTTTGATAGAAGTATGGCATTGCGTTGAATTTGGTGACGAACGGTCGTTGCCGCTCTTGTGGTCGATGTTGCTGCTGTGTTCGATGTTGCTGTTGCTGTCACTGTCACAAACTCTGCTCTCTGTCACATCAATGTCTGAGCCCCCATCCGACAACTCCGCGTCTGAATCCAAGGGTACCCGTCTCTCTTCCTCCTCCCGCAGTGGAGATGCCGCTCCTTTCTCCATCATCAGCTGTAGAGATGAACTTTGAGAGTTACTGTTGCATGTCTTGATAATAAACAAACTTCAGATGTCTGAAACAGTGTCGGGGAATCTGACAACAAGACGTCAGATATCGGGTAATATCGTGAGTCGGTCCACTCTCTCACTGATCAGCCAGCTACCGAGGGGGGGATATGTGGGTGAGTAAACAGGGTTGTCTCCTCGGGGGTCGGCGGATGACGGTCGGCGATACTGCGTGTATTGACGGTTCGCTCGATTCTATTCCATGTCAATTTAATAGCGTTTGAATACACTGGCAATTGATCGCATCTCGTCAAGTGTGGCAGCAGTTAGTGAGGTGTTGCTTCAGTTTACTTGTAGACCAAACCAATTAGATCCTTCCTCGCTGGCTTGTTTGACCAATGGATAGTGTAGTTTCAACTTGTGGGCGGTGCCAACTGTTTGAAGTCGTCATCCCACTCTGCTGTGATTGGCTGCTGGGTCCCCGGGTCGGTGGCGAGGCCGGCTTCTACCTGTGTTGTAATTACCTCGTTGTCTCTCCACGTTCGGTATTGATTGCCGAATGAGGCGCCTGAATCAGCTTTCATTTCTTGGAGTTAGCGATCAGTTAACTCACAAATAGATCGATACAGTTGGCTTCTCTCTAACTGAAATATTTTTATTGTCAATATATGATGCATTTTTAAATTGAATGCATTTAATTTAGTTTCGGATGTTTTTAATTTTAGAAATCAGGAAATAAATATATTTGTTATTTGATGATATTTTGAGGTTTGAAGGATGATAATGTTATTGATTAAGTGACATCTGTAGATTTGTAATCTTCCCTATGATTCTGTGCTGTTCTTGTTGGTGGTGGCTGCCTTTTTCTTCATCTATTAGGTGTGTAAGGAGTCGACTTTTCACTCAACAATTACATTTCATATCCAAAATGGGAAATGGGATATACAGAATCTCCGATAGTGACTGATTTGCGGATATGGGGATGGGAGGTGGGGTGGTACGGAATGTAAAAAGGGGTCAGAGGTGTGCGTATGTTTACGTGCGTGTGTGTGCGTTTGCGTACTGAACAGATTATGTTGGAATCCATCTTACTACCAAAACCACCAAAAGCAATATGACCATAAGTGATTTTATAAGATCCGTCACGCGGTTCGGTTCCTTATTTGGTGTCATGGGTCAGTCACGTGACACGCAGGTATCTATCCAGACATTGCAGGCGACAAAATTCTGTACCATGTATCTTTCGTAAACATGCTCGTGCCCTCCGATCTCAAATTCCGCCGTGACACATTATAACAGGTTTTAGTTATTTAATGTGTTTAACACTTAAAATTAATAAATTAGATTAAAATTTACGAGAAACGATTTGTCATTTGAAGGATCTGGATGATCTCCGGCCTGAGTTTCGATGCTGTGGGACGCAGACAGACGGACACAGACACATCCACAGACACAGGCCCTGACATTTCTGGTGGAATCTAGACATTGTTTTCAGTGATTTGTGTCAACTGATTTATTTATTAATTGCAATAATTGCAATAAACATCAAAATTTACAAATTAAATAGGTTTGAAATATTACATATAAAAGGCTGATGCCACGTATCAACCATAGATTGCCATATTGCCGGTGTCTCTAAATTTACTTGGTATTGCCATATTGCCCGAATCTCTAAATTTTTGTGATTTTGTTTGGCGCTAATTAATGCCGCAACTGTCAATGATCAATGAAAGATGAATGTAGTGTTAAACGTCATGATTAGTAATCTATATATAGTGGACATACGTATTTAACGATGTCTTCAAATCGGACCACCCGATCGACTTAATTGTCTAGTATGATCAACCATGTATCACTGGAAATAATGTTTTCATCTCAACAAAATAGAAACGTCTTTCCACCTTAACACAAGTTCCGGATGCTCTACTGTTGGTATGGTGTATCGAATGTATATCTGTATGCTCATATAGCACCGCTTGTAGATTTTCGAGTTTAACAAATTGAAAATGAGAATTGCTCAAAGCTGTTTCAGAAGGTCCGTTCTTTTGAATTAATTCAGCCCTTAAGTCATCGAGTGTAAATATAACTGTACACAATATCAAGACATAGGTAGTGATTATTGTCAGGTATGCAGGGCCAATGGTGTTGTTCCCATACCCGGGAATATATGGGCAACAATGTCGCGCCACAACAATGACGTTACAGTGGTACATGCCACCGTGTAATATCGGGTGCTACTTTAGACACGTTCCCATCGTTTGTGATCAGAAATCTGTCGTGATATGCTCCGTGATGTGTGCGATGATGATCGGGGTCGCTGATAGCCGAGGGTGTAGAATAGCAGGGAGAGCGGGTCTGGCAGAACGACTCTCTATAACGGTAACTGCCTTGACACCTGAGATTTACATTTGGATAATCATCATGGCTCATTGTTTCAGGGACTAATGTAAGTGTGAACGATCTTTGTACACGGAATGGGACTGTTTCGCCTGTATTGAAGCCGTGTATGGCCTCGCCTTTGTGGACGCACGCACATATCAACATTATAACATTTCAGAGAATGCCATTGAGATACAATAAACTTTTCGCCTTCAAAGTTGGGTTAAATGCACGTGCTCTATTGTGAGTCGTTTGTGGCGGTAGCTGCTTATGTTTCTATTGTGCGCCTGTTGACAGAAAAAACATCTGAGTGGCACGCATTCCTGAAACATTTCTCCCGTTTGGACGAGGATATTTGTAATGTACCACTAACTCGCTCTCTGTAATGGCGTCTGACCGTGACTGAAGGAAGCATGTCGGTTTCTCACACCAACTTAAATAACATCTAAATACATTATTGAACAAAGCGTGTCGTTAAATGTATAGTCACTCGCTTTATCCGCAATCTTGTTCTGTACAAACATTAAAGTTAGCCAAACACCACCTATATATGAAGAGAATATTGATGACATTCAAGTGTACACAATTATATGTGTTAACCCTGTCTACAATGTAATTATTTCACAATGAAGCGAAAATTGCTTTGCTCATGTATATGTTACTGTCTATCAGTAAAGTGATTGACTTGCGCAATTTACAAAATGCCTTAATATTTTAGTCATGTGACAAATTGACTAAAACATTATGTTTGCGAGATTGACTGAAATTAGTCAAGAGTGTCAAAGGGGGCTAAAACATTACAGTGGACTAATTAAGCTTAGATTAATAGCCCAGTCCACCCCCAACACACACACCCAAAACACACACACACACACACACACACACACACACACACACACACCTAAACAAAATCAAATATATACTGACTTTAATATTCTTATTCCTTTCAGTGACGCTATGATGGTATTCAGCATGAATGTGTTGGTAATGGAGGGAATTCGATATTTGATAGAAATAAACTGACAGACTTTTTGCTAATTTGGAAACCGACTAATATGTCTGTAAATATTTCAGTCACATTACAGACTGACAATACCATATAACGATATCCAGCATTTGATCAATCCAATGATTTCTAATTTGTCAAAATCGTTTATTGTTAATAGGGCCCAGTCTCGTTCTAGGTGACAATATCGTGAGGTAGCTAGTGAGAAGGGCTGTGTGAAGCTGTATGGGGCTGTGAGGTTGGCATATGGTCCAGATTGTGGTGGACATTACACCCAGGTGAGACAATGTCTCCTGACAATAGCGGAGAACGGAGGTCACAGGCACACACAAACTGCCGCTGATTGGGATGCATATTTCAAAGCTTGGATTTACCGCGTGGTCTGAGGAAATGGACAAATTGGAGTCAGCATGTACCAATGACGGCTCTGAATGCTGCCTTATGAATTATTATTGGGTAATTTGGCGGCCGTCGTGTCCATATGTTGGTTGAGATGAGAGTAATAAATTGTCGGCGTTTATTTCATCTAGCAATAACTCCGGTGCTGTCTGCAACACCAGCATATGCCGGACACTACCTCGCGTCAGTACACGCCGGTGTTACATCTACTGCCCTCTGACCCGTCACGATCTTATCTTCACTTCACCAAAACATGCACAGACTGTATTACGAACATTTACAAATATCCCTATTGATACACAAACCTACCGGCACTGACATATACCTACATATAAATACGTATTTAGATAATGTACTCATTCAGTATTTTCATATATATGGTCTGGTCGATATCGCTGTGTTGTCTAAACCGCATTTTCTTGATGTGATAATACGGTGCCTAGGCGGCTGTTCCAAGCACCTCCCCTACCAAAGGTAGATGGACAATTTAACGTTATAAACTATACGATTTTAGAAAAGTGTTCCTAGTTTGTCCCCTCGTGGGATCTTCTGGATTATTACATCATTGCTTTCTGTGTGCTGACCCACTCCCGGTATCCTGTCAACCTGACCCCAACAGGAGCTAACATTGCTGTAGTACCAGGGACAGGGTCGTCCACGTAGTCCCCTCGCTGTAACCCACGGAGCGGCCTGACACTGGTGTGGTCATGTTTATAGATCATGTATGCATATACATTGTACCTATATCCCCCTTCATAACGCACACACTAGCTATGGGGCGGTGGGGTAGCCTAGTGGTTAAAGCGTTGGCTCGTCACGCCGAAGACCCCGGGTTTGAGTCCCCACAAGGGTACAATGTGTGAAGCCCATTTCTGGTGTCCCCGCCGTGATATTGCTGGAATATTGCTAAAAGTGGCTTACTCACTCACTCACTCACAGTACACTAGCTCTACATTTATTCCGTCACATTATCTGCTATATGTTTACATTATACGTTACCCTCACATGCCAACATCACGATACTCGCTCACTCACTCACGCACTCACGCACGCACGCACTCACTCACTCATGTATTACTTCCTGTATGTGTAAACCTAAGCAGGACCTGCAGTGTTTCCAGATAAAGGTTGAGCTGCTCCACTCTCAGCTGACGCAACATACTTCCTCTAGTCAGGTCTTGTTTCCGGTGTTGTAGAGCCTGCGTGACGTTTATAATTACCATCACCGCCTTTAACGGTTGAACGATTTAATAATATATTGCTAAAGTTGTAAAGACTTTCTAGTTATTTCATTATATTCTAGTTATCCGCACAATATCTTTACGAGCGCATAATTGCATTGTCTAACATCTACTTCATAGCCAAGAATCGCCATCAAGTACCGCCATTACTTGCGCTTTGTAATCAAATTTCCCCCTTTTCTTCCAGAAGAGCGATACCAACACACGAAGAGTGGCACAGGAAGCAGCGAAAACACGGAATGGCGAGTCCCGTGGAAAACGGAATTTCTCCTGGGACGACGGGCCGAATCAGTGTTGCTGATTGACATTTGGGCGAGATATGGAAATGAAATGCAGCTAATTACTGGCGTCAGCACGCGACTCGGGCAGAGGCGGCAGTTAAAACAAAATTAATTGTCGACGTTATTCCACCTGAGACCTACAGGTGAAAAGCCTGCTAGGTGCCATTCCATATGTGATTAACTTAATTAAATTTCCAATCGATAATGAATGAAAATTTGATGTTGAGAGTATGTTGTTTGTTGCAAGCTTTTACAAGTGTATCGCCCACTGCTACCGACCCAGCCCGGTTACAGGGGCTGATCGCACACCTCACCAACACACCTACATTCACCGTGCACGGCCCAAAGTAGTAGGTAGACGACGGGCAGTGCAGCGGTTCTCATTGGGATTTGCTGGAGTCGGGCAACATGAAACAAACAACATCAGTAAGCTCCACTGCTGTTTTCACGCCAGAGTTCAAGAGATAATCATCTGATTACCTGGAGAGGAGATCCGACTGCAGCTAGATTGGTGATTGAGAAATGTTAATTTATAAATGGGGATGTTGAATTTGAACCGACGAGCCAGTTGTAGGAATGCACTCGCATGTACCCGGGCAAAACGTTACTCTTTCACAGTCTTCATTTGACTAATTACAGTTTGAGACAATTCTCTTGAAGGTTAAATAAATTGATTTTGTTATTTGTGTTAATGGCAGACATGCCTTCTCCCGTGGGACATATTGAGCCAATGCTCCCATCTCCCGCCTTCCCCTTCATCTGTCTGCCTCCCTCTCCCAACCTCTTGCTACTCTCCCCCAATCCCCGCCCCCTCCATTCTCTCTCATATTCAACAACTGCCTATGACCAACTGTTGTTAATCTGGCATACAGACCCCGAAGCAAATATAGCCAAGAAAGCCCTCACAAGTCTAGAAAATGTGGCAAGTCTAGACTGCCACAGCTTCAGATTTTACTATTTTTACTATGCGCTTTTTTACTGTAAAATATGTTAATTTCAGAGACTACTGTTAGTCTAAACTGTTGTGTGAGACCTTACTTCATCATGTGTTGTGTGAGACCTTACTTCATCATGTGTTGTGTGAGACCTTACTTCATCATGTGTTGTGTGTCAGATTACTTGGTGGGTTGTGTCCTGCCAGATGTCAGATATTTTTTGTGTTTTACGGGCGTGCTGTAGGGGGATGATCAGAAATGATTGTGTTGTATGGGCATGGTCAGATGTTGTGCTGTTGGGCATGGTCATATGTTGTGTTGTTGGCCATGGTGAGATGTTGTGTCGTACGGGCGTGGTCAGATCTCGTGGTATCTTATAGGCGTGGTCAGATATTGTTTGGTGGTATGGGTGTGTTCAGATGTTGTTTGATGATATGGGCGTGGTCATATCTCGTAGTTCCTTGTAAGCGTAGTCAGATCTCGTAGTGTCGTATGGGCGTGGTCAGATGTTGTGTCATATGGGCGTGGTCAGATGTTGTGTTGTATGGGAGTGATCAAATGTTGTAGTGTCGGATGGCGTGGTCAGATGTTGTTGTGTTGTATGGGCGTGGTCACATGCTGTTGTGTTGTATGGGCGTGGTCAGATATTAATGTGTTGTATGAACGTGGTCTGGTGGTGTTGTGTTGTATGGGCGTGATCAGATGTTGTGTCATATGGCCGTGATCAGATGCTGTTGTGTTGTATGGACGTGTCTGGTGGTGTTGTGTGGTATGGGCGTGGTCAGATGTTGTGTTGTATGCACGTGATCAGATGTTGTGTGGTATGGGCGTGGTCAAATGTTTTTTGTGTTGGATGGGCGTGGTCAGATGTTGTAGTGTGGGATGGACGTGGTCTGATGTTGTCTTGTATGGGTGTGGTCAGATGTAGTGTCGGATGGGCGTGGTCCGATGTTTTTGTGCTGCATGGGGATGTCAGCGGCAGCTGAATGGGTTTTAATACACTTTAATCCATGCCACTGTGTCACAGATTCTTGCCCCGTGCTGTGTGACGCTGTATCACCATGCCCTCCTCCATTGTGTGAACCACCATTACCGTGAAGCACTGTATGATATTCATACTGACATTTCCTATTAAACAGAAGCACCATTACCAGTGAAAGTGTGCAGGCTCGCGTAGCACGTCTGTATTTAATGCAACGTCTGCAACATTGTGGGCAGCCCTCTCATGTTTCACAGCGAGCTTAGGTTTACGGATAATGCTGCTACAAGTATTCCAAATATGAACATAATTCTTGCCGTCCAAACAGTTATGTTCTCTAGTCATGACATTCATTAAAGGTTTTACAATTCTGGCAGATTATACTCTATACTACATACTTATGCACCTCAGCATACCAACAGCTCCGATGTACCACAACATCCCCACACCCATCCCTGTCCTGAAGCTAACCTGACATATTAATACCCATCCCTGTCTTGAAGCTACCCTGGCATCCTCATGCCCATCCCTATCCTGAAACCAACCTGACATCCTCATGCCCATACCTGTCCTGAAACTACCCTAACATCCTCATACCCACCCCTGTCCTGAAGCTAACCTGACATCCCCATACCCATCCCTGTCCTGAAGCTAACCTGACATCCTCATACCCACCCCTGTCTTGAAGCTAACCTGAAATTCTCATGCCCACCCCTGTCCTGAAGCTACCCTGACATCCTCATACCCACCCCTGTCTTGACGTTAACCTGACATCCTCATACCCATCCCTGTCCTGAAGCTAACCTTACATCCTCATACCCACACCTGTCCTGAAGCTACCCTGACATCCTCATACCAACCCCTATCCTGAAGCTAACCTGACATCCTCATACCCACCCCTGTCTTGAAGCTACCCTGACATCCTCATAACCACCTCTGTCCTGAACCTAACCTGACATCCTCATACCAACCCCTGTCCTGAAGCTACCCTGACATCCTCATACCCATCCCAGTCTTAAAGCAACCCTGACATCCTCATACCCACCCCTGTCTTGAAGCTAACCTGAAATTCTCATGCCCACCCCTGTCCTGAAGCTACCCTGACATCCTCATACCCACCCCTGTCTTGAAGTTAACCTGACATCCTCATACCCATCCCTGTCCTGAAGCTAACCTGACATCCTCATACCCACACCTGTCCTGAAGCTACCCTAACATCCTCATACCAACCCCTATCCTGAAGCTAACCTGACATCCTCATACCCACCCCTGTCTTGAAGCTACCCTGACATCCTCATAACCACCTCTGTCCTGAACCTAACCTGACATCCTCATACCAACCCCTGTCCTGAAGCTACCCTGACATCCTCATACCCATCCCAGTCCTGAACCTAACCGGACATCCTCATACCCATACCTGTCCTGAAGCTACCCTAACATCCTCATACTCACCCCTGTCCTGAAGCTAACCTGACATCCTCATACACACCCCTGTCTTAAAGCAACCCTGACATCCTCATGCCCATCCCTGTCCTGAAGCTAACCTGACATCTAAATACCTATCTCTATCTTGAAGATACCCTAACATCTCCATACCCATCCCTGTCTTGAAGCTACCCTGACATCCTCATACCAAACTTGTCTTGAAGCTAACCTGACACCCTCATACCCATCCCTGTCCTAAAGCTAACCTGGCATCCTCATACTCATACCTGTTCTAAAGCTAACCTGACATCCTCATACCCATCCCTGTCCTAAAGCTAACCTGACATCCTCATACTCATACCTGTCCTGAAGCTACCCTGACATCGTCATACCCACCCCTGTCTTGAAGCTAACCTGACATCCTCATACCCACCCCTGTCTTGAAGTTACCCTGACATCCTCATACCCATCCCTGTCCTGAAGCTAACCTGACATCCTTATACCCGCTCCTGTCCTGAAGTTAACCTGACATCCTCATACCCACCCCTGTCTTGAAGCTAACCTGACATTCTCATGCCCATCCCTGTCTTGAAGATACCCTGACATCCTCATACCCACCCCTGTCTTGAAGCTAACCTGACATCCTCATACCCATCCCTGTCCTGAAGCTATCCTGACATCCTCATACCCACCCCTGTCCTGAAGCTACCCTCACATCCTCATACCCACCCCTGTCCTGAAGCTAACCTCACATCCTCATACCCATACCTGTCCTGAACCTAACCTGACATCCTCATACCCATCCCTGTCCTAAAGCTAACCTGGCATCCTCATACTCATACCTGTCTCTAAAGCCAACCTGACATCCCTCATACCCACCCCCTGTCCTGAAGCTAACCTGACATCCCTCATACTCCACATACCTGTCCTGAAGCTACCCCTGACATCCTCATACTCCACCCCCTGTCCTGAAGCTAACCTGACATCCTCATACCCACCCCCTGTCTTGAAGCTACCCTTGACATCCTCATACCCACCCCCTGTCCTGAAGCTAACCTGACATCCTCATACCCGCTCCTGTCCTGAAGCTAACCTGACACCTGACATTCTCATACCCATCCCTTCTTGAAGATACCCTGACCCCTGTACCCACCCCTGTCCTGAAGCTAAGCTACCCAACCCTGACATCTCACATACCCATCCCTGTCCTTGAAGCTAACCTGACATCCTCATACCCACCCCCTGTCCTTGAAGCTAACCTGACATCCTCATACCCATCCCTGTCCTGAAGCTAACCTGCACATCTCTCATACTCCACCCTTGTCCTCATGAAGCTGAAGCTAACCTGACATCCTCATAACCCACTCTCTGTCCTCTGCCAACCTGACATCCCTCACATCTCATACCCTGTCCTGACCTTGACGCTAACCTGACATCATCATACCCATCCCTGTCCTGAAGCTAACCTGACATCCTCATACCCACACCTTGTCCTGAAGCTACCCCTGACATCCTCATACCCATCCCTGTCCTGAAGCTACCCTGACATCCCTCATACCCACCCCTGTCCTGGAAGCTAACCCTGACATCCCCTGAAGCCCATCCCTGTCCTGAAGTCCTAGCTACCCTAACATCCTCATACCCATCCCTACCCTGAAGCTAACCTGACATCCTCATACCCACCCCTGTCTTGAAGCTACCCTGACATCCTCATAACCACCTCTGTCCTGAAGCTAACCTGACATCCTCATACCCACCCCTGTCCTGAAGCTACCCTGACAACCTCATACCCATACCTGTCCTGAACCTAACCTGACATCCTCATACCCATACCTGTCCTGAAGCTACCCTCACATCCTCATACTCACCCCTGTCCTGAAGCTAACTTGACATTATCATACACACCCCTGTCTTGAAGCTAACCTGACATCTAAATACCCATCCCTATCTTGAAGATACCCTAACATCCTCATACCCATCCCTTTCTTGAAGCCACCCTGACATCCTCATACCAAACTTGCATTGAATCTAACCTGACACCCTCATACTCATACCTGTCCTAAAGCTAACCTGACATCCTCATACCCATCCCTGTCCTAAAGCTAACCTGACATCCTCATACTCATACCTGTCCTGAAGCTACCCTGACATCGTCATACCCACCACTGTCTTGAAGCTACCCTGACATCGTCATACCCATCCCTGTCCTGAAGCTAACCTGACATCCTTATACCCACTCCTGTCCTGAAGTTAACCTGACATCCTCATACCCACCCCTGTCTTGAAGCTAACCTGACATTCTCATGCTCATCCCTGTCCTGAAGCTACCCTGACATCCTCATACCCACCCCTGTCTTGAAGCTACCCTGACATCCTCATACCCATCCCCCTGTCCTGAAGCTGTCCTGACATCCTCATACCCACCCCTGTCCTGGAAGCTACCCTGACATCCTCATACCCACCCCTGTCCTGAAGCTAACCTGACATCCTCATACCCACCCCTGTCCTGAAGCTAACCTGACATCCTCATACCAAACTTGTATTGAATCTAACCTGACATCCTCATACCCATCCCTCTCCTGAACCTAACCTGACATCCTCATACCCACCCCTGTCCTGAAGGTAACCTGACATCCTCATACCCACTCCTGTCCTGAACTTAACCGGACATCCTCATACCCCTCTCATCCTCTGTCCTGTCCTGACATCTAAGCCAACCTGAAGACATCCCTCATACCCACCCCTGTCCTGAAGCTAACCTGACATCCTCATACCAAACTTGCATTGAATCTAACCTGACACCCTCATACCCACCCCTGTCCTAAAGCTAACCTGACACCCTCATACCCACCCCTGTCTTGAAGTTACCCTGACATCCTCATACCCATTCCTGTCCTGAAGCAAACCTGACATCCTTATACCCTCTCCTGTCCTGAAGTTAACCTCCCAACATCCTCATACCCATCCCCCTGTTTTGAAGCTACCCCTGACATCCTCATAATCCACCCCTGTCCCAGTTTGAAGCTAACCTGACATCCCCATACCCATCCCTGAAGTCCTGACATCCTCATAAGCTGAAGCTAACCTGACATCCTCATACCATCCCTGTCCTGAAGCTAACCTGACATCCTCATACCCATCCCCTGTCCTGAAGCTTACCCTCACATCCTCATACCCACCCCTGTCCTGAAGCTAACCCTGACATCCTCATACTCCACTCCTGTCCTGAAGCTAACCTGACATCCTTATACCCAACCCCTGTCCTGAAGCTACCCTGACATCCTCATACCCACCCCTGTCCTGAAGCTAACCTGACATCCTCATACCCACCCCTGTCCTGGAAGCTAACCCTGACATCCTCATACCCACCCCTGTCCT